>NW_023665577.1:1667884-1975769 GCF_014743375.2 Drosophila subpulchrella
ACACACTTTTCTCGATTTTTCCCTCTGCTGTTGTTATTGCCATTGGTGTGGTAAGCAGGTGAGAAGTCGAGCATGGAACACACTTCACCGGTAGCCACAGGATCTGCAGTCGAGCAGAACCGCAGCAGAATCCCTCCTCCTTATCGACCACCTTTGCGCCCACCTTTCCCCACCCACTCACTAGCCACTTCAGTTACACCTGCCATTACAGTTACAGTTACAGTCTCGGTTTCGGTTTCAGTTTCAGTTACTTTGTCTTCTCGCTCATAACAATAAAGGCAGTCATCAGAATAATAAAATAAAGGAAAATTCAGCCAAAGGAGGATGAAAAGGAGTTCTTCATGTTGGGCCAAAATTTTAAATATTTTATTGTTTAATTCAAGTGTGCCCCGTGCAAAAGTTTAATGGCCAGCAACGCTCCGCTTCACATTATCATTACAATTGCGAGCATTTTCACCTGGCGGCCGTTAATACGAGCAGGTATTAATTATAAAGCCCCAATATGCTCTGGTCATAAACACAGAACATCTTGCGTATTGCACTTTATTTTCTGCTTGGATTGCGGTCCATTAACCGAAGGTTCGCAGTAATGAGAAAACACAGATACTCACCGGCACAAAGTGCAATTATGGTGAGCAGCCGAATGCCAAATACGCATTTTAATTAATATTTCTCTGAGAAGACAATCGAGGTATTTTGCGATGGTACTCCATTTTTCAGCTTAAACACAATTTTTCGTACAAACGTAAAGGAGCTTAAACCTTTTATCCCCTGTTATTAAAAATTTGTAATTTGCATTATATATATAATTTATTAATAACATAATTAAACAACCAACTTACAATTTTTCATATTTTCATCGAACACCTTACTAAACGATTTTCTAAAACAACAGAAACCATAACCCCACATAAATCATCTTCCACAACCATAAATAAGACCTTTAGAAAACCCAGTTATAATTAAAATTGGCTTGCTTTCCCTTGTGTTGAGAGAAAATATTACTCGCAAATTTACGAAAATCCCCCCAAACCACATTTAAGCTGACCGAAACAATTATTTAAGCTTGCCCTTTCGCAAATGGGTTTTTCCAATAATCAAGTTACAATTATTAGGTCAGACCTGAACTCGCTCGAGGGAATTGACTTTTATGCCTCGGCACACACACTCTCCCAGGTTCCATAAATGCAGACCCCATTCACACGTAACCATTTCCCACTTTTGCATTCAAGTTTTCCATTTCCGCCTTGGCGCCTTTTCCTGCCTCCAGCCCCGCCCCTTCTCCAGTCCCAGTTGCATAATATTTTATTATCCCCAACGCCTATCTGCATTGTCCTGGCACAACAGGACCCCTCCCCCGGAACCGCCCCTTTTCGTTGCCAGTTATCTGCGAGTATCCTTGTGGCAGAATTATAATCTTACAGGCTCTAACAAGTGCAAGTGCGGCTGGAATTTAATATCACGAGCGCCTTTGTTGTTTTGCTCGCCGCTTTGTTGGTTTTAAGTTTTCGTGTATTTCATTACAAGGCAGTTTAGGATTGGAATCGGGATTGGGATTGGGAATAAGGATCGGGCTGTGTGCCGCTTGCCACATTCAGCAGACGCTTAAATCCTTTACACAAGCTGTTTGCAGCGCATAACGAAATAAAATAAATAATCCCTTTAATGGGAAGGCCAAGAGAAAGGGGGGCTCTGTCGAAGGCACCTCCACCCCGTCCACATCTCCAGTTCGCCAACGCCATACCATTTCCATCGGAGCACCAACAATGCCGCCCGGCATCGCATTTCCTTTCCAATTTTCCTCGCCTGCGCCTGCTGCTTCTTTCCCAGCTTCTTTCCCAGCTGCTCCTGGTGTTTCTGCTCCTTTTCAGCTCCTTTTCCTTTTCATTTCTCGCCGCTGTTGTGCACACGTACGCGGCTCAAGATTTCCCATTCATATCGTGTGCGGCGTCTGCTGGTGATTTAAACAGGGATGCAAACCAGCCCTGAACCGAACCAACTGACTGAACAGAATCTTCTGAATCCTATATAAAAATTTAAAAAAATAGTGTCGATCTTATGAAGTTTTAAAACATTCCATTTAGTACCAATCAAACGGGGATTAATTTCGGAAATACAGCTACTACCCTTAGACGAAGTTGAATACGAAACCCTAGTACTTTTCTTTGAGAATACCATACAATCTCCTTTCATTAAAAATGACTTATGAACGATATCGGTTAAAATAAATAAATATTTGGCACAAAATAAAAAACAAATACCCTTAATAATTGGTGGTGCTGGTGATTTTATTGGGGCTGCAAGCCAGTTCTGAACTGAACAAATCCAATAAAAACCATCTGACTTTTAAAAAAATTTAAAAACTAGTGTAGAACTTTAAAAAGTTTTTAAGAATTCCATTTAGTACCAATCAAACTCTGATTAATTTCGGCAATAAAACTTCTCAAAGTATTTCTGCTGACCATTTTATATAAAGAGCTTATTATTGACAGTATTTGTTGAAAAATAATTTCCCTTTCATTGGCAAATGAAAATTAAAATATTTAATATTAGATGTATATTGATAATCCAAACACGTTCACCGCACTGGTTCAGTTATTCCCTGAGCCACTGAACTGAACAAATCAACGATTTCGATCCGCCTCCACCCCTGAACTTTAAGGGGAATATACATTTTCTCTATGCGGAGTCGACATCCTGTTCAATATGCATTTGGCTGGTGGTTAATGCCGCCTTGGGAGTAACTGATTGCCACAGTGGCACCATTATTATGCATTCAGATTGATGCACGTCCTCGGCATTTTTTCAGCCAGCCAGCCGCAGAATGCACACACCGCTCACACATCCTGCCGGGGTCCTGATTGCGGTCCCAGTCTTTATTCCTGACATCCTAAGGACACACACACACCTCGCACACACTTAACGAGCACTTAAGCGTCTTCGCCCGGAGATGCTTAGCTCTAAATATTATGTTTAATTAAATATGAGCTCATAATCGAGTTCGCCCATTTAGCCTGCTGACCAGCTGGCCTCTCCCCCGTTTTATAGCCACTTTATCTGTTTAATTAAAAGGTTGGGTTTAATTGAAATCGCTCCGATATCTGAGCTGTCACAATTGCCATCTGGCCCCCTGAGTGGGGGGAGAGGGATATGATTAGTGTAATTGCTGCAGGCTGACTTGAAAATTATTATCCGATATGTAGGGGATTATCTTTAAGGACCTTGGGCATGCCGACGGTTGGGAATTTATCTTGGCTTTAATCAATCAACTCGGGCACTGAATAAAATATAGTCGTCTGGCTGAAGATAACCTACGGCTATAAACGAGCAGCTCCCACATTTTATTGGCTATTCCCCGGTGCCCCAGTAAGGCTCTCGGAAAGGCCTCTGTCACTTTGGGTTTTATTTGGCTTTCCCCGGAAAACATATTTATTAGCAACATGTCGAATGGGTAATGCAATCGGGGCCTCAAATCAGTTTTCGCCCAAAGTGCGTGTGCGAAAGTGACTTTTCAATTTGAATAAACGAATGTGGCTGGGTAAATATTTGATTTATTTTCGGGTGACCTTTGTCAAATAGACACACACGAAATCCGACATTCCGGCCCACACCTCTCGTACAACGTAGGTCAAATTAATAAAATGGGTTAATGTTAAGGGTATTTAAGAATGACTTTAAGATAACATTCATGTTGTTAAAACCTTTTGTTCTTAAAACCTTTGTTTTATTGGACTGCAAATTATTTTTTTTATATTTTAGATATGCAGACTCCTTTAAAATTTCAAATTACTGTTTATAATAACAATAGCTTGCAGGTATTTTATCTTGGTGATACTTTTGTGACCTCTGCTATAGAAAATATTCGAAACTCGCACATTTGTCTCTTTGTATCTTTTTGACTTGGATGTCGCCCGAAATTCAATTTGCATATTTCCATCTCCGGCACTTGCTTGGTGCATAAAAGTTTATAATTTCCATTTGTGTTGCGCTGCCCGACAAGCAATTTTCGCTTTATAACTCCATTGCCACACAAGGTCAGGTCGAGATCGAGTGCAGAGAAACCAATTCAGAATTCAGAATAATCTGGCCAATTACGCCAACGCTCCGCAAGGTCAGGCGAGTCATTTTGGCAACGCACAAACGATTATTACTGCATTAGGAGTCGGCAAAGAAACGCACATGTGAGTCGCATGCAGATAAGCAAACGTAATAGAAACAGATTATATCCCATCCCCACCGGAACCCATCCCATCCCCATCCTTATACCACATCCTCGTCCCCGATTCCCCGGCCTCGGTTCCCATTCATCCGTAACATAATCGTAAAAGTCAAAGCTTAGCTCAATGCTAGATTGCAGCATTTTGTATGGGGGGAATTTTTAAAGCAGCCGTCGTGGAACGAGGTATAATAGAGATGCTCTCCAGATTCAAGGATGTGACTCTTAACAAGGGGATTTGACTTGAAGTTCTGGCAGATTAAATGTGCGTTCTGTCTTGGCTCTTTAAATTGAAGCCCAAAATAATGAGATCGTGGGCAACTATTTCAAATAAATGGAATTGATTCTTGACTCACAGAATTTAAATAAGAAGTTCAGCATAAATCGATAGTCAAGATAAAATACGACATTTTTTGAATGGGAATGATCGCAAATGTTCTATTGGTGACAGTATCATCAGATTAAATTAAATTTTTTTGACAAGTTCCCACAAACTTTTAAAAAGTGCTTATCTTTATTTATAGTTCAATTTTAAATGCCAAGTTGTGAGTTCAGTTCCTCATTATGTTTCCTTGATAACCTGCGGCTTGAAGTCGTGTTCCGAAGCCTTTTTAAAAGACTCCGCATAGAGAGGAATCCTCTGGGTCATACGGAAGCCCCAGAAGTCCTTAACCTGGCGACATAGGTTCAGATCGAGCTCAACGACCAGCAAGCCATCTTTGTCCCGCGACAAGCTCTTTAAGAAAAGTTTACAATTTTTTTAGGTATAATCAAGTGATGTTATCTTTATGTTTTCTGTGATTCGACTCACCGGTGTCCTTGAACCGTCAGGAGCAGCAATATATGAAGATCCGTAGAATGGTCCGAACTCCTTGTGGGCTTTATTACCATCTCCAGATGTATACTCGTTTGGGAACTGCTCAGTTCCTACGCGATTAATCGGAACTGTGAAGTAGCTATTGGCGATAGCAGCATTACGTGCCTCAATGCTCCACAGAGGCTCCGATAGTCGACCGATCGTAGCCGATGGATTGAAGACTATCTCCGCTCCATTAAGCCCGAACATCATCCAATTCTGGGGATGATGGCGTCCGTAGCAGATGTTTATGGCCAGCTTGCCGAACTCTGTCTCAAAGATCGGGTGTCCGGTATTGCCCTCCAAATAGTACGTAGATTCATTGAAATCTCCCACCCGGGGAATGTGGTTCTTCCGATGCTTGCCCAGGTAACGACCGCTATTCGAAATAACCACAGCCGTGTTCCAGATGGTCTCGCCGTGCTCTATATCCCGCTCTAGGATCGAATGGATGATGACCATGTTATAGGCCTTGGCCAGTTCAGCGAGCATCTTGGTAGTAGGACCATTTTCGGCTTCCTCGGCAAACTCGCACCAGGGAAATTTCTCTCGAGTGCAGAATGCAAATGGCATGGCTAGGGATAGTAAATAAGATAATCAGTTATTCCTATCATAAACTTAATATTGTTTCTTTTCGCACTTACTCCACGCCTCTTGGGTGCAAATAATATTGCATCCGGCTTCTGCTGCCGCCTTGATGATGGTCTTAACCTTATTCCAAATGGCTTCCCGTTGCGTTTCAATGGGAGCCGTAGTGGGTAGTACAATCGAGTTTTGGATAGCTCCAACCCTAACAATCCGACGCTTGCGAGTTTGTTCTTCTCGTGCCGTAAAACGATATCCCTTGATCTCAAATCCATTTTCCTGAGCGATAGCTGTTGCACTGGCTGGCAGCTCCAAAGTCTGGCTATATAAGGAATATGTTGTTTTTAATGATAATTTTAACAGTAAAATAATAAAACTAATTAAATTATTTATACACCACAGATAAATCGATTTTTTACTGCTAAACATTGTAGATTCTCTAATCTATTTTTGCTGTCCATGCGAAAACTTAAGTTCGCAAAGATAGACCTTTGTTGATCCTATAAAATGCTTTATGATTATCACCGTGTAGTTATGTCGTCAAACTGATCAGAGGCTTATCACTCTAATAAATAAATAAATATAAATTTGTACCATTTGTAGAAAGTAATTTAAGTCTCGGAAATTAATAATTAATTTTTTATCAAACTAACCAATTTTAAATGTTTTTGTTATTATTATAATGCGTTACACAAACATGCAATATACATTTATCCCCATTCTCACGTTTTGTTTGATTCATTGAACGTTTCACTCTCATCACCAGATGTTCAAACCAAAACATATATGAATGAGTGGTATACACATAGACAACGAAATACTTTGTATTAGTTCTATATTTAAATGCATTTAGATATAAACATTTTAAAGTAAACAAACGGAAAATTTAGGGACATTTTAATTTTGTATATGCCCCCTTGTGTTTGCCAAAAGATGAAGATTAAAATATTTTTAGAATAATCTCGAGATTTTTATGGGGACCTCACATGATGCTCTTACTTTGTCATTCATTCTTATCATAAATGCTATTCAGCTGTACTCACTCTTCTTCCACACCGTATAAAATTCGCTTCACCTCCTTCAGTTCATCAGCCGGTAAATGCTTTTCCAAGCATTCATTCAAGTTTTTTAGTTCAAATGCCGACATTTTCCTTAATTAACAGCAACAGAGAATTTCATTAAATGGATGGTTCAGAGTTAATTGATAGAACAGAACAACCTTCTGCAACCAGCGCACTTTATGGAATGATTCTATTCACGATCGTTTGCTCTTCTTATCGCTACTTCTCTCTCTCTCTCTCTCTAGAACGCGTTCTATCTTTCTGTACCTTTGAAATATTTTCTCTCAGATCTGCTCCCTAGTAAATACAAACAGATTGCAAAACATTTAAACACACCCATAAGCGTTTAAATAGCACACAAGATCATTTCTCGCTGAGAGTGATTACATGTACATTTAATATGATATGAACATTTGTTCGCTACAAGATCTAAAAATATCGAATGGTATAACTACACATGGAATTATACGAGAATGTGACATTATTTCTATAAACCGTTTCCCGCGTTTTTCTACTATTGAATTTTTTTTATTAAATTAAATTTGGATTGTGATTTAAATTATTTATGACTTTATGGAAGAACATTAAAAGCTATCAATATTCACTGTTAATCGAGTGTCTGCTTTTTGGAAATTAAAACCCGTTTTGTAAGGCGATGTGATACAGCAATAAGAGAATCTAACCTATCCAGTGTTTACATTGCTTATAGTCTTACGAAGGTTAATAATCAATATCAACTTAAGAAAAGTTATATACTAAAAATAACCCGTAAATAAAATGTATTATAAGTAAATGCGAAACGTTCTGCTGAGTAACTTATTTTGAATTTTAAGCATCAGAGAAAATGACTTTTCTTTTATCTTTTTGACCTACTTAGAGTGACACTTCGATTGATTTTGTTTTAAAGGGGGTTTACGCGTGAGGGCACCCATATCTTTAGCAATCTCCCAAGTATGCAAAGAAGTCCCATGTGGTTTTCCAAGACTTTAGTGAATGTTAAATCAGTTTTGCGCATATCGTTATCTCCCCAGCCGAGCATCTCCGATGTCAGCCACTTTGCCTGAAAGCTGACAGTGTTTGGGCTATTTTGTATTAGAAAAGATTAACTTCGAGCCGAATGTGGGTCGTTGGTGCTTGGAGGCAATGCAAATTACCCGAAATCTTTCTCGGGCGAAAACTGTTTGTTTGTCTAGTTCGGGTGCTCTTAGAACGATTTTTGTTTTCTTTTCCAGTTGGCAACTCAATTGAGTGTAAAACAATTTCATTAAATTGACAGTCGTCGCGTTGCTTCCAGCGCACCCGACTTTTCTTCGGGTGTGTTTGTGTTTGCTCAGTCGAACAGTGCCATGGGGACCCAGTGTCCTCCTTTTGGCCACATTCATTTATTGAACAGTGGCAGCAAACCCGGTCCCAAACGATCCCGATCCGAACCGAATGGAACCTCATCATTGTGGATGCCGTCTGCTCCCCGGGTTTTGTTCTATTTTTATTATTATTTTATTGTCTGGCTGCATTGTCCTTGTGGGTGGGTGCGGTGACCACAGCGAGGACCTTCTTGCCATTGCAATTTATCGCATACGCTTTGGAAACATGTTCGCAGGCATTTTTATCATTTCCGCATTTATATGGTTTCCGCTTGAGCTGCAAGCAAACTAAGAAGTGGCTTTCTGCCTTATTGCCCCTGAGATTCCCCCATATCCCTCAGCGACCATCCTCCATTGGCCATCCTCCATCCGGGATGTCCTAGCCGCTGAAACAGAAACCGAACCTCTCTCAGCCGAATGAATTGTTTAGGTTTAATTTATTGTACCGAGATTGGTTATGGGCTTCTGACCGGGTCGAAATCACACAGTAACACACATATTGCACTGGCCGAAATGAATGACCGGAAAGGGGGGAAATCGATGGGAGGTCCAAGGCCGAAGTTCGACAAAGTTTCAGTTTTCAGTTTGATGACATCAATTTATTCATAAAACCAAGATGCAGAAAGATAAATGGAAATGTCTGTGATTTCTGAAGCGATGTAAAAGAAGGAAAGAAATGTGGCGAATTTCCTAGCAGGACGTTAATTAAATTGAGCTTAGGTCAATATTGAAATTTTACCCAGAAATGTAATTTAACCACGTAGTACTAACTTAATTCAGAGGCTGTGTAAACCGAATTGTATGGTAATAATTGAAGAAGTCAATTTAACTAGCTTAATAAGTTTATTATTATGGTAGTAAACCATAAAGAAGAGAAAACTTAAATAATTCAATTAAATTGATTGATGTTAATGGTGATAGCTACTATTATAATTTGAATTGAATTGAATTTAACTGACAGGACTTGTTTAAACGCATGCTTAAGGGCAATCATAGCCATTAAAATTAAATGTTTAAACTCAAGAATATGAACACAAATATATACACTAAGTGCACACATCTCACGAAATATTATTTTGAGGTTCCTAATCAAGTTCTATTGAATCTTCACAAATAAGTGAATCAATCAAGGTCTTACTAAAGTGTTTTAAAATACTTTTACAGAATCATGAAAGCAGCCGTACAAAGTGAGTACTTAAAACAAATGGACATTTATATAGAAGCAGTTTCCCCGGGCCAAAGGCACTCACAGAACTTCTTTCCTGTGTAATTTTCAATAAAAAATACAGCACTGTGAAAGACAGGAGGCAAAAAATTACAACTCTCACATTGTGTCCACTCTCCTCCATTAAAAAATGGCAAAAGGGGGGCCGGGGTCCGAAAAGCGAGGGACACCAAAAGGGGCAGCAGTTCTTGTTAAGGGTCCAGCAATAAATCTCGGCAGCTTGTGCTGTAACTTAAATTAAATGCTGCAAAATCGGCTGGGCAGCGGCCAGCTCGTGTGGACTCCTGAGGAGGAAAATGTCAGGAAAAGAAAGGAAAATCGCGCCGCACGCAGCCGACTTGAAAAATGAGAGGCCAAAGTGCACCGAGACGTGAGCCGGGCGAAACAAGAACTGAACCCAAATTAAATAGAGTTTTCGAAACAAGCGGCTAAACATGCTGCAATTGCTGGCTCTGTCCGGAGGATCAGACGACTTTCTCCGACTGCCATTACTCAGTTTTTGCATATGCGAAAGTCGGGTGGCCGGGAACGAACCTGCACGTGGCCAACAAAACTGTTGGCCACTTTTTAGCAGAAAAGCGGGAAATTTATGGCTGCCAGCGTTCTCGTGTTGGCAACTTTTTGGCCACTCCTCCACCTGGAAAAAGGCGAAAACACTACGTATCCCACACGTAGCGCATAGAAGAGTTAGATTGGCAAGCCAAAAAAAGGAATAAAATGCAAACAAATGAGTTTTCCCCATCCAAACTCGGTTATTAAACGAGGTAAACTGAGCGCTCCCTGACTATTCAATTTGCGTTAATGGCCGAAATATTGGCAAGGCAGGGCTCAATGGGCCCCTCAGTTATGGCATGAATATTTCAACGGCGCGCTGAAGTATTTCGCAGGAAAATCGGCTTACATCTAATTTGATTTTGCCAAATTATATTTTCATAGAATGGGGTCAAATAAATTTCGTTTGATTTATTTCATTCCGGTGCGTGGCATTATTCATGATAAATTGGGAGCTAAGCGTCAGCAGCGCTGCCTTTCATGTTCGCAACAATTGCGTTTCGGCCAGACAATCACCGCCGAAAACCAATCTAAAATTCGCCGCCCAAAAACTGCATTAAGTGGGCGGCAAGCGCCGTAAATTAATGTGCTGGCGAAACTATAAAATTGAAATTATGGCAACTGCCAACTAATGAACAGCGATAAAAATAAATACAACGCTGGCTCCTCCAAACTGCCGGAGAAAGTTCGCCACTTGCACCTGAATGACTTTCGAGCCAGCTCAGAAACTATGTCAATACATTCTGGACCAGAGTTCAGAGTCATTGCTTCGAACTCGTCCCAAGTTTTTGAAGTTTCCGTTGCGAAAAGTGTAGCATGCCTTTGTGCGTCTTTTTTTGCGTCGATTGAGAAATTGCCGAGCACTTTGCCGAGCACATCCGAGAGGACTCTCTCCCGAAGGCGCTTCGGCTCGCGGGAGCTTTCGTTCTCTTAGTTTTCCGGTCTCTTTCCGGCCTTTGCAGACGCTCTTCGCGGTGCGAGTGCGATGGGGATATATTGCTTGCGCCGCGAAAACGAGATAGCAGCCATTATGCTATCCTACTCTCACGGCGAAAGCTCTCTCCTCGGAGAGGACCGCCACTTGTGCCGCCTGGGAATAACAAACCCCAATAAAGCTTGCTGACTTTCAGTTTGTCAACACGAGGAAAACAAATAATGAATTTGAAGTTCAAAACTATGGGCAGTCCTAGACACCTCTTGCACCTGAAAAATTAACACACTTTTACGCTTAAGTAAGTCCCGTTAAGCTTATGGTAGGTTTAATCTCTTTAACGCCATATGATTTCAAAGATTAACACCTAAGCCTAACAAGTTTTGCCTTATCATTTGCCTGATTATGCATATCAAGGCTGCTTATTAATAATATCTTTATAGTTAAATCAAAAGACTAGTTTTATAAAACAAATGCAGATGGACTGTGCTTAGGGATATTAAATATCATTTTTTAATTTAAACAAGTATTAATAATCAAACTATTTTATTTTTAACAAAATTTAAGTTCTATATAGTTTTAAAGATACATTTTTCTAATTTGGCTTACGTTCTACATAGTAAGACCATAGTATAATAACAATTTATGTTGGTCCTTAAATTGGGCCATGACTTCATCCAACTCTAAGTATATAAATTCAAAGACACGGATTTTCTAAAAATTATATAATTGTTCAAAAAACGTTTAAGGTTTTATGACTTACAGGGAAAGTAAAATTTTATTTATGGGCAATGTTTTTAACTTCAACACGCAGTTTAACTGTGTACAATTTCAAATTGTTAGGAAAAGCCAGAAAACTTCCTCTGCAAAAATTACAACTTTTCTTGTGCCATTCATTTAAACACGTTACCACTTATAAAATTAAAATAAATATTAATCATTGGTCTTCTTATGTAATAAAATACCCCAAAACCGCCAATTAATGTTGTTAAAAAATTGGCTTTGGGTGTTTAATCCTATGTCATCAATTATAAAAAAAATATTTAAGAATTAATGGTGAGCACTTTAACTATTGTAATTAACAAATTAAGGTCTTTTATGTAAAACGGAATGCTATGTTAGCAAAGCAAAAAGAATGCGGACTTTTAATTAAAATATTTCGAGGCTTATTTAAACTGTTATCGAACAACTAATTTACCACCCCTAGCACAGCAAGTTCAACTTTTAACTTTTGTTTGAGTGTAAGCCGCTGAGCTTGTGTTTGTTAGCGGCTGGCACATGCAACATTTGGCATTGTTGGTAGGCGATGTTGACTTGTTTCCTAGTCGCCGCTTGCTGTTTTGGGATTTGCGCCGGCAAACGAAAGGCTGCGGTGGGGTGCGGAAATGCATTTCGAGTCCGCTGGCCATTGTTGTTGCACTTGTTGGTGATTGTTTGTTGTTTGCCCCGCCCACACACACACACCCACTAAGTCGACAGGGGTGGCGGGGAGGGGGTACCACATGGGCGACAGCTGAGTGGGGCACGTCTGAGCATTTAAGCGGGGAGGAATGTGGGTTAATGGGTTTTTAGTTGCCCTTTTCATTACTCAGCAGGCAGCCACATACGCGCCAACTGCAAATTGTTTCGTTGTGCGAAATGCTAATCAAATTGCATTCCACGCGCTCCTTAAGCCTGTCCAAAGACCCCCGGAGTTTCAGCCAAAGTTTGATTGGCTTTCGGCCGGGGTAAACAGCTTCCCCTTCTGGCCGAAAGACAACAAAGCCCATATTCCCACAAAGTTCTGGCCGCATAATAATGGCAACAGTTTCGTTTCTCACGCTCCGCTGATTAGCATGCGAAACACGTCAGGTACGCACACTATAAAAAAGGATGACTGAAGAAAAAATGATGGCATATCCTAAGCTATTGCATCTTAAAACAAATATTCAGCACTTAACAAATATTAGCTTGTGTTTATTTTAAATTTATGAGGTCCTTGCAACTACTTTGCATATTATTTTAAATTCAATTCAAAAAGGATCATTTGGATCCTGAAATATTCGAGAACAAAATGCCATAATGCTATCTATGCTGAGATTTTGCTTACTTTTTTCAGTGCATTCGCACGCATCAACCTACAAGAGAGTGCACAGCTAATTGAAATTTAATTTAATGACCGCTCTGAGCACGTGGAAAACCTTCGCTGCGATGCAGCCAGGCGTTGGAAAATTCGTGGAACTCGCCGCGCCTTCCATCGCTAATTTAATTAGCAGCCGTATGCAAGCAGGCAGCGATTTATGAATTACATTCCCGTCCGAAGAGGTGCCACGTGAAAGGGGAAAATGGGAAATGCTGCACTGACCAAACCGTAAAAACGCCACACAAAACGAGAATTTTCCTAATTGAACATGTGTCCGACATTCAGGTGCATAGTACATATATGCAAGTACTGCAAGCGCAGACACAAAGTACACCTTTGCACTGGGCTCCTGTTTCCACTCCACCTCTTCACAGTTCATTAATATTGCGGGGCGCACTGGGGAGGGTTTATTGGAAATTAAAAGCCAACTTCATTTGCGTTCTAGCTGGCACTGTTTTGTTTTCCTCACTCCGTTTTCCCATTTCCACGGCAGTTTCCCATTTTCCCGGTGCCAGCTAATTTAAATTTTTTGCTTGTTTGCAGTGGAATTTATGCTTGACAGCGGGTGGAGACCACACAAATTGAGGCATAAATTCGGATGCATTCCCACATCTTTTCTTTTTTAATTTAAACATTGCTTTGGCCACGAATATTAACTAATAAATATTCAAGCTCAGAGTTTTTACGTCAAGGTATTAACGGCATACATGTTTTGACAGTTGCACAAGGCAAGTTATATTCTTTGGGTATTAACTTTATTTTTCATCAGCTTAGAAATGTTTAGAATAATTATTCTGATACCTACCACTTTTAAATTAGTTCATACACATCCTCAAGTAAGACACAAAACCTTACGGGAAGCAACATTTTTCATGGAAAATATATTTACGTATCCTTCTTTTAATAAGTGAATGAACACTTAATGAAAACCAAAAATGTTATTAACTCAGGAAAGCAGAAAATATTTATTCGCGTTATTAAAATTTCTGGTTTTTTTCTTTTCACATTTTATACATAAGCCCGTTAAATTTCGCAAAAATATTCAAGCTTGAAATCCGTGTTCCTGCAGTTAAAATTTCCCTGTTGAGGTCATAAATAGCGCAATAACTTTAATGGCAGGCACTTGATGGACACTCGAAAGTGTTTTTAATTTCAATTAATATACAGGACACTCGAGGGTAAAAACACAGACCCAGTGAAATCGACACACAAGTGACTCGGGTCCTTGACCAGGACTCTCCTCAATCTCAATGGCTCCGAACGGAAATCAACTCAAGTGGCGTCTGCCTTTGATAGCCGGCCCGTCGCCCATCTGCAGTTGCACGAAAAAGTCGGAAAAAGCGGTAGCAGCTGAAAAGGACTCCGTAAATACCTTAAAGTTGGCTTAAACTTTCGCCAATGGCCAAGAAAATTAGCAATGATACCCCGTCGTCGGCTTAAGGGCTCCTGGGCCATAATGGCCTCATTAAGGGTTAAGCCAAAGTTAAAGTTTCAACGCTGGCAAAAAAAGTGTACCGACATGTTCTGTGCGGCTGAAATATCCTGCCCTAAGCAGGAAAATTATTAAACAATGCCCAGGGACTGCAGGACGAGGAGGAGACGAGGCGAGCCCAGGATGATGACAATGAGGACCCTGGTGCATGCAGCTATGAGAATGGCAAAGTGCTGACCTAAGCCCACAAACAAAATGGTATACTATGGCACTGCGACGAGACAGCAAAAAAGTGTCACAGCAGTTCAACACAAAAACTCAAATTCCGAGGGCCCGGGTTCGACTCCGGCTAGTAATGGTACTGGTACTGGTACTGAAACTGAACCCGGACCGACGGATGGACGAGTGGACCGGTGGACATGACGAAGTGTCAGTGGCTCAGAGCAACGAAATCCCAATGTAGCCAGTGATAAGGCCAACTACAGAGCCACGTGTTTGCTTTTCAATTTGTGCCAGCAGTCGGCTGTGGAATTATGAATAGGCCGGCACAAAAACAAAGCGCCCAACAGCAGATAGACATCGTGAATGGGCCAAGTGGAACGGCTTTCTGGGGGCCACGAGGGGTTAAGGGGACTGAAACGGCTAGGGGGTTACACGGAGCGTTGGAGCATTCATTGAAGCTAAACAGGATGTAAGATGAGGGTTAGGCGGAGGTGCTGGGCGAGATTCCAGGAATGGAATCGGTCGGGATGAGATGAGATGGGGGAGTACGCTTCGATGCCAACAGGCAAAGGAAAACAACTTTTGCAAAAGTTGTACTCGATTTGTGTTCTACTTTAGAGCTCCTGTTCGTCCTGCTTGTGCTCTTCTTTCCTGTTTTTACATCACTACTTATGGCAAGCTGCATCGCATGAAATGCAAATGTTAATCTGCAAGGGTTCAAAGTCGTCCTGGATGAGCATACAAATTTTATGGTGAGCTCTCTGATCGCTCCAACAATTTCGATAAAAAGGGCTCAATGTATAAGAACTACTCAATCAACTCAATTTAGGAGGAAGTATGGGTGTAAATAAATATGGAAAGTTGTTCCAATCGTTGGTATATTATTAGGTTGCATTTAAATAAATCCGACTTTTTTCAACTTTTGAGTAAAATGTCAAAAAAAAGTGTTGGTCTGAACTATCAAAATTTATATGAACTTTTTTTTATATAACAAACCAGCTTGGCCTAAAATTCATACACTTACATAGTAAGACATCAATAAACAATAACACATAAACACATTTTCAAAAAATAAAACTCATTCAGAGATAAGGCTACAAACAACCTTTAAAATGGAAGAAGTACAGGAGCGGAAAACCATGATCCTGGAAAAGAGAAAGCTCATGGGGGACAAGAGGATGAGCATGGGAATGAAGTCATTCTATGCTTCCTTTATTGGGAGCATTTTTCGAATGAGCGACGAGCCGCGAAACTCGTTTTCGAGCATGTTTAAGCGACATAAGGCTGATAGCAAATATGTGGTTGCCGATTTTAGGGACGAAGCTGTGGAGGAATACGAACCCATTTATCAAACCGTATTCGACGACAACAGGGACCCCGTGCTTGAGCCCACGTTTGCGAAACACCGCATTCCCCTGTAAGATAATAAATAGGATCTGTTAGGGCTCTTACATTATTATTATGACTATTTTAGGCAAATTCGATGTCTTGAGCGTTATCACAATTCCAAACTAGGGTACGCCAAGCAGTTCAAGCGGGAAATACAACTCCTGATCGACAATCAGCCGACGGCCGAAGATGCCTGGCAATTTGTAAGGTATGCCCTTAATTACGCTTTTACGTTGTTTTTGTGATTATTCCTTTTTGACTATATAAGACTTAGAATATTATAATATTATATCCTATTATAACAGCAGAAAATTTTATACAAATTATATATTTAATGTCCTAAATTTTTAACTTTGATATTTTGTAGGACCATGGCTTATACCACGCTTTGGCCGCCACTGCATACAAGGAAAGAGCTCAAGATTTTCGAAAAGGACTTTTGCAAGCTTACCCCCACTGAGCAGAATCGCTACAACAAAATAATGTCGACAAATTTTACATAATTGCACTAGTGTCTAACATGTAATACATTTTTAAACACAAAAAAGTATTAAAAATTTAATTTATAAAACCTTCAAAAGTTCTGTAAAAGCGAAACAAAAACTGTAGACAAAGAAAAACTTTTGTTTGCCAAACAAAAACTTTTACATGTTGGAGCTGAATATTTCTGGGAGAATGTACAAAACTCTCTGTATGGGTACTTTGAGAATCTGACTCTCAAAAGCTCGGCAATACCATTTCTTGCTCAGCTGTGATAAGCTTAGCTCAAGACTCGGGGGGCTTGAAAGCTTTACTCACGGCTTCTCTGGAGCACTACCTCCCATCTATTATCATCTCCGATCGCATTTAAGGTCTCTCGTCCGTCAGTTCGCGATCAGTTGAGTTTTCTTGGCGTTTCGAAGGCGGTTGTGGTTTAGGTTCCCTTCCCGGTTCTCTGGTTCTCGAGGTCGACGTGCGTAATCACAAAGACGCGTTTTTATTGAACTCGCTGTGCAATTTGTTATTACTATTTGTGGGAAATATCCCGTAAGATGAAATCAACACGAGAAGTGGTGGGGATTTTTTGGGCCACCTGCCTGCTGCCGTTCACCGTTCTGCAAATACAAAGTGTTCAGGCCCAAGGAAGTTAGTACCAAGTTGTATGTGATTCACTCAGAGCTGACTCATTAATTGAGACCGGTACTTATCCACGTTAAGCGCAATAGCTTAACTGGGATTCAATGCGATTATCAGACTTGAACTTTACCAGTTTCCCATGTCAATGACTTAATTAAGCGCACTCGTGTGATTTTAATAACTTGAATAAATTTAATGGTTCCAATCGTCGAACAGCAGATTACGTTATCAAGTACTTACAGATGAGAACGAAGTTAATTGTTTTTTTTATATTATTAATTAAGCAACTTCTTTACATGTGCCTTTAAGGCAATACTTTTTTGGCAGCTGGCATGTAAAAAATAATCAAAACCAATTAAAAAAACAAGAACAAATGTTTAATTAATATTGTTTTAATCATTTTTTGTAATCATATTTTATACCAGTTATTGATTTTTTTATTTGTACTCACCGCTTACTGCGTGCTGCTTACATTTAAATATTTTATTATACAAGTTGTTATCATTGTGAGGTGTTATGTATCTGGAATTTCCCCAGTTGCCTTAATGTCTAATTTTTCAATAATCAATCTTCCTAATCAATCTTTATTTTTGTTGTGCAGCTTGTAGAAATCCCAACCAGGAGCAGGGTCAATGCTTGTCCATATACGACTGTCCACCTCTGCTTTCTTTGGTCCAGCAGACATTTGTCAACCTGCAGGACAGAACTTTCTTACGCGATTCGGTGTGTCCTAATGGAGTGGGCCGAACGCCGTATGTTTGCTGCGTTAATGATCGGAGGTCTGAACCCCAGGAAACCACCTCTGTTGCTCCACCAGTGACGCAAACCAGTTCAAGTCAGCAGGGTCAACAGGGTCAGCAAGGTGAGGGCAACCTGTTGCCCTCGCCACCAAAGTGTGGGCCACACTCCTTTAGCAACAAGGTATATAATGGCAACGACACCGCTCTGGACGAGTTCAGCTGGATGGCCCTGCTGGAGTATGTGGATCGTAAGTGGTGCTTAAACTATAATGATGAAATTATTAATTAAATTTCATTCTGGAAAGGTAGAGGACGGCGTGAGCTTAGTTGTGGCGGCAGTCTAATCAACAATCGTTATGTCCTTACGGCTGCCCATTGCGTCATTGGTGCCGTGGAAACTGAAGTGGGCCGCCTGTAAGTAGTTTACATTCTAATTTTCAAAATAAGCGATCGAAAGCAGAAAGTTTCAGGACAGTTTTATTGGTTTACCTGTTGCCGAGAAAATTCTGTTATACTCTGAAGCAAAACCTTTCCAAATTACTCCAAATGAATTTTATGAAGTTTGTATAATTTTGTTCTACATTAAATTTAATTTAGTTTTCTTTTATTTAACATTGCATATTAAAATGTAGCGAAAATCACATACTAGGATTTGAAATCTACATGACACTGACCTAAATTTTGCTCCACCTGATAAGACTTTGGTACGCTTTCTAAGATCTGAGCTGAATGTACAAGCGTATTAAGCTTCAAGACTTTTTAAAATAACTAAGTTACATCTGTTTTCCAGAACCACAGTTCGGTTGGGCGAATATGACACAAGCAAGGACATAGACTGCATAGATGGCTTATGCAACCAGCCCGTGCTTGAAATGGGCATTGAGGAGCGCATTGTACATCCCCAATATGATCCTGCCAACAAAGACCGCGTCCATGACATCGCCTTATTGCGTCTAGATCGGCCTGTTTTGCTTAATGAGTATATTCAGCCGGTTTGTTTACCTTTGGTCAGCACACGAAAGGCAATCAACACGGGAGAACTTTTGGTTGTCAGCGGGTGGGGTCGTACGACAACAGGTGAGTTAAGTAACACTAGTTTACAAAATGATATCAGTACAATGCTCTCAAGTCGTTAATGACAAGAACTATGTTAACTATGGATGGAACTATAGATCCCGAATATTTCATTAAAAAAATGTATTTATACCAAGTAATTTTTCATAGATAATTATACCCGTTACTCGTAGAGTAAAAGGGTATACTAGATTCGTCGGAAAGTATGTAACAGGCAGAAGGAAGCGTTTCCGACCCCATAAAGTATATATATTCTTGATCAGGATCACTAGCCGAGTCGATCTAGCCATGTCCGTCTGTCCGTCTGTCCGTCTGTCTGTCCGGATGAACGCTGAGATCTCGGAAACTATGAGAGCTAGGCTATTGAGATTTTGCGTGCAGATTCCTGAGCTTCTTACGCAGCGCAAGTTTGTTTCAGGAGAGTGCCACGCCCACTCTAACGCCCACAAACCGGCCAAAACTGTGGCTCCTACAGTTTTGATGCTAGAATAACAATTTTAACTGAAATGTATTGTTCTCATCAATACCTATCGATCGATAAAAAAAAAGTATGCCACGCCCACTTTTACGCCCACAAACCGCCCACAAATTTCAAAAAATCGTAAATAAGAACGTGGATATCTCGGAAACTATCAAGGATAGAGAATTGGGATTTGATATTTAGATTCCGTAGCCTTGTACGCAGCGCAAGTTTGTTACGCAAATATGCCACGCCCACTATAAGGCCCACAAACCGCCCAAGCCTGTGGCGCACACAATTTTCATGCTAGATACAAAATTTTAACTGAACTGTATTGGGTTCGTCAATTCCTATCGATTGACCCAAAAAAAATTTTTCCACGCCCACTCTAACGCCCATAACGCTTAAATCTGCTTTCCGCCGATAGGTGGCGCATTTAAATCTTGCTTTGCTGCTTGCATATCTCCATTTCCCTTTGGTCCCTTAAGCTGAGTAACGGGTATCTGATAGTCGAGGTACTCGACTATAGCGTTCTCCCTTGTTTTATCTTAAGTCTCGAGTTATATCTAACTATTTTGGCTTATTGATATTTTATTTTGAAGCAAATTTTTTTAGAGATAAGCAATTTACAAGCTCCCAAAAATTCCGTTTTAAAAGCGTTACGGGGTTATCTTAAAGTTAACATCGGACATAAAAAAGATGTTTTTAGTATTTTCTAAGTTCTTCTATTTTTATTGGTCGAAATGATTTAAATTTTTATTATATCCCAGGAGATGACATGTGACTTAAAATTCGTGTTGTTTGCAATTGGGGTAAGAAACAAGCAATATCAGATACAAAAAACAAAAAAAAGCCATTAACATTCGGTGATCTAGGGGTCCAAGCTTAAAAGAATCTGCCATTAAAAGCTTGGGAGTACTTAAGCTGTAACTCAGTACTTAGGACCCTCAGAAATATTTAGACAGATTCGCTGGTACAAATGAAATTTAGCACCTTTTTAAAAGCTTAAAGCATAATTTCAAGCAAGAACCAACTTTAATAGTAAAAATCAAACAATAAAAAAAAAATATTTTTAGCCGACCCAATAATGTGTTATTAAGAAATTGTAAATGAAAACAGACAATTGCCCGTTAGTCAGCTAATGGGAGTGCGAGAGGGATGGAGACATGCTTAAAGCAATCCCGTTTTTTTCACTGACACCTAACCTACAGCGCCACCTATCTTAGTCTTCTATAGCGCCACTTGGCCTATAGCGCCAACTAGCCTATAGCGTCCCTATGGGCTTGGTGGCGTGTTAGTGAAAACAGTTTTTTTGCGTGAAAACAGCTTTTTTGCGTCAAGTGGTGTGCAATTGCATAATATTGATTATTATTTGGTTTTAACTTTTTAATGAGATTTCCGATTTCAATAATTTTTAAGCTGTAAATAGATATTGATAATAAAAACAAACTATTATTCGTTTGTAGGCGTTAAAGTAGGCGTGGCACCATGCTGAAACAAAACTGCGCTGCGCAGGAACCCCAAGAATCTCCCCACAATTTTCAAAGAAAACAAGGAAGAACGCTGTAGTCGAGTGCCTCGACTACCAGATACCCGTTACTTAGCTAAAGGGACTTACGATTTTTTGAAGTTTTTGGGCGGTTTGTGGGCGTAAAAGTGGGCGTGGCAAACTTTTTTTTGGGTCAATCGATAGGTATTGATGAGAACAATACATTTCAGTTAAAATTTTAATTCTAGCTTCAAAACTGTAGGAGCCACAGTTTTGGGCGGTTTGTGGGCGTAAGAGTGGGCGTGGCACTGTACTGAAACAAACTTGCGCTGCGTAAGAAGCTCAGGAATCTGCACGCCAAATCTCGATAGCCTAGCTCTTATAGTTTTCGAGATCTCAGCGTTCATCCGGACGGACAGACAGACGGACAGACGGACATGGCTAGATCGACTCGGCTAGTGATCCTGGTCAAGAATATATATACTTTATGGGGTCGGAAACGCTTCCTTCTACCTGTTACATACTTTCCGATGAATCTAGTATACCCTTTTACTCTACGAGTAACGGGTATAAAAATATTAACTGAAATGTATTAGTCTCGTCAATTTGAATTTTCAAGCAACATTAAAAATGGGTACATATTTATTGATTAAATGCTTTATCCCACAGCCCGAAAGAGCACCATCAAGCAGCGTTTGGATCTTCCGGTGAACGACCACGATTCCTGCGCGAGGAAGTTCGCCACTCGAAATATCCATCTCATCAGCTCTCAGCTCTGCGTTGGTGGGGAATTCTACAGGGACAGCTGTGACGGTGACTCGGGTGGACCTCTGATGCGGAGGGCGTACGAGCAGTTCTGGTACCAAGAGGGCGTGGTCTCCTTCGGCAACCGCTGCGGACTGGAGGGCTGGCCAGGTGTCTACACACGGGTTTCCGACTACATGGATTGGATCCTGCAGACGATTCAGCCTTGAGCAGTGTAACGAAGGCCGCTTTTGTCCAAATGATGTTTTAATTAAAGTCAAGTCGAGAGTGTTTTTGGGGCCAGGGCGCCCATCTTTTAATTAACTTGCATTCAATGCGATTTTATCAGCTGCTTCTGCCACGCAGCGTATACGTAATGCGCTTACAGCCCAGCGCCGTTTGCGGTAATTAAAATCGCTGTTCCGAGTTGCTAGGAGTGGAGTGGAATAACTTTCGAGATGCGGACAACTTGCCCAACGGCACCTTCTTAGCGCCCTCAACGATTTTCTATGCAATTTGGCAATGAATTTCTATTATGCAAGCAGCGCTTTTCCGGTTTTCCCGCGCACCGCATCCCAAAGTTTGCACTTGTTTGCTGGCTGATTGCATTGCAGGCGTGGCGAGGCTGGAAAACAAAGTAGACAATGGCTTGGCTCATTAATTGTGTGCTCGCAGAAAGGTTAATGATGCCTGCAGGAACCAGTTAGCACGGACAAAGGGACGGTGACGCCTTTGTGGCTTGGGTTTCTTGACCAAATTTACCGAGTAACCGTAAAAGCAGTTTAATGCGGAAGCAAAAATAAGTGCAGGAGTAAACAAACATTTAAGCGATATTTCGTAGAATTTTTTACGAACATTTTTTTCTTAAATCGGTTAGATTACTAGATAATTCAGTCGAAATGTCTTTTTCCACACAACACTATGACTAAATTTAGATAACTCTCCCAGCGCGGAATACCAGGCAAAAAAAACATTAAACGTAAATTGATTTATGTGTTTAAAACCTTCACATTAATATAAACTACAGTTATAGTATTCGGAAATTGTTTCCTTGATTTTTATAGGTACTTGTTACCCAAGAAGATAACATTGTACTTGTGAAAATTATGCAACAAGGTTGATGAAACTGTACTTCAGTTTCATAATTGATTTAAGATTAGTACCCTTTAAGACTACGCCTTTACTAGACTTTTTGCAAGGCTTTTTACGACGTTTCTTGCTAGGTTTTTGTGATCCTTTTTGCTTAACCTTATTTGCCACTTTCTGAAAGGTTTATTGCGGTGCTTATTGCGAGGCTTTTTATAGGCTTATGCGATGCTTTTGCCAGGCTTGTAGCGGGGCTTGTTGCGAGTCTTTTGGCGATACTCATTGCATGGCTTAAGCAAGGCATATTGCCTTAGGGCGAGGTTTATAGCGAGACCTTCTTTCGAGATCAATTGTAAGGCTTGTTGCAAAGCTTCTTGCGAGGCTTATGGCAGGGCTTAGATCGAGTCTTTTTGCAAGGCGTTTTGATAAGCTTTTTTACCCATTTTACGTAAATCTTTTCTTTTTCTATCTGCAAGGCTTAATATTATTATTATTGCAAAGCTTATTGCGAAGTTTGTTGCGATCCTTATGCCTTGCCTTCTTCAAGGCTTTTCGCAAGGCTTTTTGAAACGCTTTACGTGGCTCTCTTCTTCTTCTTTTTGCAAAACGTATGGCTGGTTAAGACACATTTTTATCATTTTTGGCTTTCTAACTTTAGGCTTACTTTTTTTCTTGCTTTCTTAGACTTTTTTGATGCGTTTTGGTATACCTTAGGCTAAACTTTTTTTCCACTTGCTGCGAAGCTTTTTGCGATCCCTTTGTCGAGGCTTATTGAAAGGTTATTTGCAAGGCTTATTCCAAGGCTTGTTGCTACGGCTTTTGAAAGACATATTTTATTGGTGAATTGCCTCGCAAAACGAAATTATTCTGATTTAGTATTTTTGGTATCCTCTATACTTCAGTTTCATCATGATTTAAGATTAGTTCCCCTAAGGACTACACCTTTTATAAGTCTTTTTGCAAGACTTTTTGCGACGACTTCTTGCTGAATTTTTGTTATCCTTTTTGCTTAGCCTTATCTGCTTTCTGCTATCAAGGCTTAATGCGAGTCTAATTAGAGGCTATTGCGAGACTTATTGGAAAGCGTCTTGCCAGGCTCATTGCAAAGCTTTTTGCAAGGTTTTGTGAAAATTTGTTTAGCCGTTTTACGCGGCTCCCTTCTTTTCTCTTGTTATGGTTATAGCGAGGCTAATTCCTTTACTAGACTTCTTGCAAGGCTTTTTACGACGTTTCTTGCTAGGTTTTTGTGATCCTTTTTGCTTAACCTTATTTGCCACTTTCTGAAAGGTTTATTGCGGTGCTTATTGCGAGGCTTTTTGAAGGCTTATGCGATGCTTTTGCCAGGCTTGTAGCGGGGCTTATTGTGAGTCTTTTGGCGATACTCATTGCATGACTTAAGCAAGGCATATTGCCTTAGGGCGAGGTTTATAGCGAGACCTTCTTTCGAGATTAATTGTAAGTCTTGTTGCAAGGCTTCTTGCGAGTCTTATGGCAGGGCTTAGATCGAGTCTTTTTGCAAGGCGTTTTGATAAGCTTTTTTACCCATTTTACGTAAATCTTTTCTTTTTCTATCTGCAAGGCTTAATATTATTATTATTGCAAAGCTTGTTGCGAAGTTTGTTGCGATCCTTATGCCTTGCCTTCTTCAAGGCTTTTCGCAAGGCTTTTTGAAACGCTTTACGTGGCTCTCTTCTTCCTCTTTTTGCAAAACGTATGGCTGGTTACCTTAGGCTAAACTTTTTTTCCACTTGCTGCGAAGCTTTTTGCGATCCCTTTGTCGAGGCTTATTGAAAGGTTATTTGCAAAGCTTATTCCAAGGCTTGTTGCTTCGCCTTTTGAAAGACATATTTTATTGGTGAATTGCCTTGCAAAACGAAATTATTCTGATTTAGTATTTTTGGTATCCTCTATACTTCAGTTTCAGCATGATTTAAGATTAGTTCCCCTAAGGACTACACCTTTTATAAGTCTTTTTGCAAGACTTCTTGCGACGACTTCTTGCTGAATTTTTGTTATCCTTTTTGCTTAGCCTTATCTGCTTTCTGCTATCAAGGCTTAATGCGAGTCTAATTAGAGGCTATTGCGAAACTTATTGGAAAGCGACTTGCCAGGCTCATTGCAAAGCTTTTTGCAAGGTTTTGTGAAAATTTGTTTAGCCGTTTTACGCGGCTCCCTTCTTTTCTCTTGTTATGGTTATAGCGAGGCTAATTCCGTGGCTTATTGCAAAGCAAATTTTATGGCTTATTGAAAGGCTTATTGAAAGGCTTATTGGAAGGCTTATTGGAAATTTTATTGGAAGGCTAATTGCATGGCTTACGCAAGGCTTATGGCAAGGCTTAAGCAAGGTTTATTGCGATGCTAATTGCGTGGCTTACTGGAAGGTTTAAAATGCGGCTTTTGCAATGCTTTTTGCAAGGCTTCTTGCTAGCCTTATTGGAAAGCTTCTAGCGAGCTTATAGCAAGATTTAGTTTGAGGTTTTTTGCAAGACTTTTTAAGATCATTTTTTGAGCAATTTTACGTTGCCTTTTTAAAATATTCTTTGCTAGGCTTCTTGCGGCGCCCTTTTTACATTTTTAGGTGGCTTTCTTACTAGAGTTTCCTAATTCGTGTCACTAATGGCGGGGCATACTGCGGGGTTTATTGCAAACCTTATCGCAAGCCTTATTGCGATGCGTTTGCCAGGCTAGTAGCGGGACCTATTGCGAGCCTTATAGCGATGCTTATTGCGAGGCTTATTGCATGGCTTAAGCAAGGCTTATTGCCTTATGGCGTGGTTTATAGGAAGTCTTATTTCGAGTTTTATTGTGGGCTTATATTGAGGCTTTTTGCAAGGCTTTTTGATAAGTTTTTTTTTTAACCATTTTACGTTAATCTTTTCTTGCAATGTTTATTGCATGGTTTTTAACAAGGCCTTTTACAAGACAATTTAAGACGAATTACATGTTATGTTACATGGATTTCTTGATTGGGCTTTTACGAGACTTTTAAACATATTTTCATTACATTGATGATAGTGTTTCTAAGAGAATTTTCTAAAGACTTTATGTGACACTTTCCCAGCTGTTTGCGATTCTTCTAGCTATGGTTTTTGTGATACTTTTTGCTAAACTTTGTTCCTACTTTTTGCGAGGCTTATAAGAAGGGTTATTTCGAGGGTTTTCGCAAGGCATTTTGAAACGCTTTACGTGGCTATCTTCTTTTTCTTTTTGCAAAACTTATTGCGAGGCTTATTGCAAGGCTTATTTTATTACAGATCTTTTAGCCATTTTTCGATTCTTTCTTGCCAGGGCTATTTTCATATATTTGTGAGTCTTTATGCAAGGCTTTTTGCGAAGCTTTCGTAGCCTTTTTGCAATGGATTTTTTCCAGGGCTTTGCTTTTGCAAAGCTTATTGCAGGGTTTTGCTGCGAGGCTTTTTAAGTATTCTTTGAAAGGCTTGCAGGGTTTTGCTGCGAGGCTTTTTAAGTCTTCTTTGAAATGCTTATAGCAAGGCTTCTTGTTAGACTTCTTTCGAGTTCAATTGTAAGGCTTAATGCGAGGCTTATGGCAGGGCTTATATCGAGGCTTTTTGGAAGGCGTTTTAAGACGCTTTTTAAATAATTTCAGGTGGCTTTCTTCATTTTATTTTTGCAAGGCTTTTTGCTAGGATTATTGCAAGGCTTATTTAAATGCTTTCCCAAGGCTTGTAATATGCTTTATGCAATGATTGGGCTTTTACGAGACATTTTGAAAGGCTCCTTTTTGCGATTTTGTGATTACTTTTCTTACTTTTTTTGCCACTTTCTGCAAGGCTTATTGCGAGGCTAAATGCGACTCTTATTTGTGTATGCTCATTAAAGAAATTTTTACAGTGATACCGCCTTTTCAGCTTTATTTGTCTTAAAGAAAGTATTAAAATAATTTGTAATCACCTATCCCACATATGACTGTCATCATTGTAGCCTTGACTGGCATTCGTAATTCGATCAGTTAACAAATACACATAATCAACATTATTACAGAAATATTCAGTTCATCGGAAAGCTAGAACTCATCCACAGAGATACAAGTCCATTTTAAGAAACCATCAAAATGAGCAAATCAAGCGCGGGGAATGAGCGGAAAACAATGATTCTGGAAAAGAGGAAACTCATGGAAGACAAAAGGATGAGCATGGGAATGAGGTCCTTCTTCGCTTCTTTTATTGGGAGCAATTTTCGACTAAGCACAGAGACGCGGTACTCGTTTACAACCATGACAAGACGTCATAAGTTTGATAAGCATTTTATTGATGCTAACTATAAAGTACCAGAAGATGAAGTTTACGAACCCATTTATAAAACCGTATTCGACGACGACAGGGACCCAGTGCATGAACCCACTTTCTCTGGGCACCGCATCCCACTGTAAGATTCCAAATATATTACTAAAACAGTAAAGTCAAAAAACTTTACTTTATTTTATAAAAGAAATCTTTTTCAAATTTGTTAAATTCAGGACGAACGCTTTTTTGAGCAAACATTATATTTCTTATTTTAGGCAGATAAGATGTCTGGAACGCTATCACAGTTCAAAGAGGGAGTACGCCCAGCAGTTTAAGCGGGAAATAAAACTCCTGATCGACAATCAACCGACGGCCGAAAATGCATGGCAATTCGTTAGGTAACCACATAAATATATTTATTGTTTATACTATTGATACTACTATTAACAATTTTAATTTTTAATTCATTATAGGACGATGGCCTATACTTCACTTTGGCCTCCGCTGCACACAAGAAAAGAACTCAAGATGTTTGAAAAAGACTTTTGCAAGCTTTCTTCGGATGAGCAGCGTCGCTACGATAAAATAATGGCAACAAATTTTACATAAAATTTGTACGTAGCGTTAAACTTGTAAGATATTTTTAACATAGTGTAAAAAAATGATCACGATGGGAATCAGAAAAAATTAAAAGAAAAATGCAGATTACGAATCATAAAACCTCCTTTACACATGCACATCAACACTCTTAAGAATAGATAAGTTAGATAGACAGTGATCTTGTGGAAGTTAACCTTAAGTTTAAGCACATTTTGACTTACATAAATATTTCCAAGCGAACTAGTCCGACTGAAACCTTATTTTCTTTTATTTTAGTTTTTAAAAATTCAAGCTATGTACCTTAAATCACAATAAACAAAATTTGAATTAAACTTTCTTCCATATAACAAATAATATTTAAAAAATAGTTCTTACTTATATAATTTAAAATAGATCCCAATGCCGTTTAAATGGATTTTTACATTTAAATGAGTGTTTTTCTTGAAGTTTTTCATATATCAAAAGTTGAGGAACCTATAAAGTCGTCAGTGAAGAAATATTGGTAATTGGAATCAGTTTGCAGTAGAATGAGTGTTTTGCTTGAAGTTTTTCAAATATCAAAATTTGAGGAACCTATAAAGTCGTCAGTCAAGAAATATTTGTAATTGGGTAATCGGAATCAGTTTGCAGTAGACGCAAATTTTTCTTGCATACTTTTCTGTTTATTCTCCTCAGTGATAGCTATTCTTAGACAAGCAGTAGAAATTTTGATCCTCCTGTTTTTAAAGCTGACTGTGTGAGGTCGCTGCCAGTAAATAAATATGTGTTATAATCGTAAGTGGAGATTATTATGTTTTATCGATACTTAAGCAAACAAGCATCTATTAATAACGGGTATTTCATAATCCATCGGAACTCGACAATAGCGTTCCTCCGTCTTTTTTAATGACACGTTTGTATCAATCGAGTGATCCAGTTTCTATGATCATGATGTAACATCGCTGTTCTCATGCTTTTATATGTCTATTGAACATTAAGACTTTATTTTGTGAAACAAAAATCTTGGAGAGGGATATAAACAAAGCATCGAGATAAAGATAAAGTGTGAACTTTAAGAAGAAATGGTCAACTCATTTGTAACCTCTTAGACATCATTTGTTCATCTATAAGCAAGGCAATATTTTGACTTATTAAAAAGTTAGAGCCTTTTTAGCATGGAATTCAGCATAGGCCCATTAATAATTATTATTCAATTTGATCCTTAACATTGCAATGTTAACTGATAATTGCTACCAATGCATTGAAACAAACAGTTGTAAGAATAATACTCGTTCAAGGCTTTTTCAAATCAATTTAATAACAAATATTTAAGAGTTGAATTTTCCGGTAGAGCCATCTTTTTCGTTGTGTTCTTTTCACGAGTCAGAAATCGCCGGCAACTTCTGCCACAATGGATTAAAGAGAAAATTTCCCAGCTCAGCTGAACTCTCTGGCCATGTGTGCGAAATTGCGCAGGCAAAAACAAAAACAACTTTGGCTAAATGCTGGCGAGCGAAAAACTTGTAATTCAATTTTGAGGGGCAACTTTGCCAAAATGCAAGCCAAATGTAATTAACACGCACACGGACACTCGCACAGGCGTTGGACTTGCTGCAATGGAGTGGCAAAACGACTTGTACACCTGCCAGACGGACAGATAGAACTTCCCATGCCACATCCCGTTCTGACCCAGTCCAATTCGACCCGAGCCAAACCAAGCCCAACCCAAATCAACATCCCATTCCCACTCCAGCCGACTGCCGTCGATGGGCATGGAGTGTGTCCGGAATCGCACTCTAGCTCTAGGACTGTGCGAGTTCTGGGCTCGGCGGGCGGGATTGGAAGTGGCCAAGTGGGGGGCGGCCTCCGTCAGTTACAGGCTTAATTGAGTTGTGTTCGCAGCATTTAAAATGGCCAACAGCGCTAACGATCCGCCCAGCCATACCATGGCTGGAAAAACTACCACGAAAATAACATGCACGAATATTACATTTCCATAAATTAACAAAGTGTCAACAAAATACTACTAAATTACCTATGGCAGCACAAACCCATTAGGCTTTTTTAGAATTTTTAAAAGCTAGTGAGGCTATTTAGTTTTGATTTTCCTTCTAAAAAACCAAACCTCAAACTTCATTTAGCTTGGTCAAGGGTACTAATTTAATTGTGCATATTTTACCATTTTCCAACCAGTACCCACTATTTTCCCACAGTACCACTAACGCAGCGCCAGAACACAAAATTGGATTAAATGCCGACGATTTGCAAGCAAAATACTTGCCCCTCCTGCTGCGCAGCAAAACACATTTAAGCTTAAGTGGCCAAAATGAAATGTAGTGCTGCGCGGCATGAAAGTGAAAAGAATTTTAGAACAAACGGCAAGTTGTTGCACGCAAAAAAACTAGACTGCGGCTACAAGCGCATAAATCTAAACCATTTTTTAGCAAAAAGAAAAGACAACTATCGGGACAAATTCGGTGATTGATGAATTGAGCGAGCGTTACGCATACGCCATGTGGGCCGGCAAAAACTTGCAATAATTTCATTTAACATGCATAGCCCGACTGGCAAGCTGGCAAACTGTCACAACTCGAACCCGACCCCAAACCGATACCAAGTCCCCCCAGAATGATGCCCGATTTTTGTGCAATTTATGACTTTGGCCTGGGCGCACTCGTCACAAATGCCAAAGTCGATTTCGCGGACTTTCGCTTGCTTTCGAATGGCTTTCGATGGCTCGAAAATCTATGCATTTTGGAATATTTGTGTGGGGCGGAAAGCAGGAGCGCTTAAGGAGACGGGAAATTTAGTTGTGTTGGCCAACAATCGAGTATTGGAAATCCATTTTGCCTGGTCTATATTGTGAATGTGAATGCGAATGCTGCACATTTGATTACTGCTGTGGGCGGGGTCGAAGGCCACGGGAGCGGGCTAATGCGATTTGCGCCTGCCCTGCTGATTGTTACCGCCGATTCCGCCTCGGCCACATCATTTGCCGTTTGCAGTTTGCATTTGCCGTTTTTCCAATGACATTATTTACTTAGCATTTGCATTTCCAATTTTGCATGCTGTGCATTGGCAATTGCCAGCGCAAACACACACGAAATGCCAAAGGATGGTTGATTTTTACGGCTGCTGATTGTGCTCCTATTATGTTTATTTGGTCCCGAATAATGAATGGCACAATTAATTCGAAATGGCAATCAAAACGGGCTCAAGCTATCCCCCTGCACAGTGACCTTTCCCAGTTGAAGCATGTCTGTACGTATTCCATCTGGCCAGCTGAGACAGAAAATCACAAACAAGCTGCCAATCAAATTGAAATGGGCTTAGAATGCCCTCATTGAGTGGCAAAGTGACCCCTTCTGGCCGAAAGTTTTTACTTTCAACTGGGAAAATTAAATTTGTCGCTTCGGTTTATTTTTGCTGGCGGGTCCTGTGTGCGGAACAAAATAAAAGTCGAACTTGCATTCTCAGCCATTTTGCAGGCCACTCAAATAGAATGCCTGAGAATATTCTAAAAGCATTTTCAGCAGTTTGCCAAAACATGGCAAATTTAAAAAACTCGTTCAATGCGGGAACTATGGGCTCAGGCTTTCCACACAACACCACAAAATGTTTGATTAAATTTTCATTCTCGAGAGCAGAATTTTGCGGTTGCTCATAAGCATTACAGGCCCTTTACCTGGGCTTAAAAGTTTCAAATCATTTGGGCTAAAATATGGCCTCCAGGTAAATGCGATGATGAGGCAATTTATTTGTGTTTATTTTTGGCATTCGCTTGCCCCGACTTCTTTTCACTTTGTCGATATTTTACAGGAGCCCTGCCCCAGACCCCGGAAGCATTGAGATGATTAAGCGTTCGCTGGCGGGGCAAGTATTAATAAACTTGTAGCACACACTCATCCACCACAGTGAGCGGGAAAAAATGGGGTGTTTGTGTGGCAAAGGAATGACCACCGTGCCGCAGAAACGGCTTGTAAAGGGAGCGACAATATAATTTAAATTTATTTAACAACCGACTTGTGAAAATCGTAAACGGAGAGGGATGGGCCGGGCCAAATATACACACACTCCGCTCCTCGGTAGAAATTGCACCACAACAACATTAAGTAGCTCATTAAATTTCCTTAACCAACAGAACACAACGCAAACAAGCCACTGGCAGACCAACTGACTTTTCGTTTTTATTTTGTAAGTAGGAAATATTATACTAGAAAAACGGCGCCGAAAGAAATGAAATCGCCGGCGAGGGCGGTTGAAAGCGGACTTGGGGGCGTTGGGTTCGTGGGGGCGTGGCGGCGGTCTGCCTCAAAGCGAGCGAGCTGTAAAAACCCCGTAAGTGTATTTTTATTGCGTATAAAATGCATTTTGCAATGCCACACAAAACTCAAGTGGTGTGCGTTCTGAGCGGAAGTTACGACCAGCGGACTAGGACCACAAATACCCACACACAGACACCCACTGAATTGCGGCTGTGTGGGTGGGTGCTTGTGTGTGCGCCGAGAAATCTTGATGTCGGAAGTTATGGACTACGAAATAGGGGAAATCGTCGGAAATTTCGTACTCCTGCTATTGCATTTTTTAAATAATATTCATTTGGAGTGGGCCAATCAAGCGGAAGCAATCATAAAGGGCAAGGAATATTTAAATATTTATTGTGCACCGATTTAATACCACACGAGCCAATAAATAAATGATTTTTCAACGGAATAAAATAGTTTTGGTGTTGCAAGCTAGCACTTACACAATTTAATAGAGATACCATATAACAAATCCTCTTATTTTTAAGACTTGGTCAAAATTCCTTAAGTGTTCTCCATGATAAGGACCCATGATCGCCTTGAATCAACAAAACAACAAACCACTCAAAGCCCTTAAATGCGTACCGAATATTCAAGATGTACATTACTTACACTCAAGTCCCCGGCAGGACTTAATCATACTTTCCCCGAAGCAAACTTCTTCAGCCAGTGCAAATACCCCAGTCAAGTAAAACAAACGAGTTGGCAAGCAATGATTGCTCAGCATTGCTACTTGTTGTTAAATATGTTGCACAAACAAACAACATTCATTACACCAGTAAGAGGGTTTAGTGCTGGGGGAATGGGGCAGAAATGAAGGATCGTTTATGTGAATGCTGGGAAATTGGCTGTGCAGCGTTAAAATCGGAAGATATTGCCAGAAGGTCAAAGTTAAACTGTGTCGGTGATGGAACCGTGTTTTACACCTTGCTCAAGTTCAATGTTCACCCAAGTAAGGGCTACCCCGTGAGATGGGGCTATAAATAAGCTAAAGGTTATCCCTTGGGTCTGACTTATGGTAATAATGTTCAGTGAATAAAAAGAAATGACTATCCGTTTCGAATGATTTATAGAATTAACATTCCTCAAAGAGTAATCATTAAATACCAGTGATATGAATCCCGCTAAACCAAACGTATTACTCGCATTATACCGCAGTGAGTATAAGTTATAACCATTTTAGTTAAGTGAGTGAGTAGTCCAAATCCCATTCAACCACTGGTTACCCGGTGCGTATGAGTAATAAAAATCCGTGCTCCACGATGGGCAGCTTGTGGCTTTAAGTTATGCATAAGCTTCCTTTTTTCGAGCACTATTAATTATAATTTTTTCTCCGGCTATTCTGGCAACATATGTATGTATGGGCACGGACAAGGGTGTCGGCCAAACATTTTTAAAATTATATATATAAAAGGAGAGCAGACACCGACACGGACACGGATACTGACACGCTCACATGTGCCGGAAATTGGCGCACACCTTGCAGCCATGCAGTGGCAAGAATTTTTTCCATAAGCATCATAAAACCAGGGATGACCGGCGATGGTCAGGCCATTGGATACACATATATGGTGTGGCAGGGTAAACGGGGCTGGGGGCAGCTCAGCATGCGGAAATTATAATTTATAGCTCTGAGCTGCGGATGCCAGGGCTTCCACTGTGATTTTTTACCCGTGCAAGGGCCTTTCTTCTCCACTCGAAGCGCCTTTAAAATCGCTGGAACTTTGGCATTAATTGAAGTTGGCCATCGAGGTTGAAAGTCCACTCAAGCATGAATCATAGTCTGTGGCTCTTCTGAAGTGTCAGAGTGGCTTTCCTGCCCGGAAAAAGAGCAAAGTATTCGTTTTTGTTATCGTCGGGTGTTGCATGAATTGGAGTGGAATAAAGTTTAAAGCTATTTTAGCCCCCACCGTTTAGCCAATGATTAAAACATCGCACTCTAATGCCCATAAATTGTTAAGTCACATTGAAAACAAATGTTTAATTCAATAACAGGCCTGGCTGCATTCACAGCTCCGATTTCGAATTGCGAAGCCTTTGCAAATTACTTTCAGCTGAGCAATTATTCATGATTGTTTATTAAAAAAAAAAAAACAAAGCAAAAAACAAACAATAAATTGAAAAGGTATTTGATTAATTTTAAAGAACAAATTCAGCCAAGGGCATAACTGAATTAAAGAGCCAATTTACATGACGTTCCAGCCATTGTTCACTGCGTAAATATTTGTTAAGTTGACCTTTTTCAGGTGTTTACACGGCACAAACAAAACTCGACTCACGGCTAAAAAATGGCCATAAAATAGCTTTTGACAAATGACGCACTTCCTGTCAACGCACACAATCACACATGCACACACTCGTCCCTTAACGGAAACTTGTAAAAAAAGAGGTCGAAACAATTGCAGCGCGCTTTAACATATAAATGTTCACATAGTTACACAGTTGAACAATAAAATAACTCATTGTTTGAATTTATTTATGAATGCATCTCAAATATTTAATATGCACAAACGACCGTTTGCTTAAATGTAATTTAGCGGAAAAATGAATGCAGATGCGGATTTTATTCAGCACTATTTAGTTTACTGCCCGTGGCAATAAAGCTTTCTGATGGAAAAGATCTAATTAAAATTTAATAAGTTAATATAAAACAAATTTCTTTACAGCACAAAGTTCTCGTATGACGTAAGCGAACCAATTTTGGGCTAATTAATTTCACAACCGGAAAATAAAACAGATTTAATTGCATAATTAACTTTATAGGTTGCATGTATATTTTTTTCACAAACCAATTATATCAGTTTTGCAAAGAATAATTGCATAAATAAATGTGCTAATTAAACCATTTGCCAAATGCAATAAATAGCATCATTTACTTTGCAATTGGATAAGCTTTAGCAAAAATGACCCAAGTCGGATTTCAGGAGATACTCGACACGGCGCTTTTGTTTTGGAGTCATTTGAAAAAAATTGGAAACAAAAATATTCAGTTCCTGCTTCGTATGCAGAGGAGGCCAAAGTGTTTTATAGCAGAAGATGCTAAAAGGCGAAAAAAATTCAGGTAATCTCAGTGAGTTTATTTCAAACTTTACGCTTACTTTCTCAGGAAAAATTGCTCGCAGATATTGCGTTGACTGGCAATGAAGTGGTTCATTTCCCGCAGAAGCTGCTGGTTATACTCCTCCTTGGCGTCCAGATACCGCACAAAGCAACTCAGATCGCTGTTAAAAAATGCAGTTTTCTAATAACAAACATTAAATACAATCATTTTGGAACCCACTAATGGAACTGCTTCATGTCGTAGCTGGGATGCAGACTGACATCGGCATCATCGCGGAACGCTGTTCTCGGCACGCACCACTCGTCCAATTCGCGGAGACAATTGGACTCGAATCGGGAGGCCATCCCTCCCAGCGAGATTTGGGAATAGGACTTAACCTTGGTCAGGTATTGCTCCACCTTCTTGGCATTGCCCTGGGTCTTGGCCACCAACTTCTCGCTGGGACGAGGGACGGGAACCTTCCTACCCCGCAGGACATCCGCCAACGAGGTGTTGGAACTCACGGATCCACCAATCGATCCAGACATATTGAAAATATTTCACTACTTTACGGGAATTTCAGCACTGGCAGACAAACGTGTTTGAGTTAAATTAAATGGCATACTTAAGCGGGCAACAATTAATGCTTTAATAAATATGCCGCATAGTTGTCACTGTCAACGATACCGTGTCCTTGGGGAGTTCTCCATTTAGGCCGCTGGTGTTAATTAATAAAAGCGAAAATAGCCGGGAATATCATGCGGATTTATCAAACGATATCTGGAAACAGGACAGGCTGCGGCATTTATTTACAGAGCCATTCACATTGGCATTTCAAAAATCATTCATTAACTTTTTAACTCAACAATCAGGTTGGTGCAAAGAGGGGTGGAATGAGAACCAAAAAAATCTCTGTTAAAATATCACATGCAATTAATGCAGGCAATATGCATGCAATTATTGTAAAGGAGATTCAATGTAAAATATATTTACCGGCAATTTTAAAGAGAGTTTCGAAATTCAGAGTTTCCTGTAAAATTGGAATGCCTTTTAGAATATTTTACCATTGCTAAAAGGTTTAATAATGGGCTATAGGGGCACTTCCGTTTACTATTTATTAAAACTTTGTGTCCTTGCAATTGAAATACTTGCGTAAAAGTGCAACTGTTAATCCACCCAAATGTGCACCCATTATCCAGGTGCGTACAGAAATGAAGTTCAAAAAGATTCCGCACATTTTCGCACCATTAAATATGCATTCACGCATTTAATTTAATTTTTTGAACCGCACCGGGTGGACGGAACCGAACAGAGCCGTCAGCCGGACCACAGGAGTGGCTCATTGATGGGGGAATAGGAGGAGGAGCTGCCGCCGACAGGAGACCTGGCCCAATGTTTGCCCAGCAAAAACATGGCCCAAACTGCCGTGTCTATTAAGAGCACATTTAACCAAAGCCCGGGCTCCAGCACGTGTGCAATGAAAACAAACGAGCCCATTATTGTTACACTTTCTTTGGCAACCAGGCCGCAGAGCCCATTAATGATGTGTTATGGACTCAAGAGGCCGGCCTAGGCAATCCCCGAACTTTGGCCAGGCAGCCTCTGAATTGAACTCTAATTGCACATAATGAATTGCACACATTAGGTCAACGAACAGCCAGTTCGGACTGCCACAAAGAGCCTAATGGAAATGCAATGAACTATTTATGGCCAATTGGCCTGCTGAAGTTTGATCACGCACACGTGTTATTAAAGCCAAGATTTCCCAGTTTCCCTTTAAAGCGGCTACCCACAAACTGTGGGTGTTTTCCCTTCGCTTCCTGGCCAACCTAAATTTAGGCCGCCACAAAATTGACAGCCCGTCCCCAAAGCGGGTAATGACAAAACACTGACTAAAATGTTAACAGCAAATCCAATTTATTACACCATAGGCCGGCGACGGACATTAATTAGCAAACGGGACACGTAAAAGGTATTAAATGCAAACTCAATCTCCCAACAGGGAGACTATAAAACAGCAGAGTGTTGATCAAATCTGATGATACAGCGCCCGGCATTTGGGGAAAATCGAAAATAACCACTATCAGCGGAAATTCCCGCAAACTTTGCATCTTTAATAAAGGCACTTAAAGCTTTTCTGATTTTACTCCATAGAAATGTGTCGACGCATATGATTGTATCGATATAAATGTCATTCATAAAAAACACCCGAACAATAAACATTAAAAATGCTGATGGTCAATGCGAGTGTAAACAACAGTTAATGCCAAATGCTAGGGGATTACGAGCGTAATTATGTGGCCATCTGACATGACATCCAAACCAGAGCTGAAAATTGATTTTGGACCTGCAGAAAAGTCCATTAACGAATTAAGTTTACTTAGCACTCTGCCAATATGTTAAAAATACATGCATATGCACATATGCCAGCTATTTTACTTCGTTACTTACGGACACACAAAACAATTTCACTTATGCACAAGTATTTCATTTTGTCACACAAATTCATTTTAAGCTCTGCTCCAACGTCCCCAAATCCGGCAATTCAGATATAATCTCTGTCAAACCCGCACACATTTGCACAGATGTTTGAACAACTCAACCGAGACTTAAGAGATTTTGCAGCTTCCTCCATTGTTTCAGGGTCCTTGGTCAACTTTTAATTTATTTGATTACTGCGAAATTGCGCACCTCTTCTCCAGTTGAAGACCACCGGGATGACTTCGGTGTAGTTTTGCAGGCAATTAATTTCAGCCATGGCTCCGAGCATTATTCACATCAAGGCGCACATATTTTAATTTGATGAAGACCTAATAGGGTTTCGAGCATATGTTCACAGCAAAACTTGTGAAAGGGGAAAACTTTAAATGCAAATCAGTTGGCATATGGCTCACTCGTACGACAAACGATGGCGTTTCGGACGAGGATTTCCACCGCTCGAAGACTTTGCCTTGGTGAGCACTAAACAATCCGACGGATTCGGGTCGAAAGCAGTCGGTGGAACACCGCCCCACTTTCCACTGAGTCATCAGGTTAATTCAATTTGAGTTGTAAGCAAATTTTGCACAAATTAAATGCACAAACTTTTGCCATTGACAGACACACACGCCAACCAAGAGCAATAAATTTCAAAAGTGTTTATGTAAACGACCCGATTGCTGCGGAGAAACAGAAAACGAAAGCCCTCGTCTGGCTGCACTTTGTCACCAGGCATGCGGAACATAATGCCGATTTTTTCGCCTGGAAAATGGCAGGGCGATAATAAATCTTCCGCTCGGAACAAATCACAGCCATTCCATTATATACACATTTAATGATGTTGCCAGCCAAAGCCTCCAAATCCGAATCCAAATCCAAAGCAACGAGCCAGAGACAATTACTTGCAGCCCGCGAGCATTTTCTAGCAGAGGAAAAAAATAAGACCAGGTCCATTTTACAATTTTTTAAAATCAATAAGAGGCTCATCTAATCCTCCTGAGTATAACTTATTGAAAATGTGTTACTAAAATTAGGTATATAATGCGGAAGATACATTAGTAGGTAATACCTAAAAAATTATAGACATTGTTAGGCACATCAGTTTCTAAAATCATAATTTTAGAAAATATAAATTGGGTGTATATGTATATTTTGTGTCCAAACGATTACTTTGAATAATTCCATTTTATATCATTAACAATAATTTCTTTGTGTGTGAGGGCCGCAAATGGCTCTTTAGGTCTTCAGCAAGTGCAGCAACATGGCCAGTTGTTAAAATAATCACAAGAAATAGCCGACCTGCTCAGGGAATTTCCCTTGGCAGAATAGGAGCAGCAAGAAGGGTTTTCCGAGCCAGAGACAAAGTTGCAGTGCAGCTATGCAACTGCGATTATTTTTAATTAGCAAAATTTCTTTATGCATCGACAGTGGCAGAAAGGTAACGCAAAGTCTTTCATTAATTAGAGCCAGCCGCAAAGTATGCAGCGCTTTTTGTTGGGCTTCGCCCCCACCAGCACACTGAAAAAGTGAAAATAGGGAGTAACACCCACATATGGGCACTAAATTTTCGCCACCTGCCTAGCCTCGACGTCATCACCTCTGCTTTATATTTACCCATAAATCTGCCACGAAATAGAACAGCCGGCAAAAAGGCAAAAGGACGGCGACAGAGTTTTCCCCCGGGAAACATACTTCCACTGAAGCTGCTTATTAGCTTTGACATTCAAGTGCGATGCACTCTGGCCAGAGGTGTTTCGCTTGATGTTCTGCAATCTTCTTTTTATCATCCGCATATACATCATTTTTTAGGGGCCGCATAAAACATGACGCAGCCGGAGATGGAGGACAGCATAATTTATTACACCCAAAAAAAAAACCAAAAGTATACACTTAATAAGCGTTGTGTTAAAAGTATACTAAAGTTAGTATAAAAATGTAAGTATTAACTCAACACTAATTAGTTTCAACTGTATACTTTGTAGTGTAAGTGCTCTACCAAAGAGTATAAAGCGTAAACCTGTAGTGTTATTTTTAAACTAGTCATTAAATAGTTTTTAATGGTTTGAAACTAGGACAACAGCGAATATTCGAACATATATTTTGGTGTAAAACCAGGACAATAGCGAGTATACGAACACAGAAAATGCTACCGGAGTTGGCGTTGCTTGACGCGTTAATTATTATTGCCTTCCGGACGATCTCGGACGACGCAGCGCTCGTCATTGCAGGCCAAGTTCCCCTATGTGAACTGGTGCGGGAGCCACAGAACCAAGACCGAGGTGAAGAGGAGTGCCAGGATGCAGAGCGTCGACAACTGGCAGGCAGCCTGGGACAACTCCAGCAAGGGACGCTGGACGCTGGATGCAAGGGTAATTAGGAAGCACGGCCAGGTAGATTTCTACCCCACGCAGGCGCTGAGTGGACATGGTTGCTTCCGAAGCTTCCTTAAGCGCTTCGGACACGACACGGAGAACGGTTGTCCAGAGTGCGGCAGTGGGATTGTTGAGGACGATCAGCATGTCCTATTTTAATGTCGCCGCTTCGGGTCTGATCGCCAAATGCTGATGAAGACCACCGGGGCAAGAGTTCGGCCAGCGACGGCAGCCTTCGCAGCGAGTGTATTGCGAACGCAGCGTCGCATCGAGAAGGAGAGGAGAGAAGCTACAGCCTAGGTGGCTACCATTGCGCTAAGCAATACCTTGCGGTGATACCGCGCAATCACGGCCCCTACTCTTGTTGCTTGTACTTATTTTAGTCTGTATATACGTGTTAGGTAAAGGAATATAAAAAAAAGGAGCTAAAACATGTTATGTATGTTGCGCAAAATATGAAAATTTATGAAATAATAACAAAATAATATGTGAAATAGAAATAAAAAAAAAACAACATACAACTTGATTTTATTGGGTTTGGGATACCACGAAAAACAAAATAGTATAAATTTTATGTATACTACAGGCAACGGGGAAATCGTATAAGTTTTATACGAAATAGTATCAAATGTATACTAACGATTTCGACAAATAGCTTAAAAAGTATACTACGGCCCTCTAGATTAGTATAAAATGTATACGAAATAGTATAAAACGGAGACTACATAGGATAGCTTTTATACTAAATAGTATAAAAAGTAAACTGTCAGCATAAATTTCAGTACACTGAGTGAGTATAAATTGTATACTCGTTAGTTTAACTTTGATAACTTCGAAAGTTTCAGTTTAATACTTTCGGTGTCATAAGGTTAATACGCATCTTATCAAGATATTTTTGACACTCAATAGTTTAGTTTTAATGTACGAATAGTTTAGTTTCTATGATCATTTTTTTTTGGGTGTACCCGCTCTCATGTAATTTTTTAAAGTTTTGCCAACAGTGGACCTTTTGTAAAAACCGCTGCTTCCAGCGAATTTAGGTGTATTTGTGAACATTTGTAACTTTTATCTATTTTCTGATTTAAGTTACCACTATATCTAAAAATACCAGAACAAATAACTTCCACAAACAACAAGTGGTCCTAAATCAATTTTAAATCTATTTTTTGCTGTCAAAAAGTATGCAGTTAATAAAGGACAACCGTTTGTCTAAGAGAATTCATTGCACTGCTGGGTTTTAAATATAATGTTGCATACTTTTAGACACCTAAATTGACATTTAAAAGTTATTTGAAGTCCCTAGTCACCTACATTTTCATGAAAGTACTGTAAAGTAGGTGTCTCTTTCTGTATGACAACCTTATTCAGAGAAGCATTTAATTCTAAATAAACTATGGTGACTATGGGTATTTAAAGAGTGTAAATTCTTACAATTTTGCGGTGTTCCCAGCTTCCAGGTATTTTTATGTCGCCGCATACTTTAATATTTTAAAAACTCTTATCCCTGCCTTACTCTGTCAGCAATATTTTGGTAAAATGTCGTATGGAAATACATAGTTGTCTAGAAGTTTTTGGATAAAAGTATCGTGTCTGCCGACCCAAATGCGACAAGTTATGTCCGACTTTCAAGCTCCGCTGGATTTTGGTCTTGGCCTGGAGCGGCATAACCCCGAGCCAGGCATCGAGTGGCCAGCTAACCGAAAAATATCATAAAACTTTTCAACTTTTCCATTTCACTAAATGTGTATGGGAATGCGGGTCGAAAGAGATGGCGTGGAAGCTTCTGGGCCATGTCAAAAATGGCTCGCTCACGTTGCGTTGTTGACCGCATCACGCTCCACAGCATAAAGCAATTACAGCGCCGTGCATTGAATCCTGGCGCTCCTTCAGATACTCGAGTCCTGCTGCACGCACCTCCCGGCGGCACTTTGATTTATGAAATTTTCCGAGCATCAGCCCCGGCTTTTACAGCAGCTAACATCCTCAATGGGATCGGGCGAAGGTTCGGGGCGGGAAGATTTGATTTCCAGTCAGTCATTGACTTGACTTGACTTGGCTAACCAACTTTTCGACGCCACTGGCATGTGTGCCTGCACAGGGGGAAAAAAATCGAGCTTAAAAGAATTAGGCATTTCTTGATTTTGGTGTCGCCAAAATTAGATTGACCACATGACTTAAACACAAATCCCTATTTACAGGAAATGCATTATACATCCACTATTTTTAAGCCAAAGTTTATCAGGATGTTGGATTAAATAGTCTTAAATCGAAAATAGAATATCTCTTATTAAGTAAATAATTATATTTTCAATTTAGTGCTTAGATGTATGTGCTTTCGTCTTATTTAAAAACAGGAAATAAATATAACGATTTAAGCATAGTTCTTAGCCGTTATTTAATAGAGAAGAAATTTTTGATTACCTAACATGGATCTTTTTTTTCCTAGTTGCAACCTGCAGTCGATTGAATGGAACCCGCTGCATGCCCCATTGCTCTGCAACTTTGTGGGGGAACACCGGAAAAGTTTCGGTTGCATTTGGCCGTTGTCTATGCAGTCGGTAAAGTGGCTTAGACTGTCGACACAAAACTTGAGTCAGTCCCGGCTTAAATCTTGTCAATTCCTATTTTCGTCTTTCTCCTGTGGGCCAGAGTGTGTGCTTCTGGTTTTCGTATATTTCGCACAAGTGACAATAAAGTTTTTAGTTTTGGCTGAGAGTGCGTGACGAGTTTTTGCCATTAGCCGGAGTCGAAAGAACTTTTTGGTTTATAGACAGCGAGGCGAGCTGCCTGTTAATGAAGCCATAATGAGTCTCCTTGAAACTTGCTCGAAATAATGGCCAGGCTCGTAAACAAATCGAAACGTAAGAGAACTCCCATTCGCAGAGGCAATTTTTGAGGATTTATTTGGACCACCTTCCGCAGCTGCGGGGGAATTGCTTTTCCACTTTTCCACTTTTCCGCCACTAATCACAAGTGCCCAATCATCTTTATTGCTCGACTCGAGCCCGAGCTCAAACAGCGCCTGTCGAAGGCAAACAAGGATACTGAGTACAAGGACATGGATTTGGGGGCTTGCGAACCTCTCAAATTGCTGCCGTCAAAGCCGCTGAAATTCGTTTGCGGGACGAAATTCACTTGCGATTGTTTGGCAGAAGCGCTGTTGATGTGGCCGGGTGTTTTGGGTGGGGGTTAGCTGAGGCAGCCATCGGTGAAAGTCCCGTGAAAGCCGCAGCCCACACACTCGGAGCCAAGGACAAGCCAGTCGAGAAAAGGTGCAAACCAGGCGGGATAAACAAAAACACGTTGCGTTGCGCCGAACAGAAAGAAAAACAGTGGCAGCTTTCAACCGAGAAGGCAGGGAAAAAAGCCTGCCCCAAGGGAAATGCCAAAACCCTAGCCAAAAAAATAACCGGCAAATCGAATCCACAAAAAATGCTAATTTTATGTCGGTTTCATGTGCGTCAGTGGGTGGTCGCAGTCCGCAATGTACAATGTTGGCCAGCAAATTGGGCTAAGCAAGTCTATCTATGCGGCACGTACATTGGCATTATCTATAATCCATTAGGAGCGCCCAGGCAGAATCAATTGCAGGCACTTGACACATGAATAAATGGCTTTTAAACTGACACCGAAATAAATTAAATAATAAAAATCTCAACAACGCCTCGGGATTTGTTTTGCGTCAATGCCGTAAAATCTCAAATGCTTCTACTTCGGAGCAAGGCGTTTTACGTTTGATTCTAGCTTCTTTAGAATTTCAATTGCTTAAACCCCAAAAAAGAAAAAGACTGCCTAACGATCTGCATGTTTTTGCATTCATTCCACCGTAGGCTAGGCTCAACTAATTTGGTTTTTCTGTTTTCTCGGTTCTTCCCCTCTGAAAAATACATCTAACTTCCAAATTTCCGCAACAACCGACTAACCACCAGAATCCACTCGGAACAAGAAGCCGAAACTAGTTATGCATTTAGTTTAGCCAGTTGGGCATTTAGACATGGGAAAGCCAAATGCCAATTACCACGAAAGCGCCATTGAGTAAGCTATTTAAATGCGGAGGGCCAACAACAGCTCCCCAATGCGACTGCGAGTCTGCCGGGGATCCAGACCCAGATATCCCCACCAGACTGGGTCATTCCAGGGGCGAAGTGCGAGGGAAATTACTTAATGCGGTCATTAGTTCGGCGCATTTGGTCAACTAGATTCGACAGGGTGCGATGACTACACTACTCAATGTGGATGCACACCAAGGATGTGCTCTTGAAACCTTTCGAATTTTTAAATTGTCTTGGAATCAATAAAACTTCATTTGATTTACAGTAAGGGGGAAGAAACGAGGAACAAAATAATTTTATTTATAAAAGCCCCATTTCATTTATACTTTTAGCATTTGAAAATATTAATATTCGTATTTTACTTAATCAATATGAAAAATACAGACTATTTATCTCTCACATACACAATTTTATACAGCGTTATAAAAACTAAAAGGTAAGACCCAATTATGACTTTTTGTTTTTTCCCTGTATTCATCGCTTAATAGTCTGCAATCCGAGTGAGACTGCACTTTATCTCCAATTCAAAGTGAACTCAGTTGAATTAAACTTGAATGTTTAGTTGCAAAAAAAATATGGATTATGAGTTTGTTAAATGCTTTTAATGCTTAATTCCAACGTGTCAATTGCTTGGGATCCGCTTACACTCAAACGTGAAATTTCAACGGGAGTAAGGAGGAAACCCTAGGTGGTGGCACACATATAAAAAATGGAAGCTTAGGAGGGACAATCCAACAGATTACCAACCTGAAAGTTTTGACTGGTAGGCGGGGAAAGATGGGGATGGGTCTCCGGTAAGCACGAGTCCGCGAACAAATGCGCGAATGATAAAAACTAAACATGTCCATGGGTTGGTGTTTTGTTTTCCGTCCCCCAAAATTCTCCCTGATGGTTGATGGCATCATGAGCGTGCCTGGAGCTCAATTTAAGCATTTACGGTGACCACCCTTGACACCTGAAAATGTAAAAGTTCCCGGAAACACAGTAAATTATGCAAAGTTCGTCTTGGAGTGTTGTTCTTTTAAAAGTAGGTATGTGTTTTTTAACCAATTTTTTCATAATAAGCAAAAATCATGAATTATTACTATTGTGTGAAATATTAAACTCAAATAAGGAAGAACACTATAGGCGAGTGCCTCGACTATCAGATACCCGTTACTCATCTAAAGGGAACTAACAGAGGGGAGGAGATATATGTTACAAGCAGCAGAGCGATATTGGCTAGAGCGACTCGCTAGTCATCCTTATCAAGATTATATATACTTTATGGGGTCGGAAAGCAAAATAGAAGAGGATATGGTCAAGAGCTTGAAAAACAGAATCATCATTTTTTAAAAGTGGTTTAAAAAATATGTAACAAATTGTTGGTATAGTCTTGATAACGAGGACCGCGAGGCTCTGATGAGTATTCTTTGAACAAAAAAAATAATTATTATCTTTTTGTGTTATTTATACCCGTTACTCGTAGAGTAAAAGGGTATACTAGATTCGTCGGAAAGTATGTAACAGGCAGAAGGAAGCGTTTCCGACCCCATAAAGTATATATATTCTTGATCAGGATCACTAGCCGAGTCGATCTAGCCATGTCCGTCTGTCCGTCTGTCCGTCTGTCCGTATGAACGCTGAGATCTCGGAAACTATAAGAGCTACAATACTAGGATTAGGCATACAGATTCCTGAGATTCCTGCGCAGCGCAAGTTTGTTTCAGAAGAGTGCCACGCCCACTCTAACGCCCACAAACCGCCCAAAACTGTGGCTCCTACAGTTTTGATGCTAGAACAAAAATTTTAACTGAAATGTATTCTTCTAATCAATTCCTACCGATTGACCTAAAAAAAAGTTTGCCACGCCCACTTTAACGCCCACAAACCGCCCACAAACTTCAAAAAATCGTAAATATGAACGCGGATATCTCGGAAAATATCAAAGATAGAGAAACGGTATTTCAGATTTAGATTCGGTAGGCTTGAGCGCAGCGCAAGTTTGTTACGCGAATATTCCACGCCCACTCTAACGCCCACAAACCGCCCAAGTCTGTGGCGCCCACAATTTTTATGCTAGATAAAAAATTTTAACTGAAATGTATTGGTCTCTTGAATACCTATCGATTGGTCTAAAAAAAAGTTTGCCACGCCCACTCTAACGCCCACAAACCGACCAAAACTGTGGCTCCTACAGTTTTGATGCTAGAACAAAAATTTTAACTGAAATGTATTCTTCTAATCAATACCTACCGATTGACCTAAAAAAAAGTTTGCCACGCCCACTTTAACGCCCACAAACCGCCCACAAACTTCAAAAAATCGTAAATATGAACGCGGATATCTCGGAAAATATTAAAGATAGAGAAACGGGATTTCAGATTTAGATTCGGTAGGCTTGAGCGCAGCGCAAGTTTGTTACGCGAATATTTCACGCCCACTCTAACGCCCACAAACCGCCCAAGTCTGTGGCGCCCACAATTTTTATGCTAGATAAAAAATTTTAACTGAAATGTATTGGTCTCTTGAATACCTATCGATTGGTCTAAAAAAAAGTTTGCCACGCCCACTCTAACGCCCACAACACTAAAATCTGTCTACCGCCGGTAGGTGGCGCATTTGCTGCTTGCATATCTCCATTTTCCTTTGGTCCCTTAAGCTGAGTAACGGGTATCTGATAGTCGAGGTACTCGACTATAGCGTTCTTCCTTGTTTTTTATACCCGTTACTCGTAGAGTAAAGGGGTATACTAGATTCGTCGGAAAGTATGTAACAGGCAGAAGGAAGCGTTTCCGACCCCATAAAGTATATATATTCTTGATCAGGATCACTAGCCGAGTCGATCTAGCCATGTCCGTCTGTCCGTCTGTCCGTCTGTCTGTCCGTCCGGATGAACGCTGAGATCTTGGAAACTATAAGAGCTACGCTATTGAGATTAGGCGTGCAGATTCCTGAGCTTCTTACGCAGCGCAAGTTTGTTTCAGCAGAGTGCCACGCCCACTCTAACGCCCACAAACCGCCCAAAACTGAGGCTCCTACAGTTTACATGCTAGAATAAAAATTTTAGCTGAAATGTTTTGTTCTCATCAATACCTATCGATTGACCTAAAAAAATGTTTGCCACGCCCACTTGAACGCCCACAAACCGCCCACAAACTTCAAAAAATCGTAAGTATGAACGCAGATATCTCGGAAAATATCAAAGATAGAGAAATGGGATTTCAGATTTAGATTCCGTACGCTTGAGCGCAAAGCAAGTTTGTCACGCGAATATGCCACGCCCACTCTAACGCCCACAAGCCGCCCAAACCTGTGGCGCCCACAATATTCATGCTAGATAAAAAATTTTAACTGAAATGTATTGGTCTTGTCAATACCTATCGATTGATCCAAAAAAAACTTTGCCACGCCCACTATAACGCCCACAACGCTTAAATCTGCCTACCGCCGGTAGGTGGCGCATTTCAACCTCGCTTTGCTGCATATCTCCATTTTCCTTTGGTCCTTTTAGCTGAGTAACGGGTATCTGCCCAAGCCTGTGGCGCCCACAATATTCATGCTAGATTAAAAATTTTAACTGAAATGTATTGGTCTCGTCAATGCCTATCGATTGATCCAAAAAAAATTTGCCACGCCTACCCTAACGCCCACAATGCTTAAATCTGTCTTCCGCCGGTAGGTGGCGCATTTAAATCTCGCTTTGCTGCTTGCATATCTCCATTTCCCTTTGGTCCCTTTACACCCAAAAAAAAAACCAAAAGTATACACTTAATAAGCGTTGTGTTAAAAGTATACTAAAGTTAGTATAAAAATGTAAGTATTAACTCAACACTTATTAGTTTCAACTGTATACTTTGTAGTATTAAGCTTATACTAATTATTATATGAGTGAGACTCAGTAGTATAAATAGTATACTGAACATTAAATAGTTTTTCATGGTGTGAAACTAGGACAATAGCGATTATTCGAACATATATTTTGGTGTGAAACCAGGACAAAAGCGAGTATACGAACACAGAAAATGCTACCGGAGTTGGCGTTGCTTGACGCGTTAATTATTATTGCCATCCGGACGATCTCGGACGACGCAGCGCTCGTCATTGCAGGCCAAGTTCCCCTCAGTGAACTGGGACGCTGGACGCTGGACGCAAGGGTAAATAGGAAGCACGGCCAGGTAGATTTCTACCGCACGCAGGCGCTGAGTGGACATGGTTGCTTCCGAAGCTTCCTTAAGCGCTTCGGGCACGACACGGAGAACGGTTGTCCAGAGTGCGGCAGTGGGATTGTTGAAGACGATCAGCATGCCCTATTTTAATGTCGCCGCTTCGGGTCTGATCGCTAAATGCTGATGAAGACCACCGGAGCAAGAGTTCGGCCAGCGACGGCAGCCTTCGCAGCGAGTGTACTGCGAACGCTGCGTCGCATCGAGAAGGAGAGGAGAGAAGATACAGCCTAGGTGGCTACCATTGCGCTAAGCAATACCTTGCGGTGATACCGCGCAATCACGGCCCCTACTCTTGTTGCTTGTACTTGTTTTAGTCTGCATATACGTGTTAGGTAAAGGAATATAAAAAAAAAGGAGCTAAAACATGTTATGTGTGTTGCGCAAAATATGAAAATTTATGAAATAATAACAAAATAATATGTGAAATAGTAATAGTAATAGTAATAACAACATACAACTTGATTTTATTGGGTTTGGGATACCACGAAAAACAAAATAGTATAAATTTTATGTATACTACAGGCAACGGGGAAATCGTATAAGTTTTATACGAAATAGTATAAAATGTATACTAACGATTTCGATAAATAGCTTAAAAAGTATAATACGGCCCTCTAGATTAGTATAATATGTATACGAAATAGTATAAAACGGAGACTACATAGGATAGCTTTTATACTAAATAGTATAAAAAGTAAGCTATCAGCATAAATTTCAGTACACTGAGTGAGTATAAATTGTATACTCGTTAGTTTAACTTTGATAACTTCGAAAGTTTCAGTTTAATACTTTGGGTGTCATAAAGTTAATACGCATCTTATCAAGATATTTTTGACACTCAATAGTTTAGTTTTAATGTACGAATAGTTTATTTTCTATGATCATTTTTTTTTGGGTGCACTGAGTGAGTATAAATTGTATACTCGTTAGTTTAACTTTGATAACTTCGAAAGTTTCAGTTTAATACTTTCGGTGTCATAAGGTTAATACGCATCTTATCAAGATATTTTTGACACTCAATAGTTTAGTTTTAATGTACGAATAGTTAAGTTTCTATGATCATTTTTTTTGGGTGTAGCTGAGTAACGGGTATCTGATAGTCGAGGTACTCGACTATAGCGTTCTTCCTTGTTTTTTGCTCAAAAGTACTGATTATGGTCTGAGTTTTATTATATTACTCAAAAATAAAGATTGTGATAGAACACAAATTTTAAATTAACTCACAACCAAGTAATTTTTATTATTATACCCGTTACTCGTAGAGTCAAAGGGTATACTAGATTCGTCGAAAAGTATGTAACAGGCAGAAGGAAGCGTTTCCGACCCCATAAAGTATATATATTCATGATCAGGATCACTAGCCGAGTCGATCTAGCCATGTCCGTCTGTCCGTCTGTCCGTCTGTCCGTATGAACGCTGAGGTCTCGGAAACTATAGGAGCTACAATACTAGGATTAGGCATGCAGATTCCTGAGATTCCTGCGCAGCGCAAGTTTGTTTCAGAAGAGTGCCACGCCCACTCTAACGCCCACAAACCGCCCAAAACTGTGGCTCCTACAGTTTTGATGCTAGAACAAAAATTTTGACTGAAATGTATTCTTCTAATCAATACCTACCGATTGACCTAAAAAAAGTTTGCCACGCCCACTTTAACGCCCACAAACCGCCCACAAACTTCTAAAAATCGTAAATATGAACGCGGATATCTCGGAAAATATCAAAGATAGAGAAACGGGATTTCAGATTTAGATTCCGTAGGCTTGAGCGCAGCGCAAGTTTGTTACGCGAATATGACACGCCCACTCTAACGCCCACAAACCGCCCAAAACTGTGACGCCCACAATTTTTATGCTAGATAAAAAATTTTAACTGAAATGTATTGTTCTCTTGAATACCTATCGATTGATCTAAAAAAAGGTTGCCACGCCCACTCTAACGCCCACAAACCGCCCAAGCCTGTGGCGCCCACAATTATCGTGCTAGATAAAAAATTTTAACTGAATTGTATTGGTCTCGTCAATACCTATCGATTGATTAAAAAAAAACTTTCCCACGCCCACTCTAACGCCCACAACGCTTAAGTCTGTCTACCGCCGGTAGGTGGCGCATTTGCTGCTTGCATATCTCCATTTTCCTTTGGTCCCTTTAGCTGAGTAACGGGTATCTGATAGTCGAGGTACTCGACTATAGCGTTCTTCCTTGTTTATTATACGAAGGACTTACCTGTTCTACTTTCATTGCATACTGTTCGATACATCCACTTTGCTAATATCATTTTAACACCATAGCAAGTAACATAACCTTTGGGACAACCTAGTTTTTATAAATTGTGATTATGGCGCGTATAAAAGATGAATTTATAAAACTATTCTACATTTTAGCACTGTTCTATTTAGTACACTTGCCATAACGGTTTGCATCCTTGCTAACGCCATAATTGATGTCAGTGATTATGGAGTATAAATGTGCTACTGTGCTACCGTATAAAAATGCAATTAGATCTGTTATATACAGTCGAATAGTTTATAATTTTTCTTGTGTAGAACAGTAATTACTCTAACAGATCTAATTTTTACTTATACGTTAGCACAGTAGCACATCCATTTCACATAATGGTTCTCGACACTGCTTTTTTAATCTTGAGACGATACAGGGCCAATTCGAACAGGACTGGGCGAATTCGATGGAGGCGGGCGAATTGAGTTATTCCTTGGGCGGAATTGGTCGTAAATCAATAAGGAAAACGGTCGTATTCGTTCCTTGATCGTTTTTTTTTGAACCCGGAAAACGCGTGGGTGGAGGAGTTTTAATGGCAACCTGACCGTCTGTTATTGGGTTATAAAAACTAGCAAAAAATTGAAAGTTTCAATAATTAGTCTTGATTCTATAAATACAAAATATATGCCTGCACGTTTTGAACTTTCCAAACTTTTTCAAGTGTATGATTCCAGTTTCCAGCATCTGTTAATGACTAAAATTGTATAATGTGTGTAATGAAAAGTAAAAGCGCTGTATTGATATTTAAATAAGCCCTTGGTGACCAAACTCGGTCCATGGAAGTTCAAGATATAATTAAAAATGACCAAAAAACCTTTCGGTTTCCAAATAAATAATTAATAATTTAAGCTCATTTCGGAACTAACCGTTTATTTATCCCGATTTGCATGCGGCATCGCAAGAAAAACATGGTCTATTTTACAAAGCTTTGATTAACGAATCCGGCGTTCCGATTATTTGCCGAGAGCACGGGAGTAGGACTGGGTATATTGTACACAGGATAGAGGGGAGCAAATTCATTGACCCCAAAAGCATGGAGCTCTTCCTCGTTGATATTGCCGCGCTGCGTGTGCCTGGATTCCTCATAATTTGGAAGTGCTAAAAAGTATAAAACAGATAAAAATTGATGATTATAATAAACTAACACGGGTTTTAAAAACCTTTTTCTTGCCATCTATCCTGATTAATACGACACATATACCATATGTATTTTCTACTTTCAAGTTGCCAAATACATTTTTTATGGTCCGATAGAAAATGTATTGCCTATTGTGTTATGAAAGCTATTACCATTACCATTATTAACGTCAATAGCACTTTCTTATCGTTTAAATGTAGAAACATTTCTCATTATCTTGAAATCAATTTAACTTGTAATTGAATCTTCCTCGGATCCCTTTTTACGCATTAATTTATTATTTTATTTTATTTTATAAAAAGAATGGTCTAAATAGATTGACTTGCTTTTTATTTTAAAGGATCATTTATTCTGAATAAATAAAAATCAAATATTTGCATAAATTAAATACTTTTTTTTTGGAAAAACTGGCAATAACCCGACTCTAAGTGCTCAAAAGATTGCTTTGAACTTGCTTTTTTGCACTGTTTCAATAGTGTAATTATCCATACTACAGATAACTGCGTACTTAGTTCCTTAAAGAATGATTTGATAAGATTGCAATCAATCATTACAGGTTCATTGGCAGGTAGACTTTAGAAAGGCATTTCTTCACTTTGGGAATGTAAAATCGTGATCTCACCTGAATCAGCCGGACTGGGCGTCAGATCGCTGGGCATACTGCCAAGTGCGGTCACCATGGGAAGCTCATCGGGAGGATCCCTTCTGGATTGCGGTCCTTCGTAGTGGGCACTACGTCGGGGAGGTTGCTGAACCACAATGCCTGAAACCGCCAGGGGAATAGTTCCGATAGTAACTGGCATGACCATCAGCTGCTGCTCCCGGAGACTCTTCACCAGCGCCTCCACCTCCAGTTGGTAGGCGATCTGGATGAGGTTGCTCAGTTCCACGCAGGTGGGCGGGGTGGATGGCACGGGCAGATCGATGGTCAGGGAACGGGTGCACTGCTTCAGCACCGAGTCCCCCTTGGCTCGCGATATTATGATTCGTTCCACTCGGGAGTGCTCTGGACTCACGCTGTAGTATCGCACCAGCATTACAAGGGATAGTCGAAGTTCGGAGACGGCCATCGCAGTGTTGTTGACCACCACCACGGTCACCGGAATCTTCTGGCCGGGCACATAGCCCGCTTGCGGCAGGTTTAGCTCCAATTTGAGAGGATCCGTCTTGCAGGGACCGCAGCAGAATGTGCGGTAACCCTCGCTGTGGGCAGCCAACTGCGGATAAAGAATCAAAGTCATAATACATTTAAAAGAAAACACATCTGAATTTTAATATAAGACCTCTATATGTTATTTATGCTGGTTTCAAAGGGTATTTTACTTTTGATCTGAAGTTTGTAACATTAAGGTCAAGTATGTTAAGTTTTGATGTTTTCAATTTATGTTTCCCATATTTCTCTGTTTAGTACTTATAATTTCGTATTTGTAATATTTTAGTGTAGTTATAATTTGTTAAGATCTGCGAGGATATTAAATCTTTGTCTTGCCGAAGTAATGGTTAAAATGATTATAATTGTCATCAAATAATATGAAAGACAAAATAAAGAAAAATTAAGAACTTTATTGAAAAAGAGGATTGAAGAAAAAAAAAATTTTTTTTTCTTCTCATATATGAAAAAATATTTGAAATTTTGTAAGCAGTTAGCTTGAGATTAAACTCACCCTTAGCTGGGGCGTGTCAAAGTTTAGATCCAGCATCTTGAGAACCGTAAAGCCCTTTGTATAGGCCTGGTCGTACTTCCATGGTCTAATCAGCAGGACCTTGACTATATAGCGTATGCAGCCATGGCGGCCCTCGAAGGACGAAGGACACTGGTAGGGCAGCTGACAGGCGAAGTTGTAGTTGTGCACTCCAGCCTGAATGGTGTGTCTGTTGTTGTCTTTCCAGAGATACAAATATTTATAAGTGCAAACATCTCTCAGAGTTTCCCCATACTTTACTCACTTTGCTCGGAGCCCAACAGATAAGTGTTGGATGCTAGATAATCCTCACGGCCCGCATAGAGCTTTGACGATCCGAGACTCTTCTCGGTCCATTTGGTTATGGAATAACCCACCACCTTAAGTAGCACAGCTGATAAGAGAGAGAAGAGAGCATACATAATCAGTTAATAAAGTTAATCGGTGTTCAAAATGATTACTCCAATTATAATCTTAGCTAAACTTTTTATACCAAACCTTACTTAAAATATTTAAAATAATTAATATAATGATTGTTAAATAATTTTAAATTAAAATATTAAGTTTAATCCGAAAGGGGTTTGTTTGATTGTGTGTGGACGTATCGGAAACACTTATCCTAATCTCGTTATTAAAATAATCCCAAAGCGAAATGGCTGTGTGTTGTTATCAATCAACTTCACACATTCCGCACCAAAGAATGTCCGCTAAAGTCAATGTCGTCATAAAAATAAATAATTTGCACATATACACACATGTCGTTATCGAGAAAATATTTATAATACCGCGGCTATATAGAGGTAAATTTGAACAATTAACTGAACATTCGCCTTCAAGTTATTTTCCTTTTTCTTTGATTAAGTACCTTGAACCTCCTTGGATCTGTCGCACTTGAGGGTCACGCAGCCGTTGACAAGTTGACCCGCGTAGAAAGTACCATGTCTATTATTATCAAAGCTGATCTCACACGTAACGACCATTTTTATTTTTCCCAGATTAAATGACCGAGCGAGCAAACAGCTAAAACCGATGGTCTGGGGCGACTAATTTAAGTACAAAACTTCTGGACTGCTTGCGGTGCGACCGCGTCGTTAGATAAGCGATAAGAACCGCAACTTGGAGCGTGAGGCGGAATCGGGTTTCTCCGGGAACGACATGGAATCGGACCCCAAACTGTATAAGAGTCGATCAAAAGAGCCCTTGCGAACTATTTTGGGTGTTCGCTTTGGGGGTATGATTGTTTGGCCTGTAATCTGAGTTGGGAACTAAGGCCCTGACCCTGGAGAAGTTGGTGTTTTGATAGGAAAATCACTTATTAACATAGCAGAAGCATCTTATTTGAAACGCAAAAATTTTGGAAGGCCAATAGTAACAATGATAACAGTTCTTAAAACGCACATAAGCGTATCAAAGTTAAAGCAGTTCTAGCGTCCCCTCTAATAAATATTGATAAACATTTTGAAAAATTTATTATAATGGAGTGATATTTTTACAACTTTTGCTTTGCTTACAAAACATGCTTCATCGTTCTTAAATGTCTAGTATTTATTTCGGTTTTCATAGCCAAGTTCCCTTGTCCTTGTCGGCATCCATGGCTGGATTGATAAAGGCTCTCTCTGCCATATAGTTCTGTGTATAATCCGCTGGCGGTGGGGCTGAGGGACTGGGAATGTCGAATACCGGATAGAGTGGCTTGTAGGCACTACCATCCAGGTCAAGAGTATTGGGCTGTACTGGCTCCGGGTCGTCTAAGTCGTCGGTTTTGGCGGCAACCGTGCTGCGCATATGAAGAGCCTCCTGATAGTTGGGGGGAGCTAAAAGTAAATATTTGATATAAAATAGATAAATACAATTTGCACTCTTTATAAACTCACGAATTGAGTCATCCACAGCCCAGGGGCTGGAAGGAGGAGCGGTGGGTGCATTGCCACCAGCCAACCCATTTACATCCAGTGGCTGACCTATCAAAGCACGAGGTTGGATCGGCACATGTTGGGCTAGGGGCACACTGCCAATGGTCACAGGAATGCTGACTATCTCGTTGTTGTGGCAGCCCTTTACCTTGGCCTCCACCTCCACCTGGTAGGCTATCTGGATGATGCCGCACAGGTTGAAGCAGGTTGGCGGAGTGGCCGGAACCCTAATCTCGTAGGTGAAGAGCTTCTTGCAGTTCCGCTGCACGGAGTCCCCCTTCATGGTATTGACCACCAACCGCTCGGATATGGAATTGGGCATCGAGGGAGGCTTGCTGTGGTAGGTCACCAGCATCACGAAAGACATGAGGAGCTGCTCCACCGGAATGTGGCTGTCGTTGGTGATCAGCACACTGAGGGGAATACTCTGGCCGGGCACAAACCCTGTCTGGGGAACGGTCAGTTGAAGGGCCAATGGATCTGAGCGGCAGGGCCAGCAACAGTAGGTTTTCGAGGTCTCGCTGTGGGCGGGTACCTTAAAATATACGATAAAAATAGTTTACAAAATATATGATTATAAGTTTCTATCTAAAAGCATACCCTTAGCAGCGGACTGTCGAAGTTGAGGTCCATAACCTTGAGAACCGTAAAGCAACGCGTATAACTCTGGTCGAATTTCCAGGGTCTTACCAAGGTCACGTTGGTCATATAACGCACCCTTCCATTGGTTCCCTCGAAGGACGAAGGACACTCGGTGGGGATTTGGCACACAAAGTTGTACGTGTGAATGCCAGCTTCAATGGAGACTTGACCTGCAAATAGTGTTAGTACTTAGCAAAAGTTCTTAACGTGGGATGGTTTTTATACGAACTGCTAAGGTTGGATCCAACTAAAAAAGTTTTGGATGCAACGTAATCCTCACGGCCGTAGAATGTGCGACGTCTCCGCCTCCTGTTGGTGGTTACCCTTTCGATCCATCGCGTCTCGGCGTAACCGGTTATATTCAAGGTGATGGCTGCGGAGAAAAAACTCAGCTGATAAACACGAATTTGGTAAACATGGTACGTAAACATTTATTCAAAGGGGTACAATATTTATTTGTGCACAGTTTTCTCCAAATACACTTTTCATTTTAAATGTATATAAGCAAAATAGGAATTGTTAAGTCTTAGGTTTTTCCATTACTTAATAGTTAGAATGTAAAAATCGATTTAGAACTGTCTTTTAAGCTCAAATTGGTAACGGTTCATTATTTTAGTCGTGGCTCTATTTTGAAAATGATTTTATTTAATGTTTTAAATTGGAAAATTGTAAAAAAAATTGGTTTGCTTTGCATTTAATTACGAAATACACCATGTATCGGTACTAAAATCGACACCATAGGGAAAACCAAACATTTACCTGCACATATTTAATATCAATTAACGCGAAAACCATTGATTGTTTAAAAATAATTTAATCTTATCGACCGCAAGTATTTATCATCGATGCATTTGTGTATGTTCACCTAACACCTTTCTGCGGACATTAGATTTTGCACGTGTGGTTCCCTCGCCATTATAAATAATGTGAGTCACTGTGCTCGATCTTCGTTGCAAACCGTTTAACCGCACTTTAAAATTCGAAGATAAGATAGGCATGACTCATGCCTGAAATATCGCCAAATTGCCAAAGTCTCCCAAATGCACTCCCTCACCTTTCACCAACTTCATCTTGTCCAGTTTCAGTGTAACCCTGCCAGTCAGAACCTGGCCCCCAAAGTAGGTGCCATGGGGATTGTTATCGAAGTCGATTTCACAGGTAACAGCCATAATTGTAGTTGTAACCGTAATTGCGTATTTATTGGCCGATCCACCTTCGATGCCAGTGCAAACACGACTGATTTGATTTTAATGCCAATGTTCAGTTATTTACTCCCTAACTTCCGAGAACTCCAGACAGATTGGGTTGGACAGCTTTCGGTGGCGCAAATAGCAACATGCCCACTTGCCTGCCAGAATCAAACTGAGAATGAAACAAACATTGCGATGGTTCTATATTGGTAGCGATGGCCAGGCCAACTTTTATCTTATCGCCTCCACAATTTTGAATTATACATTTCGCCAAATGAAGCATACAGGCAACAAATAAGCCCTGTAGAACTGGGAAAAGACCAAGGATTTCTTGATTTGGGGGATTGGGTGTCCAATTGTTCTCAAACTCGAATTAATATTCTCGTCCTTCCTCACTTCTTTTCCTCTTTCTCTAAAACTGCCTTTTCCGCCTTTTCTTCATTTTGAGTAGGCATAGTAAAGACAGGATAGAGCGGCTTGTAGGACTTCCCTTCCACATTTTCCGAATCCTGCTGTCCTGGCTTGGAGCTCATAGGATCTGTAGAAGTATACATGGCCTCAGCATAGCTAGGTGGTGCTGTAAGATATCATATTAATACAATCTGGTGTAAGAGTAAATTATTATTAAAGTACTTACATAAGGTAGATCCCTCTGCCCAGGGATATGGAGGGGCAGCTGGAGCAAAAGCACTCTCGCCCTCAACAAAAGTCAAAGCTCTTTGCTCTGGAAGCGGGGGGGCAGAGCTGTCTGGAATATATTGCACCATTGGCGGTGCTATCGGAACCCCACAGATAGTCACCGGCATTATCAGAGTTCCGTTTATGTGCATGCCCTTCACCTTGGCCACAACTTCGATCTGGTATCCGATCTTAATAATGCGGCACAAGTGTAGGCAAGAGGGCGGAGTGGAGGGAATCAGCAGTTGGAAGTCGTACATTTTCCGAGAGTTTCGCATGACCCCATCTGCCTTCAGCTTGGCCACGGACTTACGCTCACTATTTGTTCCTGAGCTGAGGTCGCTGTAGTAGGTGATCATCATGGCCAGGCCAACCTTCACTTCGTACACCTTGATTTTACTCTCGTTGCCCACCAACACATTTATGGGGACCGTCTGCCCGGGTACAAAACCAGTCTGCGGCAGATTGAGCTCCAGGGTCAACGGATCCGATCGGAAGGGCCAGACCCCGAAAGTCTTCTCAGTCCTGGCCTGCACGGGAATCTATACAAAAATAATTTAAATCGTTTTAAAAGATTTATCTTCGGGAAATATTTAAAATGAAATTAAAAAACGTTTCTTCATGTTACCTAAATACGAAAAGATGATACATTTTTGAACTGCTTAAAAATATTTTCACAGTAATATAATATATATAAGCCCACCTGAGAAACAGATTCGTAGGTGCCTATGTCCATTACTTGAATTACTGTGAAAGCTCTTGAAAAGACACTATCGTACTTCCAGGGCTGTATAATATTGACATCCACCATATAACGTATACGCCCATGCGTACCCTCGAACGACGAAGGACAGTTGATTGGAATTTGACAGGCAAAATTGTACGATCTGGTTCCGGGCTCCAAAGACATTTCTTTAATAATTGCAATGTATTTTATAAACAAAATGTAAAAGCAAACTAATACTCTTACCGGTGCTTATTTCGGATCCAAGCAGAAAAACTTTACTGGAAAGGTATTTATCAAAGCCATTGAACGATTCTGAAGTGGACTTATTGTTCGAATCAGTTTTGCTTTCGGTCCAATGGGTCTCGGCAAAACCTTTGACCTTAAGTCTAATTGCTAAGGATGTAGTAATGAGTTAACACGCATTGTTCACTTTTGCACGATTCACACCAGCAAACTCAATCACTTGGCTTAAAGTTGGATTAGGCACTTACCCTTAATTTGAATCACTTTGTCCGTACTCAAAGTTACTTGGCCAGAAATCGTTTGGCCCGCATAGAATACTCCTTGAGTATTGTTGTGGAAAAGAATTTGGCAAATTATTCCCATGGTTTTTTTTATAAGGATTCCACCGAGAGTTTTCTATTAATTTATGGCTGTCGTCAAATGTTGAGCTGTTTCCCCTTTAATGGTCACAATTAAACTGAGCAAAAAAGCTTCAATCTATTTCTTTTGTGCTTCGGACACCTTTCGTTTGATTTATCTTATCAGTACAACCATAAATCTAATTATTGGTAAAAAAACCCCCTACGATTTCTTTTACATCAAATGGTTGACTTCTAACGTGTGAGCTATAACATCAGTAATAAAATGAAACAGCTGATTGCTGGCTCAAACCAAAAATCCCCCAACCATGAATTAACTCTCTAGTGCTTCGAGAGAGCCATTTCACTCAACTAGAATAAATATTGTCGATTGCACTTGTCTCTGAGATATATTTTCGATAAGATAGCGCATAACTCAGCAAAGTATTGATCACTGGGGCATAAAAAGTTCCCACAGTGCGCGTTTCGCAACAGGGAAACCAGGTATCGATTCAATTTGATCTGTTTTGATTTCTTAAATCGGATTCTTTATTTATTTTTTTAAAAGTAGTAACATTCTTTTTCAACACCTTTAAAGCCAAGTGCTTTTTTCTACCTCGTCATTGACATAGCCTCCATCAGTCTTGATTTCATTGGGTCTCACAATAATTTCTTCCTTTTGATTTGACAAATCAAATACACCATACAAGGGAGTGAACGAAATGTCTTCTCTTTTCTTCTCTTGTGACCCCTTACCAGTTTTTTTCTGCGATTTTTTTTTAGACTTTGCGAATTTCTGTGGATCTGGACAAATGTGTTTTGCTGCGACATAATTCGGCGGAGCTGCAAAAAACAATTGTTCTTATTTGTAATAGAATTATTAATTTTTTTTAATTCTAACAAATGCTTTTTCCAATTTTTCTGATTTATATATTCTTCTTTCGTTGAATATATAGTATTAACAATATGACAAGGCTATACACCTATTTAATTTACCAAAAATGGTAAACTCACCAATAGATGGGTCTGCAGACCAAGGAGTTGGAGGGCCAAGTGGTTCTGGCTGAACAGGCTCGCTCCCAATTAAAATCAATGCCTTGGCATCCAGTTGCTGCGGTAGTGCGTCCTCGCCCCAAATCTTTGGCTCTTTCTGCAGCTGCCTCGTTAGCGGAACACTTCCAATAGTTATGGGTATGTGGAGAGACTGACCACCATGACAACCTTTGACCCTGGCCTCTGCTTCAACCTGATAGCCGATCTGAATGATGCTGCATAGATTGAAGCAGGTTGGCGGAGTTGCTGGGACCTTAAGATCGAAGGTTAGCTGCTTGCGGCATTTCGTCGACACTCCCTCTCCAATTTTCTGGACCATCACAAAACGATCCTTGTTGGTGTCCGCGCACGGGGGCTGACTGTAGTAGATAACCACCATGGCCAGTTTTACGGTTATGTCCTCTACTACTACGCCACTGTCGTTGGAGACCATTACCTCCACCGGTACAGTCTGTCCTGGCACAAAGCCACCCTGCGGCAGGGAGAGTCGCATACTGAGGGGCGACGAGCGACAGGGAAAACAGCAGAAAGTGCGCTGTGATTCCACTTGACTGGGTACCTGAAAGTAAATATTACTTTTTATAAGTTTAGAAGCGGTACTGATATAAGAAACGATGTTTGTACATCACAGATTTCATATAAAAGGTATTAATTGTTCTTAGAAACACCATTAGTTAAAAAAGACTTACCCTCAACATCAGACTCGCCGAGTTTAAGTCCATCACTTTGAGCACAGTAAAACACCGATTGAAGTTCTGGTCGAACTTCCACGGACGCACGAACCTCACGTTCACCAGATAACGTATCCGTCCGAGTGTCGCCTCGAAAGAAGAGGGACATGTGATGGGCAACTGACAGGCGAATCTATATGTGCTAGTGCCGGGCTTAATAAGCACCTCTGAAATGGAGCTTTGATTTCTTTATCTCTTGATTTATGGTGATTTATCATCTTGGAACACACCTATGCTGGAACTAGACCCGTGCAGATAGGCCCTAGTGGCCAGGTAGTCCACATGTCCGTTGAATGATTCACCGTTTGACTGATCCTCCGGATCGTATTCCGTATCAGACCAATGGGTTTCGGCATTTCCTTTGATTTGGAGAATCACCGCTGAATGGAAAGATAAGTTTTCAATGTGCCAACTATTTTTAGCCCTTGCAATACATGCACTTCAAATCCAATTAAGTCGGCCCGCAAATAAAGTTTGCTTCGAATGGAGATAACGAGTGAAAATGAATCAGCGTCTTACCTTTAACTGGTTTCGTCTTGTCAGTCTTGATTACCACCTGTCCAGAGATCAGCTGGCCTGCATAGAAAATCCCCAGGGGATTATTGAAGAATTCAATCTCACAGATTACCATTATTCGGATTGATTTCACTGATAATCCCGGAGCTAGTTTACTTTTGCCCTGTCTGCGTCGTGTCTCCCAGCGAACTGAAGTCACCCACTGGGTCTGATTTTATTTTACTTTTTTGCAGCATTTATTTGGACAACATTTTTATTTTATCTTATCAATGCGATAGGTATTTATGTATTTAAACACAAATTTATACCATTGCTGGAGTATTTACATATGTAAGTGACAGCGATAGGAGATATATGAAACTGCCAGAGGGTAGTGATCGATAGGGGGGGAGGTTTCACAAGGTTGAGATAGCGTAGATAAAGCGTTGTAACTTCAAGGGCCACTCTGACATTTAGCTACTGAATTTCCATGCAAGTTTTTAATATATTTATGGCGTTATTTCACTCAAGCCTCCGCGTTGCCAACTACCCGTGACTTAGCACTCGCTCTGAAATCAAAAACATTGCAGTGGGTTTTGTAGAGAGTTAAGGCGATAAGATAATGCCGGCCAACAGCAAATATTGGGTAAGAGAGTCTAGGCCCTGTTAACCATACAGTTAGCCTCAGTTCCCCTTTGGCAGCGGCCGAGTTAGGACCGTTGGCAAAAGTATTAGCTCTGGAGAGGGATAACCCCCAATACTGATTCGCCATCATGTCGAAGAACTGCATGATAACGTTCGACCAGAATGAACACGGCACCTACTTCACCGGCCAGGTGATAACCGGCAAGGTGATTGTCAATCTGAACAAGACCAAGAAACTGCGAGGTACGTGAGCCCAACTATGATCCCGGAATGTATCACTAGCTAGTCGAGGGACTTTCGCTTATCTAGCACGGCGTATCTTATCGCATCGGATAATGTCAGGTTTGGCAAAAGCAAAAGTTTCAACAAACCATTGAAATGGGTAATTAAGTGATAACCATGCGGACACTCAAAATGTGCGATAATTGATGATTCCTGGAGCCTATAGACAGAGATAATTTTGTTACTTATGGCGGGGGATCTACCTCAGTGTTTTAATTTTTTTTTTGAGGAAATACCGGCGTACTTACTCATGTTTATTTTTTGTTTGGGCTTGGCAGTAATTGTACTTGATATTGGGTAAAATAAATAAATGCTGTTAATATTGCGGAGTTTAAAAGCCGCCTTTGTGATTTATGTGATAATCATTTTGTGCAATATGTCTATTCTGCAGCCCGAAGTACTCTCTTCTCGGAAAGATTCGTTTCGTATATTTTGTGTCAGAAGCGACAGAATAGAACAGAGTTTAGTCACAATAAATCTGTAACCATTAACTTTATTAAATAATGAATTATTTATTTTTCTTTAAATAGCGAGTAAGGGCTTCCGGTTTGCGGGTTATGTTATCATAATATTAGACCCACCAAAGTTAAACAGAATTATAATCTCAGTTGCAAAAAGATAAACAAAATTTTAACATTTTTACGATGCCATTGTACTTTCTACAACCTTTTCATTTTAGCGCTATCTTACCCTAAATATGCATTTATGCACGTAAGCTATCTGAAAAACCTGGATAATACATTTATAGCACCATTGCTCCCCCCTGTGACGAAATCGTCTCTCCGACAATGGAAATTTTATGTTAATTCCGATTGTAACATTTCTATGTTTTCAGGGATCAAACTGCAGATCAGTGGCTATGCACAGGCGCAGTGGCGAATCCGCAGACATGGTCGTGCCGTGGCCATTCAAAATCCCAAGAAGCGATCAAAGCACCAGTTCAGCGGACGGGAGGACTACATAGCCTCCACCACGTACCTCATGGGCTCCGAGCAGGGCAGCAACTTCAACATGGACGCCGGGACGTACACCTACACCTTTGCCTGCCCCATTCCCAGTCACTGCCCCTCGTCCTTCGAGGGTGCCTACGGCCACATCCGGTACCTGGCCAAGGTCACCTTCCTCAAGCCGGGCGCCTCCAATCGCACCCACAACGTGGGCTTCACGGTGCTGAAGCTCCTGGACCTGAACCAAGAGAGCAAGATGCTCCGGGAGCCGGCGAGCAACGAGGCCGTGGAGTACTTCTGCCTGATGCACACGAAACCCGTGCAGCTAAAGGTCACTCTGCAGCAGCAGGGCTACGTCCCAGGTCAGTTTATGCTGGTCCACGCCCAGGTACGCAATGATTCGAGCTCCGATTGCCGCAAACTGCTGATTATGCTGCACCTGCGAGCCACTTACACGGCGGACCAGCCGTCGCTGCGCACCACCTCAGAGAAGATAATGCTGGTGAAGCGGGAGTGCGGACCGGTGGCCCATCACGGACAGAGGACCTACACGGAATCCCTGAGGATCCCGGCCACGGCACCCACCTGCGAACACCTGAGCAAGGTGGTGCGGGTGTCCTACGAAGTGCGCGTGGTGGCTGTGATGAACTGGCTGATGGCCAATCCGCGGGTCATCATCCCCATTACCATCGGCAACGTTCCATTGGCCACTGCGGTCTCCGGACCGGACTTTGCGCCCTCCAACGCCTATGCCGCTGGAAGTCCCCTGCCCGCCGATTTGCCCTGCACCTCCACGAGGGCCATGGAACTGGCCCAGATGTCCAGCAGCGGGGTCAGCAACTCCGGCTACGAGATGAACGAGGATCTGGAGGACTTTGAGTTGCCCGAAGACGGAGACGATGAGCTGGAGGCTACCGACGATTTCGTGCCAGATTTACGTAAGTTAAAGCAAAGTCCTTATAAGAAGTCTCGTAGCTATGTATAAACACTTGATTCAAATTGCAAACAAATAACCTGATCGGTAATATGCTTACCTATTATTTATTAAAATCAGAAATATTCCATGTTATTAAACTCAAATGTTATTCGAAATAAAATAAGTTTTGTATGCAACAAGCCATTTCCAGAAATGGTTCATAGTTTCTTAATCTAGGAAACATTTTTTTGATAATGAGCTACACAAATACTAATGAAATCTTTCCTAAATAAATTTGTACTGCTTCTTTATCTATTTCCATTTAAGAAATTTATGTTAAGTTCACATCTTTTAAACCAAGTTGTGTGTATTTATTTTGTTCCTTTTTCACAGCTCCCCCCACGTACGAGCAGGCCATGTTTATGACCACTGATATTGCGGATACGGACGCAAACACCGTCAGCGAGTCCTCCCGGTTCACACCCCGCTACCCGGTCTTCGATGTGGACACCTTCCAGAGTCCGCCGCCAAATCCTCCGCAGAAGAAACGCCGCCGCCGGCGCAGACGACCCGCCGATCCCGGACAGTCGAAGCAGCGTCCGGAGAAACAGCCCGTGGAGTCACCCGTGCAAATCTAGAGGTGTTTATCACGCCAAATCACAACTATATTTTATCTCGGCAGTATTTATTTCTTTCGGTTCGCCAGTGTACTAACCAAAATGTTTATATGTATATCAACATACACCTACAGAATGGTAAATAAACAAACAAGAATATAAAAGTGTCTCCTGGGTGATATGCGATAAATGGCGATAGTTGGCAGTCATTTAAGAAAATTTAAGATACTATTTTTCGTCACGTAAAATTTTTAGAAAAAATCCTATAAATATGGTCTACTTGATTGTTCAATTAGCAACAGTAAAACTTTCTTAGTTTATTATTCGAAAGGAGCAGTAGGCAATCATTTTTGGTTTCAATAAATACTCGGTTAAAACTATCTTTGAACTTTCAGTAAAATTACAGCTGATTTTTGTTTACAAACAAAAAAGTGTTTTAAAATAGCGTAGTGCTAAAGCTCTCTCTTATCTCGCGCTCAAGAATTAATAGTGTCAAACACTATTCTCTTCAAGGCCCATTCTCGTTTTTTTTAGTTTGAGTCTAAAGCTTGTTAACGTTTTTTTTGCGTGTCGACATAAACTAATGTTGGACTGATGTTATTAGAAAACATATCATCAATAAAGATACACTTTCATCTATAAAAGTGCTTTCAAATGCGCTGCTCCTTTTAGTTCGATCGCACCGTTCGCATATGTAACATATATGTACTTCAGTGGAGAAACTATAAGTGACCAAGTAAGACCTCCGTCAATGGTGAGATCTATTAAAAATGAAGATAAATTCAGGAGTTCAATCTTATCGCAATGTTAGTTTAAACTCGGAAGTAGTACCGAATCAGACTTTAACCAAATCGGATTATGGAAATGCCACTTAATCTACACAACTTAAATTTCCCCAAGTGACTAATACATGTCCATTTAATTATAACTGTTGGCACACCTTGAAAAGCTCAGCTCGCACCCGCAAATCATGACCCATGTGAAGTGCCAGCTTTGTTTATTATACCCTTTACTCAGTGGCGGATCCAGAATTTGGATGTGGGGGAGATACACAACAATTTGTTAAGTGCAAATCAACAATTTGCAAAAAAAAATCGGGTATAATTACTTTTCTTCTAATTAAGGTGATAAAAAATCTTTGTGATTTGAAAAATATGTATTGAATGATTATAAAATATATTTTTGATATTTTGTTTATTAATGTGATATTAAATGATTAAGAAAAATGAATATATAACCTGTGGTGATTCTTCTAAAAGCATTGAAATCAAATTTACCACACAAATGCACACATGTCAACTTTTCCATTAATACAAATCAAGAATACAAACACTTTGTAGGAAAGGAATCGTCTGTTTAACTGCAATACAAACTTCTGGCATTCCAAGTATTTCAGTTAAGCTATAGTCAAGAATAAAGGCTGTAATATACGACACCTAAGATAAATTATTCTTTTGTTCAAAGGCAACAGTACGTATGAGTGATAAACTTGTAGTCCGACCCTAAAAAGGCATTTTATTAATAAATAATTGTAATGCCTTGAATCCTAGAAATGCACGTGTAGGCTTAGAGTCGGACCATTTAAAATTTTCATAAAAATATGGACCACCCTAATGTTCATCCAAAATTGATACATACATACCGCAACGATCCAAAAGAGCTCGTGGAGCTTTCGGAGAACCGTTCTGTCTTGTTTACCTATTTCTGATATTGTTATTATTTTATTATTCGTAGCAACGCAAAAAACGAGAGTAAAGTATAAACAAAGGGGTAAAATGTTTACTCCCCAAGATATTTTTTAAAAAGAGCGCAGGTCTTTAAGCTCACTCTTCTGATTTTCCCCTCTTTTAACAAAGCTTTTGCTCTCAGAAAGTGATGATGTCACATCAATGTAGCTCTCGCAGACCGGCGATTTTATACATTTTAGGCGCGGGCTGAATCCATTTTTTGCTGTCGAGTCGTTTGGAACGTTTAATTTTAGTTTTCCGACATAAGGCAAAAACGGCTGTATAATGCCGTCTACCTGCTCTTTTGAGTTTGATCGCCCGGAACCGATTTACTATAGCGGAGAAACGATCAATGGACGAGCCGTTCTGACAACTACATCCGAAAAGTCGGTAAATGGTAAGTTCTGACCAAGTTCAAGCTAAAGTAGCAGACCTTACAGACGTACTTGAGATAACCATAAGTATATTAAGCCGGTTTTATATAATGCTGTAAATAAAACCAGTTAATATCACAAAGTGTTCTACATCTTATATAAGAGTGAATCCAGCGATCACGTATAGGGTTTCTGTTCTCTGAAATTCCTTCTGTCATATAAAACTAATTAAAATTGAAGCTAATTGCCGATGAGCTCAGTTCGCCCCCTAATCCAACAGGCAATCATTAGCCATATGCATGTCGGCCCCCATTTATTTTGGTTATTGAATTGACAGTTCCAACGCAAACTTGCAAGTTTTCAAAAAAGAACACTTTGGTATATATGTATACATAAGAACGGCAGAGATAAGAGAGCAACAATTATTTAATACAGTGGGTAAACTGCAAGCTGAATGATTTCAGTTCACTTTATTATGAATTATGACTTACCCCTGTTGTTTCTTGAATTATCAAAAAACTGGAGTTTGATAAAGCCTCGTCATATTCCAATGTTTATATACTAAACAAGCAAATTTGCCTCATGATAGTAAACATGAAGTATATATTATATACTTCTGTTGCATCCTGATGAGTCAATTGTCAATGATTTCTGGCCAACAATATAGTATCAAATGTAAATATATATAAATGAATTTTTCTTTTACTGTTTCCAGAGGTTTATATTCTTTTCGAGGGCGAGGCCAAGGTAAAGTGGGATGAGAGCAGGTCAAGATCCAGTAATGGGAAGACGCAGCACTACACGGAGCATTTCCGTGGCAAGCAGACTTACCTCAACACTCGGACCTGTGTGTTCGGATCCGGAAATCTCCCTCCTGGAACGCACACCTACAACTTCTGTATTCCCCTGCCTCTGGAGTGCCCTTCCTCAGTGGTGGGAAAATATGGAAAGATCTGCTACGAGGTCTCCGTGAACATCGATCGGCAATGGCGCTTCAACAACGTCTTTAAACAGCCACTGACGGTACTGCAGACCTACAACCTCAACATGAGTCCTGAATTGCTGGTGAGTCTAAACGATCTCAAAAATAGACCAAGAGATTAAGATTAGGCATTCAATTTGAAATTGGCAGCACATACTACAAGGGTTGTCAAGTAACAAAAGTTAAATATACTTATAATGTGAACTTACATCTTGTTAACTTTGGCATCAATGGAAAGGTAATTTAAATGCCGTTTGAATGATACAATACATTTCAATACATTCAGTACTTATTGAAAAGGACGAATTTGTGTGAAAATCTCCTTTTTGAACTTTTTTTCTTGACTTGAAAACTTAAATTTTTTGATGCAAAAAGTTTCTTCAAACAAAAATAATAGTAACTGCAAAAATAACTTTTAAAAAATCATTTTGCTTATATTTTTTATGATTTTTTGAAGGTGACAATGTCGGAAAAAATTTGTATAAAAAAGAGAAAAATTATGGCTCAAATGCCTGTTTCTAAGCATTTTCAAAAAATCACAAAAAATATAAGCAAAATGATTTTTGAAAAATTCTTTTTTCAGTTGCTATTATTTTTGTTTGAAGAAACTTTTTGCATCATAAAATTAAAGTTTTCAAGTCAAGGAAAAAAGTTCAAAAAGGAGATTTTCACACAAATTCGTCCTTTTCAATAAGTACTGAATGGGTTAAGAAATGAATTGTATCATTCAAACGGCATTTAAATTACCTTTCCATTGATGCCAAAGTTAGCAAGAATTATGTTCAAATTATGAGAATATTTAACTTTTGTTTTGTGAAAATACTTTTGACCACCCCTGTATATAGATTATATTTTTGGATGTCCTTCATATATATTTTAAATTAACAATACATAGCAGGTTAGTAAGTATTTCGTTCCAGTAAAAAAATGGTATTTGGTTAACTTTAAGAATAAAAGCATGTTATTACTTATTTAATGCTGCTCATGATTGTTCCACGGTATTATAAATCATCCTTAAGCTTACCATTTTTTATATGTATTTATGGTAGATATATTTGGCTTAACAAAAAGTATTGTAATTTATCTTACTCCTCAGATGCCGCTGGTGCGCGAGGACATCAAGTATTTCTGCTGTTGGCCCTGCAGCTCGGGTCCGCTTCTTTCGACTCTGACAGTACCCTTCGGGGGTTACGCACCTGGGCAGAAGATTCGCTTCACCCTGGAAATCGACAATCAATCAAGTGGCTATGATCTGGACGGCATCGAAGTGATGCTTAAGCAGATCTACAAGTTCCAGGCCCAAACTCCGCATCATAAGACCCGTGAGAAGGAATACAGTCTGCATAAAAGTTGCCAGCAGGAGCAGGTGCTGCGGCTCACAAAGAGGGTAATTGAAGGCACGCTGGCTATTCCGGCGGTACCGCCCTCCACCCGCATGGAAGGCATTATATCGGTTAGCTATAAAGTGATCCTGACAATCAGCACGGGCGAGTGCCACGTGGACTCGGACTTCGAGGTGCCGATTGTCATTGGCACTATTCCATTGATCCAGAGCGCAGAAAATCCCTCGCATGCAGCAGAGTGGATACCCCAGACACCTGATACTCCGGCCGGAGCTGCCGCAGATCTGCCACCCAACTACGACGGAAGCAGTAAGTACTAAGTGAAGACAACAATTAAATCCATTTTACAAATGTTATGATGCATGCTAAATAACGTTTTCCGTGTTCATCCCATAGAACCACCAACCTTCGAGGAGGCCACCCATTTTGGCGATAAGTTTATCGACACCGATGTGGACGAGCGCAATCGCACGGACGACTTTATTCCGCGCTACCCGATGTACACCAACTTTGCCATGCCTTCGGCCCCACCACCACCCACTGGGCATTCGGATTGCCCTTACCCACAATCTGCTCCCCTTATGTCGCTACCTCATGACGCCACTGCCCCATTGATCGGTGGCAACTCCACTGGTCGCCCAACACCATCCTACGGCTGGAACTCTAACTCATAGAAACCAAAAACAAGAACCTCAGACGTAATCTTATGACGGACTTTACATTGTCCCGAACAATAATGGATATTACTTTTTTACACACCTCGTGTCTAGAGTTAAAGTTTGTTATACTCGTATTTATGTTGCAATGCCATACCTCAGGAACATAAAATTAATTTAGTAACTGCAACCACATATAACATTTATAGAATAACATTTTGAAAAATGTTATGTATTTGTCTTTAGTTTATTTTAACGGTAGTCTACGGCCAGATCTTATTAACAATCGAATCATTCTTATAAAGGATGCTTTACTTTTGGATTACGTCTTTCCTCAAATAAAATTTTAAGACAGTGGCCTTATTAGCTTAAAAAATTTGTAAATTAAACCATTAATTCAACTTTGTAAACATTTTTTAATGTTATATCATTTGATAATAGAAAATGTAAACATTAAGTTTGAAATACTTGTATTGATTCATTATTCACTGAATAGCCATTTCATCATTATACCCTTGCAGAGGGTATATTGATTTCAGTCAGAAGTTTGCAACGCAGTGAAGGAGACGTTTCCGACCCCATAAAGTATATATATTCTTGATCAGCATGACTAGACGAGTCGATCTAGCCATGTCCGTCTGTCGGTCTGTCCGTCCGTTTCTACGCAAACTAGTCTTTCAGTTTTAAAGCTATCGGGCTAAAACTTTCCCAAAAGTCTTATATCTTTTGCAGGTAGTATATAAGTCGGAACCAGCCGGACCGGGCAGCTATATCTTATAGCTCCCATAGGAATAATCGGAAAAAAAAATTTTAAAAAATTATATCTTTGGTGTTTTTCGGCATATAACCTCCAAAGCTTGGAAATAACATTTTTTAATTAGTTTTGACGACTTATCATATAGCTGCCATATGAACAACCGGAAAATTGGTAGGAAAATAATATGAAACAAATTATAGCTTCGGTGTTTTTTAACATATAACCCCCGTACGCTTGGAAATAACATTTTTAATTAGTTCTGAATTTCGAATTTAATTTTATCAAAATCAGACGACTATATCCTATAGCTAATTTCTAACAAAAAATTCGAAAAGAAAAAGGGGGCAAATTTAATATGCAATAAGTTTGTTTTCAAAGAGAGTGAGCACCAAAGCTCTCTCTCTTTGATTTTCTTTTTCGCTTTCGGAAAATGATGTCACAAAAGATTAGCTTTCAAAGGACTAGCTATTTTCACGTTTAGTAACAAAAATACATAGTTCAAAATGCCTTCGAAATGCTTCTTTGAGTTTGATCGCCCTGATCTAATTTTGTATAGTGGAGAAACGATCAACGGGCGGGTTACCACAACAACGTCTGAAAAATCTGTAAACGGTAGGTTGCAATCACTGTGGACGGCAGTACACGTAGTGGCGAAGCGCGCAAGAGAGCGTGCGAAGACAACTACTATGTATATATAGCCGCAGAATTGAAAATCTGCCATTATGGTCCGATCGTAACGAGTGATACTTTAATCGAAAGGTATCGCAAAAACTAAGAAGATTGCATACCAAGACTTTCGAAATATAGATTTGTTTGGGAGAAAAAGCGGTGAAAGTGTAAAAGTAAAAATTTAGAAAATTGGATCTGCTGGATACAGTGGTGATAAAAGCCCCCGGCTGTTTAGCTAGTTTTATTCCTACTGAGAATACGCGTCGAATGACACCCCGTTTTGTTCCGATGTCCCGTTCAAAAGTAATTCAAAAAACAAGATTTTCTTCTTCCCAAAATGAAAATGTTTGTCCCTTTGTTTGTGGGTTTGTATGCATCCCATCTTATTTTTAGGGTTTTGGAAACCCTATGAGTGTATAAAGTAGCTTGAATTAGAAAACGTTTGTTCTACGATTTTTGGAAAAACCCGCTAGTTTAGCGGAAAATCAAAAAAAAAAGGCAGATTTAAAATGCTTATAGTATCTAAACAACTAATGCTACAGAAACGTGCTATATATTTTTGAAAAGATAACTTAATTTGCTAAATACCCTTCATATAGTAAAGTTGTCTGAAAATAATAGATTTAGAGTTATGACAAAAAGTTATTTTTTAAAACCACTTTTTGACTGTTTTCTCAAAATTGAGTCAAACGATTTCTTTTTAAATTTTAAATCATATAACCCTTGAGATTCCACAACCTTTGATATTCAACACTTTTTGCCCTAAAAATTACCGTTTGGAAGATATTAAGCGTTTAAAAGTGCAACTCGTTTCAGATCCGTATACGAAATATTTCATACTATTGGAACAAACAAGAAAAAAACCAATTTGATGAAAGATATTCTTATTAGATTTTTACAAACAGAAAATCTGTTTTGGTTTTAGGGTCCTTTACTTGCATGAAGCTAATCGAAATAGGAAACTTGATCTACTTGTTTTACCACTTTGGAAAAACCTGCTAGTTCGGTGGAAAATTTAAGAAACGACTGTTGCGGGCCGAAATCATAAATTTAATATAATTTATTTATTTTATCGAATGTATATAGAAACAAGGAAGAACGCTATAATCGAGTGCCTCGACTATCAGATACCCGTTACTCAGCTTAAGGGACCAAAGGGACATAAGCAAGCAGCAAAGCGAGATTGAAATGCGCCACCTACCGGCGGTAGACAGATTTAAGCGTTATGGGCGTTAGGGTGGACGTAGCAAATTTTTTTTTTGGGTCAATCGATAGGTATTGACAAGACCATTACAGTTCAGTTAAAATTTTGTATCTAGCACGAAAATTGTGGGCGCCACAGGCTTGGTCGGTTTGTGGGCGTTAGAGTGGCCGTGGCATATTCGCGTAACAAACTTGCGCTGCGTACAAGGCTACGGAATCCAAATCTGAGATCCCAATTCTTTATATTTGATAGTTTCCGAGATATCCACGTTCATATTTACGATTTTTTGAAGTTTGTGGGCGGCTTGTGGGCGTGGCAAACTTTTTTTGGGTCAATCGATAGGTATTGATGAGAACAATACATTTCAGTTAAATTTTTTATTCTAGCATCAAAACTGTAGGAGCCACAGTTTTGGGCGGTTTGTAGGCGTAAGAGTGGGCGTGGCACTCTACTGAAACAAACTTGCGCTGCGTAAGAAGCTCAGGAATCTGCACGTCAAATCTCAATAGCCTAGCTCTCATAGTTTCCAAGATCTCAGCGTTCATCCGGACAGACGGACATGGCTAGATCGACTCGGCTAGTGATCCTGATCAAGAATATATATAATTTATGGGGTCGGAAACGCTTCCTTCTGCCTGTTACATACTTTCCGACGAATCTAGTATACCCTTTTGCTCTACAAGTAACGGGTATAAAAACCGACTTTAACTTAAAATTATTAAAGTTCATGGCGAATACTCTTTAAGTGTACGCTTCTCGTTTCTTAAAGCACATTTAAATGATTAAAATTGGCTCTATGCCTCGATGAGCTTAGCCCCAAAAAAGCACTCCTATGTTAAGTTTTTATTACAAAACGAGGAAGAACGCTTCAGTCGAGTACCTCGACTATTAGATACCCGTTACTCAGCTAAAGGGACCAAAAGGAAATGGAGATATGCAAGCAGCAAAGCGGGATTGAAATGCGACCCTACCGGTGGTAGATAGATTTAAGCGTTATGGGCGTTAGAGTGGGCATATCTAGCATGAAAATTGTGGGCGCCACAGGCTTGGGCGGTTTGTGGGTGTTAGAGTGGGCGTGGCATATTTGCGTAAAAAACTTGCGCTGCGTACAAGGCTACGGAATCTAAATCTGAGATCCCAATTCTCTGTCTTTGATAGTTCCCGAGATATTCACGTTCATATTTACGATTTTTTGAAGTTTGTGGGCGTTTAAGTGGGATAGGGATTGCCGAGAGCAAAACATTTCAGTTAAAATTTTTTGTCTAGCATCCAAACTGTAGGAGCCACAGTTTTGGCCGGTTTGTGGGCGTTAGAGTGGGCGTGGCACTCTGCTGAAACAAACTTGCGCTGCGTAAGAAGCTCAGGAATCTGCATGCCAAATCCCAATAGCCTAGCTCTTATAGTTTCCGAGATCTTAGCGTTCATCCGGACGGACAGACAGACGGACAGACGGACATGGCTAGATCGACTCGGCTACTGATCCTGATCAATAATATATCTACTTTATGGGGTCGGAAACGCTTCCTTTTGCGAGTACGGGTAACGGGTATAATTATTACTACTATCTTTATGCGGTTAAAAATAAACAGCGAAGAAAATGTGAACGCAAAATGTCTTAGTGTTTTAGTCTTATGATTCTTCATTATATTCCGGTACTACATTTGGACGTTCAACATAAAAGATTTTTACGAAACCAAATATAAAAGGGGTTTCCCTTCTTATTGTGTATGAACAGGAATCGTAACACTTTATTGGAAAACCCACAAAGTTGGCGGCAATACCGTTAGTACTATTTAAAACGTTTATAGTTTCTAAGCGATTGAAATCATTTCGGTTGTAATATAACACAATTACCTACCGTTAAGCAAACTTCAGTTGATCTCTTTTCTAATAAAATTGTTTGTATTGACTTTCAAATTTTTAAGTGATTTACGTACTCTTCGAGGGCGAGGCAAAGGTTCACTGGGGAGAAAGCAGGACCATGACCGTAAATGGGCAGACGCAGCAGTACACGCAGCATTTCCGGGGGAAACAGACGTACGTAAACACCCGTAACAACGTCTTTGGATCCGGAAACTTTCCAGCCGGTACGCATACCTACTCCTTCTGTATTCCCCTACCACCGGACTGTCCCTCTTCAGTGGTGGGGCAGTACGGGAAGATCAGCTACGAAATCTCTCTGGTAGTCGACCGCCATTGGCGTTTTAACAACGTCTTCAAAAAGTCGCTGACGGTACTGCAAACCTACAACCTCAACATGAGTCCTGAATTGTTGGTGAGTCCAAGAGCTAATCGTCCTTCAGACAACTTGGCATCAACAAGTTGCATAAATTATATAAATATAACGTATCGTGATTATTTCGGCTACTTACACTTTTAAAATGTTCTTATTGCACAGGTTTCTTTGATGCGTGAGGACATCAAGCACTTCTGCTGTTGGCCTTGCAGATCGGGACCGGTTCTTTCGACCCTCACAATACCCTTCGGCGGCTACGCACCTGGCCAGAAAATCCACATCACCCTGGAAATCGACAACCAATCGAGTGGCTATGATCCGGAAGGCATCGAAGTAAAGCTTAAGCAGATCTACACGTTCCAGGCTCAAACCCCGCGTCACAAAACGCGGGAGAAGGAGCACAGCCTGAGGCAAAGCTGTCAGGAGGAACGGGTGTTGCGACTATTAAAAAGGATAATCAATTACACCCTGGCCATTCCTTCGGTACCACCATCCACCCGCACGGAAGGTCACATCATATTAGTGAGCTATCGGGTGATCATGTCGCTAAAAATGGGCCACTGCAACGTCGACTCGGACCTTGAGGTACCGATTGTCATTGGCACTATTCCATTGGTCCAGAGCGCAGAGAACCCATCCCGGAACGCTGAGATCTTGGAAACTATGAGAGCTAGGCTATTGAGATTTGGCGAGCGGATTCCTGAGCTTCTTACGCAGCGCAAGTTTGTTTCAGTAGAGTGCCACGCCCACTCTAACGCCCACAAACCGCCCAAAACTGTGGCTTCTACAGTTTTGATGCTAGAGTAAAAATTTAAACTGAAATGAATTGTTCTTAGCAATACCTATCGATTGACCCAAAAAAAAGTTTGCCACGCCCACTTGGACGCCCACAAACCGCCCACAAACTTCAAAAAATCGTAAATATGAACGCGGATATCTCGGAAACTATCAAAGATAGAGTATTGGGATTTCAGATTTAGATTCCGTAGCTTTGTACGCAGCGCAGGTTTGTTATGCGAATATGCCATGCCCACTCTACCGCCCACAAACCGCCCAAGCCTGTGGCGCTCAAAATTTTTATGCTAGATACAAAATTTTAACTGAAATGTATTGGTCTCGTCAATACCTATCGATTGATCCAAAAAAAAATTTGCCACGCCTACCCTAACGCCCACAATGCTTAAATCTGTCTTCCGCCGGTAGGTGGCGCATATAAATCTCGCTTTGCTGCTTGCATATCTCCATTTACCTTTGGTCCCTTTAGCTGAGTAACGGGTATCTGATAGTCGAGGTACTCGACTATAGCGTTCTTCCTTGTTTAATTTTTAAATATTCTATGTTTTATCATCCCACAGAGCCACCGACTTTCGAAGAGGCCACCAACTTCGGGGAGAGGTTTATTGACATCGATGCGGACGAGCACAATCGTTCGGATGATTTCATACCGCGTTATCCGATGTACACAAACTTTGCTTTGCCATCAGCACCCCCACTTCCTGCCGAAGAATCCATTACTTATCCTCAATAACATGTTCCATTAAATGGTAGGAGCTCCACTGATCGGTTTACACAATCCTACGGCTGGAACTCTCACTCATAGATCTAGTCTACACCAAAATAAGTAAACGAAAACACTGCTGGCGATGAAATATATATTTTGTGTAAGTTTACTAATGAATGAACAAAATTAGACTACTTTTTAAGGTAATAAATTGCTGCGCTGCGATCAATGGGACTTGACTTCCTCCGATTGAGTCTGGTCCATTTCGTAGTAGACATATCGTGGTCTAAAATCCAACTGCTCCCCGGACAAGTAGTGTTTGCTGGTCTTGTTCAGATTGGTGGCAACCATGAACTCGGCTTCGCGGAAATCCGAAGCTAGATGGGTAGGAAGGATAATATTCAATTTAAGGTATTCAAGATCTGACGAGGAACTTACCCAAAGAGGTGGTGGAAACGCTGAAATCGGGAACCAACTTTTGTGCTGTTTCGGCGGGAGGAGTGGGTTCCGGGGCACTGCCATCCATCGGATCCTGCATTAGGAGTCTGCCCGGACAGGGAGGCGTCACATTGCCAATGATGACTGGCATTCGGGAGGAAATGGAGCGTTTCTCCTGCTGAGTCCTGACCAGCACCTCCACCTCGTAATTCAGCTGCAGGCAGGCACAACCTGCAACACTCAAAGTGGCCGCCGTTTGGGGCACTTGCAGCATGTGAAGATGCTGAAAATTCTCCAGTTCTCCACGGGGGAGACTATGCAGCTCGTGGCTGCTACTGAGGATTGTTTGTCGCTCCACCTTGGATTCCAGGCGTTTCGGCTTGTTCCTCAGGTGGGCCACATAGGTGCTGATCTGAACTAGGGAGTAAGTCACCTCTCGAAGGGGCAATCTCTCCGGATTGTGCAGCTTCACGTGAACGGAGATGCCCGCTCCTGGGGAATAGCCCTGCCTGGGAATCTGCAGCTTTAAGTGTAGCGGCTTCATCCAGAACTTCAGGCGAGGAGTCTGCTCATAGATCTGCACTTCACTACTCCGGGTCTCCTGGCTGAGATTGTTCTGGGGGAAAATCAGCAACTGGCGCACATGTAGCACCTCCAGCGGACGATCGGCACTGCTGTGGACGAGCACTTGGAGAGTGTACCGGATGTGTCCGTGGGCTCCCTCGTAGTTACCCGGACAATTCTTGGGCAGCTTCACATGGAAACCGTAGTTGTACGTGCCCGCCTCCATTATCTGTGGCTGGGCGGCCTCCGAGCCCACAAAGTAATCAATTTTGGCAAAGTAATCCACTCGATAATCAAAGTCCAAGTTCTGACTCTGCACTTGCGGCTCGTTTTTCTTTGGTTTCTTCTGCTTTTGCGGCTGCTGCCAGGCGGTAGATGCATAGCCATTGGCCTCCAAGCTAATTGCTAAAATACATGGAATTAAAAAACAGTTCTGTTATTAAAAAACATGTTGAATCAACTCAAAATTAGGAAATATTCACAGCTCTTTTGCAACCCCTTCATAAACCAAATGGTGAAGTATTAAATATGCAAACGTCGTAGTAAACGCAAAATATTTTAGTAAGCGAATAGTATTTTCAGAATACGTTCATAATTTTTACGAGAATTTAATTAAACATTTTGATGCTGATAAACTTATAAAGTATTTTCCAAGTGTTTGATCTAATAGTACAAAGCTTAGCCAACCTAAGGTTCAGCTATTTTAAAGCTAGCCAGTTAAACTTCAGAAAAAGTGCTAGTATTGTACCAGTCGCTTTGAATTCCGATTAAAATAAATTTAGCGATAGAAAGGCGCACCGGTAGGTATTAGCAGCTGGATTTCACTGCGACAAGCATTATCAGCAATTTGTCAAAACCATAAACTAGATCTCGATCGGTGAGTCACTGCCCCTTGATGGGCTGGTTGCACGGGGTAGCCCATGAGTCACGCTCCTACTTACCTCTGATTAGGGCCCGCTCCGAAAGGGTCAGATAGACGTGACCGTTGACCGTCTCACCGGCCCGATAGGCCCCCCGGGGATTGTCCAACTGGATGTCACAACGGTGGCTCATTTTCAGGTCTCTGCTCTCTGTTGACGGCTCGACTGCTGACCGATGTCTGGCACTTGTTGACAATATGCTCGCCCATTAAGAACGAAACTCAGCGCGGCCTTATCGGTGGTTCTAGGTGTGAATGCTACCACAACCATGGCTATTATCGCCAAAGCCACTATCTAATCTGGCCTAGGACGCTGCCAGCGGAGTGTGCCGGGCGACAACTGTTATCGGCTATCAAGCCATTTGTAATTTAATTAAAATGCATTACATCGGATGGCAGGTGTAGCCTACATATGTGCGAAAAGTCAGAATGGATGACGGATTCAAGGACACTCCATATCATAGTAATGAGCTTTTTTAGGATGGGCATACTTGCTTACGGAACTTTGTGTTCCACAAAAAATAAATTTTGCAAAATGCTTAAAATAATAAATGGCAGTAAACATTTTTTATAATAATCAAATCCAGCCAAATTCACAAATAACTTTATGGCTTTTATATGTCTCCCCTCTACCCTATACCCAGTGCATTTTACAAATTGATTGGTTTGTATACTGCATTTATTTATTGTCCACTTAAGAACGCATTAGTTGGTACTTAGGATAATTAGTAAATTTATCAAGTCGAATATTTAAACCGTAAATGTTTGATGGATGTAGAAAAGCGGTAAATATGTGTGCTAGAAATAAAAGGACTTTGGCACTCAATAAGTTCGATTCGATTAATTTTGGATGGTACGCGAGTGTACAAATTTGCGCAATGAAAGCTCTCTAAACCTAGACGACGGACTAGGATCCGGCCTAAAAATCCTGTATAAGCCTTAGTCTTGAACACTTAAGTTACTTGTTACTTGGGATGGTATTACGTAGGCATGTATATAAGACACTTCTCCATTAGAACAGGTGTTCGTCCTCCAGCTCCTCCTCAATCTCGGCTACTCGGGCCCTTGGGACTGGTCGGTGCACCTGGGCAGTCACATCCACGACCTCCGTCTCCTCCTCAACCCCCGGCTCCCGCTCCTCGACGTGCTCAGAAAGTGGACCGCAGAGGGATCCGAAAGTATCCAGACTCCGGCCCGTGTGATCCGTGTTCAGAGAGCCGTACGACCTGTACATGTGCATGTCCAAGCCGGAGTCCTCCATTCCGTGGGCTGGAGCGGTCCCGATGAGGGTGCTAAAGCCGGGAAACTTGGGTAAGTGAATGCGCTGAAGCACCACTGCGTGGCTACTGCCCAATGTCTGCTGGCTGCCCGCCAAGGTGGCAAAACTGAAAGAGGGCGGTACTGCAAGTAGAAACGAAAACAGCTGATTAAATATTACGAGAATCTCAAGAAACAGTTGTAAGGCTTGTTAAGCAGTTGATTTATCTCTTATTAAAATAATTATTTAGTAATTAATATATTAATGTTTTGTTGGTATTTATTTGTACAATTGTATTTATAGTAAAGCAAAACTACAAAAATATTTTAACATTTCTTCTAGAATGCAACAAAACATGCATTTTTATTATTATTTTTATAAATCTTTATATTTTTGTATAGATTTAATCTAAAGTAACAACAAGTAAAAAAGGTAGTCCGGTCTGATCAACGATACGGTCGGTTTCACCCCACCCTGCTTGAGCATGGCCAAACATTACATCAAAACCCCGAAAACCGGTGAGGACCTTAGTTAGGTGAATAAAACAACTTTATAGGAAAACATTTTTGGTACATTTTTGCAATTAGCCAATTTGAACTACACGTTTTGCCACTCTTCATGAGTTTGTATATACAATCTTGGTTTTGTTGAAGCGTATTTATCCATTTTAAGTATGAAATAATTCAAAAAGATTTCAACCTCATGTGAACATGCAATTCCGCACCCACAAATGTCAACAGATGTTTTTCAATTGTAAAATAGCTGATGTATTATTGGTTTTGTAAAACAAAGGTCACAAAGACCTTTAAAATTTATAAATTTGAGTAATTATTATATAAATATCCTGTTCAGTTGTTGAATAAACAAAAATGCAATTCAGTAAAAAAGATAATTGTAAAATAACTTGTGTGTTATTGTTTTTTTTATCAAAGGCCACAAAGACTTTTTATAAATATCGCGTTTAGTTGTTTATAAACAGTAAAGCAATTTACTAAGTCAAGGTCTTTTCAAAAATGACTTTGAATTACACCTTTAGAATTGAGATAATTGCAGGTAAGAAGCATGGAGACTCACGGCAACTGTCGTACGAGGGTGGCTCATCGTCCTCGATCGCCTGGTGCGGCTCGTCGGTGGCCGCATCCGCTTCTCCGGCGGATTCCTCCTCCAGCGGCGGGGGCCGGGGAGTCACCCGCTCGATCAGTCGCTGTCTCTCCGGCGTGGGCGTCCTCCGCACGGGCTGCTGGGTGTGGACCGACTCCCTGAGGTGCTGCAGGGAAGTGGTGCCCACGATGATGGGCACCGAGAGGTCCGTGTCGTAGTGGAAGTAGCCCGTCTTCAGCTTCACCTGCAGCGTGTAGTGGAGGAAGACGATGTAGTTGGGGTTCAGGGTGGACCGGGGCGTGTCCATGGGCACACAGATGCTGGACTCGTACTGCCGCTTGGACAGGCGCAGAGTGCGGTCCGAGATCAGCTCCTTGACCAGCGTCTTTGTGTAAAAGTTCCGCTTGACGGGCTTCCGCGACAGGAAGACGAAGTGCTGCTTGATGGACACCTCCACGCCGATGATGTCGTAGTGGGGCGACTGGTTGTCCACCTCCAAGCGGAAGGGCACCTCCTGCAGGGGCGTGAATCCGGAGGCGGGCAGTGCCAGGGTGGAGCAAATGGGACCCGAGATGCAGGGCCAATGGCAGAGGTATTTCAAGTTTTCATCCTTGACAGGCAGCTGGTAAAGACGGTATTATTGACATGAACGGTAGGAAATAGTTAATAAAGCATTTGATTTATTTTTAAAAACCTATATAAGCTATCTGTTTCAAAGTTTGATTTTTAATAAGAGTTTATTAGAATAGTACAACTTAATTGAGTTTTTGTTCTCTACCATAAATCTAATTTAAAAATGCAGGCCAGCGGTCGGCAGTTCCCGATGCTCTGTCGCCACACGCACAGTATACAACAGCGGTCAGCAGCTTTTCCGTAAAAATTAATCAGCCATTAAAAGAGAACATGCCATTATATTGTTCGCCGACCGCTGTTTTTTGCCATGGAAGTAGGCTATGAGCTCCCAAGAGCAAAGGATATTCATGCCAATTTTATGGGTTATTTTGTAATTGCACTTTTATGTTTACAAATTTACTAAAAATATAAGCAGTTAATTATCTTGAAATCCCAACGCAATTGAACATTCTGACACAGCACACCGAAACCCATTACTTATATTTCAGGTATTAAATGTTTTAATGACGCGACTTGAAATCGAATATAGGGAATATTGCTAAGGTAGTTGAGGCAAAGCCAACTGAATGGCTTAAAAACCATTACAACTTACTGCAAACTCAGTGTTGAAGTTGAGGTCCAGGGTCTGCACGACGTTTATGGGCTTCCGGAAGACCTCGTCGAACCCCCAGGGCTTGTCGATGGTCAGGGAGATGGTGTAGGCTATGTAGCCGTAGGGACCCTTGCAGGTGGATGGGCAGTCCGGGGGAATCCTCAGAGTGAGCACGTATACGTGGACGCCAGCCCGGAAGAGGGTGTTATCGAACACATTGGTGCGGGAGTGTAAATATTGCTGATGGCCCGAATAATTGGCCGTCTCGCTCTTGCCGCTCATCGACCACTGAACCTTGGCCTCGCCCTCCAGGGTCACATATACGGCTGGGGAATTTCAGGATATGTAGTAGTCCCCGTGGGATAGGGTTCCAAATGGAATAGGAATAACCCACCATTGACCCGCTTCACCTTGTCCGTGCGCAACAAAATGCGACCACTGATGTACTCCCCGCTGTTGTAGACCGGATTCAGGCGATCCAGCTGAAAGACACAGGTGGTGGGCATGGCTGCTTCACTTCCTTCCAGCCTCGGTTCACCAAGTCTTCATCACTACTATTGGGGGTTTCGCGAAACGGAGCTCCGGAGAGCAACCCAACTTCCACACAGCCAGACGCGCACTGAGTTCTGAACGGCGAGTTCTTTGTCAGCATCCGACGCCAACGGGCTTTCGCTTTTCGGGGAGCGGAGTTTCGGGGGCGTCGAATCAATAAGCTGGCGCCTTGCGTCTGTGTAGCCGTCTACTGTCTGCTTCTGGTCTAATATTTCAGCGCGAAACGTTCGGAAATGGAGCAGCTTTTGGCCGTGGGTCCTTTCGGTTTCCTTTGTTTGGCTTTGGCTTTGGCGTTGGCCAGCACACGCACACACTCACTTATTTAGCCACGAAAGTACGGGGACGAAAGCCAACGGGGCGGATGCTGGCGAGGTCAGGAGCCAATATCCACTACATACTGGGGTATTTTTTGGTTATTACCATATATCAAGCGCCGATACAACGCCCGAAAGAATGTCAACAAAATCGAGCAGTGCGTCACAACAAGCACTTTGTTTTTTGGTTGCAGGCTTTGGCTGTAACCCCTTGGCCACTTTGTTGCCGCATAACGTGGCACAATTAGTACCTCGAAATTATTCGGGCACTCACTCCATTAATCTCGCATGCATAATTTCGATAATGAGAGCTCGTCATTTGGTCGGGGGTTGTACATAAATAAATGAGGCTGCATGAAATGAGATTTCCACAGAGAAAAACGCAATTTCTTGTTTAATATTACTATTAGTGGTATAACATTATTGAAGAAACTTAATTGACTTTTTTTCAAATTGGAAGAATATAACTATTGCATTTTTTAAAACAGTAATTTTTTTACGTTACATTACATTTACATTTTAAATTACAGGCTAAATCAATTTATAATCTGTTTAATCCAAAATTCGGATGCACAACAGAATAATGCATAATATTTTTTAGTTACCTCGCATTAACTTAAAAACATTAATATACATTATTTAATTCTTATAAGTGTTATAAAATTAAAAAAGGTAATTAAATAAAAATTCCGTAATATATAACAATTATTTTATGTGCAGTTTAAAAGTAACACCCTCTATTCCAGTTGCTTGGAGTACTATTCATCACCGCTTTTCAAGTTAAGTCCCACCGAATTCTTAAAATATCAATAGCTTGACACTGAAATTCCAACCCCGGCACGTGTCAGGGTAGTACTTTCTTATACAAGTATTGCAATGCTAATTGCACGTACGACTGTTTTCTCTTCGGGCCTTTTAGTAACTTGATGCGTTCACAATGTTTGTTCAGCGCCAAGGCGCCAGTTTCCCGGGAACAGCTGTGGGCCAGAAACTGATTAATTGGCCTAAACAGCTCGCTCTGGCTCAAGGCTGGAAGGGTAACAATATTAGTTAGTTGCGAAATGATTAGCGTAGAGAATATTGGCTCACCCAAGTTTACGAAGCAAAGTCGGGAGGATTCAATGGGGGAGAAGACTGGCGGTGCTGCTGTGGCCACGAAAATGGGCAGTTCAATCGGAACATCGCAGTTGTTAAATGTCTCGATAAAGTAGCTGATTCTTATAGGTTCCAGTTGATGTGAATGGCTCATAATATGAGCTGTCAGAGGCAGGCGTAGGTCACCTTTTAGGTCCGAACATTCTGATAAAATTTTTATCACTGTTTTGGTCTTTATACTAGGTTCCTGACTTGTGTAGCTGGTTTTCTTACAGAGCCGGGTTAGAAAGTCCAAAACTCCATCCTTAGAAGTAACCTCATAAGATACACTTTGCCCGGGAACAAAAATACTTCGGGGAAGGGTAAGACTTATATTCGATGTTTCCTTAAATTGCGGTTGTAGATCGCTAAATTCCAGACTCTTTCTTATCACCAGTCGCTGCTGAAAGCACTTGTTATATTTTCCCCTCCTTTCAATGACAGCCTTTAGCAAATACTCCACGTTGCCGAAGGGAAGTCTGCAGGTGGCTGGCAGATTTTCAGGGAGCTGGAACTCGAAGTCCCCCAATCGAAAAGCACCAGGTTGTAGGAGTAAACCTTCAGTCAACCTCTTTGTTTGATTTATGTGAACCTTGCTGCCCTTGTAATCCACTTTGGCGCGCACCAACTTTCCGGTACTATCATTATGCTCGATTTCCGGGGGACCTCGCAGTGATTCCCGCCAGTGAACCGTTGAGACTCCGTGGAGAGTGATACTTACGCCTGTCAAAGGGGAAAAAACAATAAGATCAGTATAACAGATTGCCCACTTATTTGTAGAACTCTCCCCTATCTAATCATTAGACCAACTCATTTGCCTAATGGCATCTTTTACTTACCCTCTAATTGGAAAGGTTTTTTTCCGTCAACTGTCACAATGAGCGAGCCTGAAATTTGCTCGCCAGTATAATAAACGGCAGCGGCACGCGATAAATTAAATTCACAATTTACTGGCATTTTCAGTGGTATGGAAAATTATGGCCAACAGTTGCGGAATCCCATTATTATATTAGTTTTCAATAATCCGCGTTCACGCGACGGAGACTCCAGTTGCGACCTCGTCGACGGACGGCGAACAAGTGAGTGTGACAACTTTGGGTTTTAGCCGAAGCTGATGAGGTCTGAAAAACGCTTTCCTCACGAGTCGTCTACATGAGAAATGGCTGCTGTTTTACTGCTAATTTGGCCCGAAGTCTGTTTTAGCTGTGGCGACATAAAGATATAAATTCAGTTTACGACCCAGCTCAACCTACTGAGATTCGTTAGTGACTACACACTTTAGATGATCCGTTATCAGGATGTGACCCTGCCTCCACTTAAATCAGTTCACCTGTAGCTTCGGGGTATACATAATATATTTTGCTCATTTAGCTTTATTAAATTGGATTGAATCGAATTGAAGACAGTTAAGACTTAGGAATAGACTTATATGATTGCTGGTTAGACTGGCTTTAAAATCAGAGGAAGTACAAAGTATATAGTAAGAGGTTTTACACAATCTAAATTTAAACGCTTGTATATAAACTAGAGCAAAAGACACTTTTATATATTCAGTTAGACAATATCTCTTTTAGACACCTAAAGATTATGATGATGTGATGACTTGATTATCAAGTGACTGGATAATGCAAAATAATAAAAACTAAGAACAATTTGGCTAATCATCGCTTGTAAATTTCTCATAGATACTTTATAAATACAATATTCAATATTGGAAAATGTTAATTTCGTATTTAGTTTCGACTCTCCTTTAGTTAAAATTGTGCAGATTTGTTAGGGGCTTATCTTATTCTTAAGGGTTGATGGATTTCATCTAACTTTTCACTACGTTGTTCGTATATATGTAGCCAGCGATCACTGTGTTATGGCCCTATGAAACTGTGTGTTCAATCTGCTGCAATTTGAAATCTTTCTTCAAAAAAAATTAATTAGATAATTTAAGAATAAGGAAGAAACTAGGATTAGGAATTAGTTGGGAGTAATATTAGGATTGATAGAATAAAAGTTGTATAAAAAATTAAGAGCACGGGCACTATTTTGAGAAAATTAAATGAATTCAAAAGTAAATCCATCTTAGGGTTGATAGTTCTAATACTTCTTTAAAATATATACCTCTCTGCTGTCGCTCTATAAAAATGTGTTCGATTTGCTAAATCCAATTTTTATTACGCCTCAGACTTAATTACTACTAAACGTTAGCGCTTGTTTTGAATTATCCGTTTCTATAATATTTTGATTTCGAGTAAATATGTAAGTGTTGTTGCGGTTGCCTTATTTGATGCAGCTCTTTCCATATCGTTTGATCCCAGGCCGACTCATTTCTTATCGCAGGCAAGGGACTCTCCTCCGCGTGTGTCTGTGATCACCTCCTCATCCATTTCCGCTTCCGGTGGTGCCGAGTCCTGACAGCTGAGTGTGAGGCGCAGCTGGGTATTGGACTCATCGTAAAGCGTCTCTGGGGTTTTCGGATTTCGGAGGAAGAATGTGGTAGGGGTCGTGAGTGGACGGTACAAAATGTAGCATGTTTTGGGGCGGTAACAAGAGAACAAATTTACAAGTTAAGAACATTTTGAAAATGTTTCTTCTCGGCTTACGTCTAATTAACAGAGAAATGCATATTAGAAAAAGTAAAAATAGTTAAGATAAAGCTTTGAAAATGTATAATGCTCTTAAATGGTAATTGGTTAATGCATTTGTCTTAATATTTAAGAGACGCTCTAATAAAGCATCTAAAATTTGTAATATATTTTCAAATTGATAAAGGTATTTGGTTCAGACGTATACAAATGTGGTATATTCATTTAAAACGCTTACAATAATTAATTAATTTTTGTAATGGATAAATATAATTTTAATGAAAAAAGATATGTTAATGGTAATGGAATACTTTAAATATTACTAATTAAACAATTTTTTATTAATTTAATTTAGAGAAAAATCGTCGATAATTTTTAATAATATGTAAATATAATTAAACGTGCAATTATTTTGGGTATACAATTTTATATAATAGGAATAAAATGTAAATGTAATATATATGAAAAAGTTATAGCTAATTAGGTAATGAGATTTAATTGAAAAAGATTAAATCTTAGCAGACGCACAGATCAATGGCGATATTTTAATCTTAAGATTCAGAGGATGCCAGCAAAGGAAAATTAAATTCTTCCGATCAGACAAGAATAAGGCGAACATTGATTTTATATCTCCAGCAGATTAAAGCGGACAAACTTGGATAGATTGTTTCTTTTCAATTTTAAATCTCATCACTTTGACATAATACAAGACATTTAAGAACAATGCTCTAACTACTTTTAAGTAAAGGAATAAAAGGAAGAATATATAGAAAAAGCCACTCAGCCATTCAATTGATTTTGTTCATTTTAGTTTTTTTTATCATTTGCTTTTTTTGGTAAACATTTTTTTGGTATTTTTGTATTGGAGGGGATTTTATGTGTCGGATTCATTAGAATCATCACTACCGGGCGGTATGGTCGGTGTCTCATAATCGTAATAGACCGGATAACGCGGCTTAAAGGGCTCACTTGTGGTAACATCAGCCTGAGCGGACAAAATGCTGCTCATGCTAACGTTGGTCAAGAACTCAGTATCGTCGCTGAATTTCTCACTCAGAGCCATGGCATCTTCGTACGAGGGCGGCACTGAAAAAGAAGGGATTGTTATTAAGGCCAACTTGACTTAGGGTGAAAATGCCATTACAGATGAATATTCAGTCATAAGTTTGAACGATTTAAGTTAAATGTATCTTCATTTTAATACAGGCATGATGTTCGTTTTTGATCGTATTATAAAAACAATAGGAAAAATGTTATTTAAGTTAATATGTAGTCTTTTTAAATTGATTGGCTTTATAAATTAGGCAACATTTTTCCTTAAATATGATTTTATTTAATTATTTAATTTATAAAAATGGGAATTGATTTTAATAATTTTTCAAATATATTTTTTTTTGTTAGAATAATTATGGTTATGTTTATATAAAAAGCCCTAGGTTCATCTGAGATGGCGAATAGGGTCTTACTCATCGGTATATAGTCCGGGGGATTATCGCTATCGCTGGTCACCAGTATCGCTGGCATGGCCGTGGGCCTGAGGGCGGCAGTTGTTGGCGTTGATGAGGGCGTGGAGCTCGTGGGCGTGGGACTGGCATTCACTATCATATTCATATTGCTATTGGTCGGCAGTAGTCCGCCCACAAGGCGTCCATGATTGTTGTTGTTGATGTTACTGAGACGTCGCTGCTGAGCTGAGGCACTTGTCCGGTCCCTATCCCGATCCCGATCCCTATCCAGATTCAGATCCCTATCCCTTTGACGCTGTCGCTGCTGCGTGGATATTTGTAAATTTTGACTAACTACTTGGTGCTGTTGCTGCTGGCGATTGAATCGCAGCAGGGCATCCGGACCGTCCATTATCGGAATACTGCCGATAGTCAGCGGGATCTTCAGCTTCAGCTTCCAGTGGAACTCCGTGGGATTCACGATGATCTTAATCGAATAGTTAACGCTAATGGGGCACGTGGGCTTCACCGAAGTGGGCGGTATCGAGGGCAGGTCCAGGTACCCCCGGTACACCTTCCTTGACCATCTCAGCACGTTTCCGAACTGCTTGCGGGCGATCAGGTGCTTGTCGTAGCGGTACTCGTGCTGCGGATCGTGCGACTCGTAGCTGACCTCTTGCTTCAACTTGACCTCGCACTCGGTGATGTCGATCGAGGACTCGTTGTTGATGTACAGCACGAAGTGGATCTTCTGGCCGGGTGCATAGCCGCAGTAGGGTGTCGAGAACTTCACCGTCAGCGGACCCGTGGGACAGCAGAAGCTCCAGAAGCGCTTCCGGTCGAGGATCTCCAGTGGAACCTTAAAAAAGACACAAGGGTTAGTTAAGTTCTGGCTAAATCAAGGTGTACGTTTGTCTATAAGCTAGAAAGCGTTTATAGGAGTTACATTGCTAGAATAGATCATTCTATTTAATTTAAAATGTTTAAGCTTAATAAAATAATTAGTTTCTATGAAGGTTTTTGCTTAAAGTATCTTAAGCTACGACCAGACTATCAAATTATTAAAAATAAAAAAAAAAACAAATTTGTATCCATAATAAAATCAATTAATTATCTGTCCACGGAACAAATAAATAACATTATTTAAGTTGAAATTACTTTTTTAAGATAATAATTACAAATCTTTTATTTAGGCTAGTTCTAAAACAAAAATATTTAAAGAACATGGGAAAGGATTCATTGTAGCTTCCTGAGAAGGCTTTCTAAATTAGTTAAGATACAAGAATTGAATATTTTATGGGGTGGCGACATTTTATGTCTCTTCATGGTACATATTCCTTATACTTACCCTGTAAATAGCATCGGCATTCAAGTCCAGCGGCTGTATCACGGTAAATGGCAGCTTGAAGACCTTAGGGTATCGGCCGGCCCGCTCGATGGTCGTTATGATCTCGTAGTGGATCTGGCCATACTTGCCGTCGAAGGACGTGGGCAGATTGTCGGGCAGAATGACGTGGAATGTGTAGGAGTACTCGCCGGCCGGCCAGTCGATGCTCGAGTTGCTCGCGCAGGATCCGAGAACGTAGGACCGCGAGGACAGGTACGATCGGTAGGCACGACACATGGCGCGCTCGCTGTCGCGCGGATATCCCTTTTTTATCCAGCGTATCTTGGCATAGCCGCTGGCGGTGACATGGATGCCTGCAAGAGGATGCCCCACACCGCCCGCTGTGACTAAGGATTGCCAAATTGAATTGCAAGTTGCGAGAGGTCATACACTCAAAATGGTCTCTTGTTTTCCTTCAATTAGAATTTGATTTTTTTTGGGCCCCCTATTTGTTCTGTTTCGGAGTGATTCTTTTAAGATCAAATGCCTTGCATAGGTGGTTTTTAAAAAAATCCCTAGTTACACTTAAACAATTTTCATAGCTTCAATTCTAAAATTCATTCCAACGGCAAACCGTTGTGTTAAGCCCATATCCTATGGCAAATGATTAAATTTATTATAGTCTCATTAAAATTAAAATTAAAAAAATTAATTTAAAAACAAGAAAGAACGCTATAGTCGAGTGCCTCGACTATCAGATACCCGTTACTCAGCTAAAGGGACCAAAGGGAAATGGAAATAAGCAAGCAGCAAAGCAAGACTGAAATGCGCCACCTACCGGCGGTAGACAGATTTAAGCGTTATGGGCGTTAGGGTGGGCGTGGCAAATTTTTTTTAGTCAATCGATAGGTATTGACGAGACCGATACAGTTCAGTTAAAATTTTGTATCTAGCATGAAAATTGTGGGCGCCACAGGCTTGGGCGGTTTGTGGGCGTTAGAGTGGGCGTGGCATATTCGCGTGTCAAAATTGCGCTGCGTACAAAGCTACGGAATCTAAATCTGAAACCGTGATTCTATATCTTTGATAGTTTCCGAGATATCCACGTTCATATTTACGATTTTTTGAAGTTTGGGGGCGGTTTGTGGGCGATAAAGTGGGCGTGGCAAACTTTTTTTAAAGTCAATCGATAGGTATTGATGAGAACAATACATTTCAGTTAAAATTTTTATTCTAGCATCAAAACTGTAGGAGTCACAGTTTTGGGCGGTTTGTGGGCGTAAAAGTGGGCGTGGCACTCTACTGAAACAAACTTGCGCTGCGTAAGAAGCTCAGGAATCTGCACGCCAAATCTCAATAGCCTAGCTCTCATAGTTTCCAAGATCTCAGCGTTCATCCGGACAGACAGACGGACAGACGGACAGACGGACATGGCTAGATCGACTCGGCTAGTGATCCTGATCAAGAATATATATACTTTATGGGGTCGGAAACGCTTTCTTCTGCCTGTTACATACTTTCCGACGAATCTAGTATACCCTTTTACTCTACGAGTAACGGGTATAATGAATTCACAACTATGTAATCCAAGTGATCCAGTGATCTGATCCGATATAGATTAAGTACTCAACTTCAGGTCAGACTTTATCATGAATAAATAAAGCAAAGCGATTATTTTCCGAGTGCAGTTTCATTTTCAAAAAAAAAAAACTACAAGTAACCACGCCTTTAACGAGTTCATGGATAAATGAAAATGGCGGAATGCCAAGAGCAGCACAACAACTGCAGAACTGTCACAACAGCCACATATTTTTGCTGGAAGGGAGGGGGAGTAGTGGCCAGGGGCAACGATTAATAGCAGGGCACGTTCAAAACCTCGTCCGGGGGGAGATACATTTTAATATTGCCATTAGCTGGTGTCCTTCGTGCATTTAAATGCACCGAAATGCCGCGTGACCGCATCGCTCATACGCCCCGTGACTCATGGGCGGCACTTTCGTAGTATACATTCGAGGGCTCACCTTTGATGCGCTTCGTGGCGTCGACGCTGAGATCAACAACGCCGGATAGCTCCTGTCCGGCATAGTAGACACCTTGTGGATTGTTATCGAATGATATAAGGCACTCAATGGGCATATATTGCTATATATAGTGGTCGTGTCTGTCTGTGTGTGTTCCTCCTGTCTGCCTGTGTGTGAGTGTGTGTCTGTGTCGGTGTGGGTTACTTTGGACTGTGCAAAAAGCAGGCCACAGTTGTAAAAATATCACTTTTCCCTTGTCGGCTGGAGAGAGTATGAATCGAAGTACTTGGGAAATGGGCTGGTTCGTTCATTTGCTATTCGCTATTTGCTATCAAGCCATTTGCACTTCTCCCTTGTCGCCTTTGTGGCATTCGCACTGCATTTTCTCGGCACCCAGCGGCCCACACACATGCACACGGAAAATTCGGGGAGCGTGTTCACGAGCCACCTCAAAAGGCTTTCCGCCGTAACCTACTTTCGCTGCACGCACTCGAGGGGCAATCACTTATGGAAATTTTCGGTTGTATTCGCAACAGTAACGCGCCGCGGTGTATTAACTATATCTGGTGTTTTCCTGCGGCCCTTTGTTTATCCGTCTGGCTATCCCTATGTTTTCTGGCTGGGCTCCCTTCTCTTAACGCTTCGATTCAATGCGCTCGCAGCTCACAGCAAACACGTCCAGCAGCCGTTCCGTTTGGCTTTGCTCTATTCTGCCCGCATGTCATCATCGTCATCATCCAAAAAGTGAGTAAGGTGCGGCGAATTCAGCAAGCCACCTCTCTCTCTGTTCTCTCTTAAAGGAGCACTTGGTTTAAGGGCTAAGAGAGCAATTACTATGGCGGCGAATTCAATAAATTCACAATAAATTCAATAACAATAATAAATATATATTTTTCGCATTTCACTGTATTCTTTTTCACAGTAGCAGAGCTTACAGGGCAATAACAATTTGTTATACAAATTTTCAAACACTCAGTAATATTGAAATTTAAATTAATTATTTTTTAGCGTGTTCTTTAGTCCGTTGCGATTCAAAAATAACGCGCCAACATATAAGTAAAGGCAAAACTGTATAATGGCTTTCAGAAATAAAACTCAAAGTGCTTATTTAAAAATTGCTGCCAAAGATGATAAAATTAAAATCATTTACAAACTAAAACAAGGAAAAACGCTATAGTCGAGTACCTCGACTATCAGATACCCGTTACTCAGCTAAAGGGACCAAGGGGAAATAGAGATATGCAAGCAGCAAAGGGAGACTGAAATGCACCACCTACCGGCGGTAGACAGACTTAAGCGTTATGGGCCTTAGAGTGGGCGTGGCAAATTATTTTTGGATCAATCGATAGGTATTGACGAGACCGACACAACTCAGTTAAAATCTTTTTTTTTTTATCTAGCATGAAAATTGTGGGCGCCACAGGTTCGGGCGGTTTGTGGGCGTTAGAGTAGGCGTGGCACTCTGCTGAAACAATCTAGCGCTGCATAATAATAATCTAGCGGGTATAATATTTATTTCATTATTTCTCTGACCGTTTCTTTAACAGTTATATGTTAGAGTCCTCTGATTTCTATTAAATTAAATTCGATATTCTTAAAAATACATAAAATTATATTCCCAATAGTATAAGATAATACGTCAAAACAATTAAGATCGCTATAGTCGAGTACCTCGACTATCAGATACCCGTTACTCAGCTAAAGGGACAAAAGGGAAATTGAGATATGCAAGCAGCGAAGCACGTAGACCTTCAATTTGCTAGTGGCAACGCTGGAATTTTTAAATCAAGAAATTAAAATTCTGAGAAATTTAAAAAAAATATGGCTTGGGTCCTGTCCATATCCCGTCAAATTAGCGGGTGGTAGAAGAAATAAATAAGTGCATACTTTTGTTATTACATTTTGCGAGTCAGTGGCGGCACCTGGCGTGAAAATGGTTTAGTCATCAGTGGCGACACCTCTTGGCAATATCGAACAATCTCATGTAGAGCCACCTTGCGGTAAATGTAAGTTATATTATCGCCCTCTACCGTAGATTTCCGCAATAAAAATACTGCAGTTTTAGTATTTTTGTTCAATTTTTGCAGGTATGGCAGCTGTTCCAAAAATGCTGATTATACCCGTTACTCGTAGAGTAAAAGGGTATACTAGATTCGTCGGAAAGTATGTAACAGGCAGAAGGAAGCGTTTCCGACCCCATAAAGTATATATATTCTTGATCAGGATCACTAGCCGAGTCGATCTAGCCATGTCCGTCTGTCCGTCTGTCCGTCTGTCCGTCTGTCCGTCTGTCTGTCCGTCCGGATGAACGCTGAGATCTTGGAAACTATAAGAGCTAGGCTATTGAGATTAGGCGTGCAGATTCCTGAGCTTCTTACGCAGCGCAAGTTTGTTTCAGCAGAGTGCCACGCCCACTCTAACGCCCACAAACCGCCCAAAACTGTGGCTCCTGCAGTTTTCATGCTAGAATAAAAATTTTAACTGAAATGTATTATTCTCATCAATACCTATCGATTGACCCAAAAAAAGTTTGCCACGCCCACTTTTACGCCCACAAACCGCCCACAAACTTCAAAAAATCGTAAGTATGAACGCGGATATCTCGGAAAATATCAAAGATAAGTAAATGGGATTTCAGATTTAGATTCCGTAGGCTTGAGCGCAGCGCAAATTTGTCACGCGAATATGCCACGCCCACTCTAACGCCCACAAACCGCCCAAGCCTGTGGCGCCCACAATTTCCATGCTAGATAAAAAATTTTAACTGAAATGTATTGGTTTTGTCAATACCTATCGATTGATTCAAAAAAAACTTTGCCACGCCCACTCTAACGCCCACAAGGCTTAAATCTGTCTACCGCCGGTAGGTGGCGCATTTCAATCTCGCTTTGCTGCTTGCATATCTCCATTTTCCTTTGGTCCCTTTAGCTGAGTAACGGGTATCTCATAGTCGAGGTACTCGACTATAGCGTTCTTCCTTGTTTTCTAACAGAAATGTAAGGATGTAAATGTAAGGAAAACCGTTAAGGTGAACTTCTATTCTATTTTTTTCTCTCACACACTGTGTTGAACCTCGCTCTGCATTCACCTATTAAAATGTTCACGCATACACTCTCAATGCCGCACGAAAAAAGGAAAGGGTTTTGAAATCAGGTTTTAATGTCATTTTAAATAATCGTTTTGCTGAATAATTTCTTTTGTTCTAAATAATTTAATATATATTGCAGCAGACTGTTAGACAGCTAAACTAGAATTTCAAAAGATATTTCAAAACGCTAGTAATATGTGTCGCACCGCCAAATATTTTATAGGATTTTCTGGAATAATAAAATTGCGCAGAATCAGAAGCATAGGAATCTGCATGTCAAATCTCAAATAAAATGTTTTAATATTACAAAGCATGGCTAGATCAACCCGATTTGTAATGCCGACCAATAATATTTGTGTTTTGTAGGGTCGGAATCGCTTTCTTCTATCTGATACATTACTTTTAACGAAAAGAATTGTAATAACACAAAAATACATATATGTAGGAAATATCAATGAAAATAGTTGATATATATTTAGTGCGAGAACGTACAACTAACAATATCTAACAAATTAATTCCTTTTCGTCCGAATAACTGAATGATTGAGAGTCTTCAGAAAGTGGTCTTTCAGAAAGAAATTCTACACATCGACCCGAGTCGTAGATGTCGTAGGAATAGCAGACCTTTAAATAAGCCTCATCAATGTCGTCAACCTACAAGAAACAAATTGTAAATGGCCGTGGGCCATTATCATTATCATTACCATTACTACTTACATGAAAATTCGGGAAAGGGGATTTTTCAATTATAAAGAGTTGTAGCGGCTCCTGTAGTAAGGGATCTCTTGAGGTTCTTAGAACTTCGTAAATATTACTTGCAAGGTTTATAGCCACTCCGTCTCCTTCGAATGTGGCGCACTGGAGGTTTTGACACGATTTGAAAATCGGAAACACGCTTTCAATATGTACCCTCTCCCAAAAAGGACGAACTATACGGAGTGATTGAAGCTCAAATAGTTGGCCTAGGTCATTAAAGTTATCGCATACTCTTTCGTACAACATATTTAGTTTATTTAATGACTTAATTCGCCATATTTCACGGATATCATCAGAACATAAATTTGTTAATGCATGTAGTTCTTGTAACTTTGAATCACTCTTGAGAGCAAAAGCTCGAAAAAGTTCAGTCAGAGATCCTTTGGCACCATCAATAATTAATTCTTGTAGGTTTTTTATATTGGCCAATACTTCTACGCCCGGCTCATCGCGCAAACAGCATTTTAGGGACTCCAATTGTTCAAGTTCTACAAAATAATTGCAGTCGTTAAAGCCAATATGGAAGTTTAATTCCAATTTCTTAAGAGTAGATGGCAGTGATTTTAGTGAAACAGTGTTCAATAAGTTTGTACAAATATTCAATTCATCATCATAAAAGTTATCGATGGCTAGGTTCTCCAAGTTCGGAAATTGATTTAGCATTGGCGCACACACCAAATTAAAATACTTGACACGTAGACTTTTGAGACATTTTAGTTCCATAGTATTAGCTGTTCGTGAGATGTTGAATTTGTGCACTTGAAGGTGCTGAAGACTAGTATTACTACTTGAAGAAAATGCATAAAGAAATTCTTGTAGAGAGAGTCTCGGTGAGTCAAAAGTTATTTCTTCAATGCACGTATTACCGAGCTCTGTAAAGGACTGTAAGTTTAAAATATCGAAAGATAGGCAGTCCAGTGTTCTTAGTGACCTTATTCGGGAAACCTGTGAGACAAGCTTGGGATTCGAACGGTCAAGGTCCCATCCTGAAATTTTTAACTCCTCGAGATTATTCAGTTCGGCCAATTTCTCAATACCAGTAGTGTCGCAAAGAGAGCATTTCAGTTTTCTAATGCTTTTAATTTCTGCAACTTTGGAAATGTCTTTAAAGCTGGGCGTCCTACAATATAAATTAATATCCAATACTTGGAGTGTACTTAAGTTGTTGGTGACAAAGGCTTCGAAAAACGAATTAAGGGATTCGGGATCCAAATACCCTCTGATCTGAAGGGTGTTAACGTTATTAAGTTGAGCCAGGAAACTCAGAGTACTGGCCTGACAATCTCTTTTCATTTCAATAGTTAGTTTCTGTTCATCCTTTTTTAAGGTAATACAAAATCTGTTGCACATTATAGTAGCTTGCACCTGACAAGCAGTTAGTAGATCAAAAACTAACTTTGAGTCAAAGGAATCAATAGAATCGCGAACATTAATCACCACGTGTTGTAGGTGGGGTAATTCATTTAAAAACATAATTGAGTTCCAACTCCAGACATGGCACCCCAGAAACCGAATTGACTCTATTTTCGCTAGCTCTTTCGTCTCTAATTGACCTATTGATCCATAGTGAATTTTGCAGGATTTTAAAGAAAACGACCCCTTAGGAACCATTGACCGAAGGAATTTTGCAATTGATTCGGGATGATTAGAATCAGTACATCTATTGCGAATGACCAGGCGATTTAGATTAGGTAGCTTTGATAAAGAACCCAATTCACTAATGTCGGATGCATAATGTATCTTTAGCTCCAGTTCTTCCTTATATCTGTCAAACACTATTTTGACGTCTTGAACCTCAGGTATAGTTATGAGAGATTCCTCTATTGAACTGTCGTCTCTTGACATTTTACTTAAATCGTAATCAATTTTTATAAATTCATCAACATAATAGGAAAAATTTTTTTCTAAATACTGTAGTGAGTCCAAAGCAGCAAAAATAATACACCAACTTTTATGAGGATCTTCCTCCAAAAAATCTTCAATGGTCAGTATCAATGGTTGCAAACTTCTAGGTCTGTGCCACTTTGTTAAACCTTTAAAGAAGGGCATTTGCGAACCGCTGTCTTGGATTCCAGTGATGACAAAGTTTTTTAAATTGGGCAACTGTGCTAGCTGTGTATATTGGGCAGTCCCGACTTCCGGGTCGAACTTTATTTTTAGTTCTTCAAGATTTTCGCAATGCGCTGCTATATTGGAAACACTTCCATCGATTAAGTTGCCTTCGAAGGCCAACTTTCTCATATTTGGGATCAGGATACAGATGTCAAAAAACGCGTCTGCAGGAATATTACGGTCTAACTTTAACATTTCGCCGCTTGTAAGATTCGATGAGATGCCTTAAAAACAAAAGAAAATATATATTATTATATATATTATATTAAATCCAGAGCATTCGTTGCGAAAAGGTTCACACTAGGCAAATTTTAATTCGCCCTAAAGAGATGAAGTTTAGAAGCCGAAATACATATTTAACGCTATCTTCGAGTGTCTAGACTATAAGACCTCCTGTACATAGTTTTTCGACTTCAAAGTAAAGTTTCCGGATTTTTCAAAGATGTGGCAATATGGGCGAGACACTCGAATGAAACAAACATTAGCTGCGCAGGAGTCCCTAGAATCGGTGTTCTTACTCCCGACCTTTTTACTTTTACAGTTCTCTTCAAAATACTCTAAAAAGACATTACAGAGATCAGTACTTACCTGTTATATTAATGTTTACATGTGCGTGATCCTTTTCATTGTTATGCTTGTCAACAGAAAGTTCAACATTAAAGGGACTTTTTTCTCTGATCGATTGTAGACAGGATTTCCAGAAACATTTATTTTCTTTGCAAGACGGTTTTTTGATGCGCAGATCTATCAGCAGCTTTGTGATTCTGCATGCCATAGCCAATTCCAGTTCTTCATACAAACGTTTGTAATGGACCGCAAGCAATTCGAAAAAACATTCATGGGTCAGCACAAAGTTGATTAAATCATTATATCTCGAAGAGGGTTCCTCGACATTTTGGTCTTTTAAGTTGCATTCAGTAATTATGTATTTCATAATCTCCAAAAGGCAGTCGAGGTTTAGAACTAATGTGCCGTTTTCGTCCATTTCGTTGAGTTTTCAATTAATCACCAATGTTTAAATCGAGCTTTTTGAGACCAGCGGATGCTAAATAAAAATATAAAATGATTTTTTTGAGCATATTTGCATTTTTGATAAGGGGATATCAAATAGAAACCGTTCTGTTGAACAACATCATAAATGATAATTTCTAATTTATAAGGGGGTGTTCAATACTGTTTTATATAATCTAATTACAAACATGTGTATAACCACGCTCTACAAGGAAAGCTGAGTTTCTAAAAGAAAAGTGAATTACATTTCAATTCAGGCATTTAGGTACAGTACAACTTCCATAAAACGGATGTTAAACTACAACATATTAAACCAAAAAAAAATTATTAAGGTATATTCATTTAAGATTATAAAATTTATGTTTTCTTATTTGTTATTGTTGGCTTCCGGCTTAAAATTTGTGCTCAATAAGCTCGGCTGCGCTATTTCTAGGAAAAGAATACGTATGTATATAAATAAATACATTATACAAACAGACTGATAAGCAAATTTAATGCTTTGTGGAAAACATGTGTGCTTATGAGTCAAAGTACTTCGAAAAATTAGTAAAATTTCTCTCTATAAGCACTAAAACTTAAAACTATTTAGTTAAACCAAGCTGTTATTTGGTTAGCGGTGAGTTTTACGACCCGCCGAAATCTAAAGATTTTTCCAAGAAGATATACGAAGAAGAAGAAGTTATTCATGGGTCAGCACAAAGTTGATTAAATCATTATATCTCGAATAGGGTTCCTCGACATTTTGGTCTTTTAAGTTGCATTCTGAAATTATGTATTTCATAATCTCCGAAAGGCTTATCAAGTGGAAACCGTTCTACTGAACTACATCATAAATATTTAAATGATAATTTTTAATTTCTAATGTGGTGTATAATACTGTTTAATATAAACTAATATATAAATTTGTGTATAACAATGCTCTCCAAACGAAGCTGACTTTCCAAAAGGAAAGTAACGTACATCTGAACACTGGGCATTTATGTACAGTACAACTTCCATAAGACAAATGTAAAACTACACAATTAATTAAAAACACACTTTTTTAAGATCCGCCGAATTCTAAAGTTTTTTCCAAGAAGTTATAACTTTTTATACTCTTGCAGAGGGTATTCTATATCAGAAGTTTACAACGTTTGCGACTTCATAAATTGTAGAAATATATTATTGATCAGCATCACTAAACTGGGCATGTCCGTCCGTGAGTCCGATTCTACTCACTTAATCCATAATCGTCTGTTTTAATATTCTTTTGCATTAATATTTTTATACTCTCATGAAAATTGCTAAAAGAAAATTTGCGTAGAAATTGTAGCGAATACAACAATATTTAAATTTTCAGAACTCTTGTCTTGTTCGCGAAGTTTAAGTTACGGACCTGATTAGAGCTGGAAATAACATCAGCGATGTATCGATACATCGATGTTTTCCAAAACTCGGGAAACATTGATGTTCCATGTTTCCTCTTTACACATCACTACTTGGCAGGAAAGAATCTTGGTAAGCTAAGCAGAGTCCAACCTATTATTCAGTTTTTTACAAACTAATCAAACTCAAAAAATGCAAAGCGGTCGCGCGGATTCCATATTGGATTTGCGACAATACTTAAATGCCAGTAATTTGGACCCTGCCCAAAACCCTTTGGATTATTGGAAGGTAGAAAAAATAACAATTTAATTGGTAACCAACATAAAAATCAAATTTCTTCTTTCAGCAGATATCAAATGACGCCGGATTCAAAACATGCGTTTTTAAATACTTCTGCGTACCAGCCAACCTCTACTGAAAGTGAGAGGATGTTCAATAAAGCTGGACTAGTTGTTAGCGAGAAGAGAAGCTCGCTAAAACCAAAAAATGTCAATATGATTTTATTCCTTAACAAAAATTATTGGATAATTTAGTTTTAGTTGTTACTTTTTTCTTATTTTTTTGAGTAGAACTTTATACTGTTTTTTATTTTATTTTTAGTTGAATTGTAAATTAATTATAATTTTTGTGTTAAACGAGTAGTTTAAGTTTCACTGTAAATTTGCAGGAAACAAAAACAATGGATCTGAAATAAAGCATAATTTTTTATAATGAACTTACACATTGGAATTATTTGTGGTATTCGTTTATAATATTATATGGAGTAAAAACATTTTTCAAAATTACACCCAAAAAAAATTCGATGTATCGGTACATCGATGTTTTTTTTTTCTGAAAATGATTTTCCAGCGACCTTATTTTGCGTTTGTTTTGTTTATGCTTACGTTTGTGATGGAGGTGCCACAATCGGTAACCGAAGATTTCAGCAAGTCCGCAGAATGGCCCGGAGGAATGAAATCGCGCCTGGGGATTTAAAGGGTGAGTCACAACTGCAACATGCAACCTTAGTGCTGGAAATACTTACCTGGGGCTTGGGTGCTGGGGATTGGCTCGTCGGGCAGCAGTTTGTGAGCCATAGATCGGTGTTCTGTGACCATACGCGATACGTATTACTCGAATAAATTGTCTTGCATGCGCTAGAAATAATCAGAGAATTAGTGAACATTTTTATATTAAGCTTAAACCTCTACTTACCGATGCCACTATGGCGAGGGCGTTCGCAACGCCGATATCCGCGATGCAGAACGTCACGTGCCTCTTGATGGCAGTGATGTTGCAAAACTTTTTCTTGCAGAGAATGCAGCCGTGCACCAGCGCATTAGCCAACTGGCTCCTGGTGGCCTCCGTGACGGCCTCCAAAGTGCGAGCCCGGCGTCGACGGCAGCCACCCTTGTGCGCGGTAAGCTGGCTTACGAACTTGCACTTGAAGCAGTCCGGGCAGTGCACCAGCAGCTCCTCCGGACTGCACGGGCAGTGGCTGGCCTTGTTGATGCTCTTAAAGACCTTGAAGCACTTGCCGCACCGGTTCCGGTCTCCCTGCGCCGCCACGCTTATGTGCCTTTCCTCCTTTCGGCTCTGTGCAGTGGAGAACGACCTGACGAAGCTTCCCACGGTGATCGTCGTTGAGGGGGTAGTTGGTCGTCGTGGTGTGGGACTGTAGTCTGGAGTTACCCAGTTGGAAGACTGCAAAGCGTGCGAGTCTGAGTCGATGCGCGCGGTATGCTCGGGTGGAGGTTGCCCAGTCTGAGGATCTCTTAGTGACCGCGGAGGAATGCAAAGTGTGCGGTATGCTCGGGTGGCGGTGTTGAAATCGTGGAGGTTGCCAATCTGAGGAACGTATAGCGGAGGCCGACGCGGTGGTCAATCCGACGGGTCGTATCGCCGCGGGTCCTGGTAGGAGGATCGATAGATAGGGTTGGGCGATGGGGACTTATATACTAAAAGTCACTGTTTTAATTCAGTATTTTTTTTTAAATTTAGGTAATTTCTGTACGTGGCGTGATGGGATTTCTTTGGGAAGATGCAGTTTGGCACCAAAAAAGATGTCTTATAACAGTCTTTTCAACGTCGGCAGGGGCTTTCATTTTGTCTATGGCAATGGCCAACCTCTAGTCTTTGGTTTGTGTCCTTCTTGATGCATGTAGTATTAAATTATACCCGTTGCACAAAGTCGACAATTTCGCTGGTGTTTTGAGTATTTATATACTATACTTTAGTATGTGGTGCTGCGCAGCGAAAAATAAACTAGTTCCAAAAAGTGATGCCAAATAATCACTTTTCCGTCAATTAGGGTTTTTTCAAGAAAGGTAATATTTTGGATTATTAATTAGTTTCTGCCCCCTGTTTTTAAAGCAAAAGCTTATAACTTTTTTACTGCACAACTCTTCTAGTAATTAAGTGATACAATTAATGTAAGCTTTAAAATGCATGTTTCTTTAGCTATAGCTGGCACCAAAAGCTGACATCACTGACTCCAAACAGCTGTTTTTAGCGAATGTTATTCCCACAGAATTTTCTGAATTGCCGGCGCTTGATAACGATTTCAGCAGCAGATAAGCTCCAAACTGACCTTCAATAAGTACGTTTTTTGTGACCAGTGCAGGTGCAACTAATCAGTAGATAAACCCCACAAAACAGTGAAGTTTCTGCAGACAATTCGCAGGATGAGCCAAGGAACTTCGGAGGCGGTGCCGCTGTCGGGTAAATATTTTGATTGTTTTTAATGGACTTAAATAAATATCCATGAAATATCTCACTAGCACTTCGCCTTAAGTACCATGAACGCAAGGACGCCTTTCTGGAGGACAATATCGAGGTGAAAAATCCGTTCTGCGTGTTTCGTGACTGGTTGGACTTGGCCCTGAAAACACCGGAGATTCTGGAGCCCAATGCCGCCGCCTTGGCCACCGTGAGCGCTGAGGGCAAGCCCTCCAATCGCTATGTGCTGGTCAAGGAAGCCACCGCCGAGGGATTCACCTTCTTCACCAACTACGGAAGTCGCAAGGCGGACGAGATCAAGTCCAATCCCAATGTGGCCATATCCTTCTACTGGCTGCCTTTGCGACGAAGTGTCCGCATCGAGGGCGTGGCCGAGAAGATCTCGCCGGAGGACTCCCTCAAGTACTTCCACCAGCGACCCAGGGCCAGTCAAATTGGAGCCGCTGCCAGCCCGCAAAGCCAGCGGATCCCATCGCGGAGATACTTGGACGAGGTAGAGACGGGAATCAAGGCGCAACTGGGTCCCGATGGAGAGGTTCCACTGCCGAACTGGGGCGGCTATCTGGTGCGTCCCGACCTCATTGAATTCTGGCAGGGTCAGACCGATCGCCTCCACGACCGCATCCGCTTCAGACGAGGTGCTTTAGTGGAATCCGAGGTCGACGGGAAGCTGGTCCACAAGGGAGAGGATGGCTGGGTCTACGAGCGGCTGGCTCCCTAAGCATAGGGAACTGGAGATCAGCAACAGATGCATTAAGAATGTCTTCCAAACGTAGTTATGTGCAGGGAAGTGGAGATATGTTAAAACTTAAATGTGAATAAAACTCAAACCACAAGTTTTTGCTGGATATATAAACATAAATAATCAATTTAACGTTCAATCTCTCTCATTTCCACACTACAAAGATATTCATTAAAAAATTTTATAACTTAAAGTCCTTTAAGCATGGAATATGCCTTAGACATATTATGTACCTCCAATTTGTCCATGGACAGGAATGATAAAAATGTTTTACTGCGAATTAGACCAGATTTGTATGAGAGAATTGCAGTTGTAATTATATTATTAAAATTCTCGGATTTTTTCTTTCCACTTCTTGTTCTACAAAATGAATCTAGTAGGAAGTTGATATATTGTCAATTCCAAATGCATTATAAATTAAATAACAAATTGTAAGGCACCTTAACGCTATGTCGTCCGTTCTAGTACAAAAGGTTTGGAGCACGCTTTGGTCGGCGGGATCTGTAAGCCGCTTTCGGCTGCACGTGAGCCATGTTTCCCACCAGGTGAACCACGTAGCCAGCGAGGAGCAGCGCATCTACGACGAGCCTTACGTGATCTTCCAGAACTGGTTGATGGCCGCCCAGCGAGAGGCGCCTCAAGTGCGACCGCGACTTGCCTGCATGGCCACTGTGGACAAGTCCGGCGAGCCCGTGACCCGTTTGACCAGCATCGAGGAGGTGAGCGCCAACGGAATCACCTTCTTCACGACCCTCGGCAGTCGGCAGGCGGGCGAGATAAGCGCCAACCCGCACGTATCGCTGCACTTCAACTGGGCGCCGCTCATGCGCAGTGTCCGGATAGCAGGATCCGCCCACCAGCTGACGGAGGAGCAGGCTCTGGATCAGTTCCGCCGGTACCCGCGTCACGTCCAGATGGGCATCACCCACGGACCACGATATGCGGCGGCCGACTGGCAATCCCGGTCAGGATTATTTGCGCGGATCGTACAGCGCCTAAACACCTGGCTAGGCAAGCAGCCGGAGGAGATCCAAATGCCACCGAATTGGGGAGGATACCTCCTGACGCCCAGTCTCTTCGAATTCGGCATGCTTAGCGGACAAAAGGCCGGGAGGACTCGGGTGCGATTCCGTCGCTGCCTTGAAATGCCCAGGGTAAGTATTTACATATATGGTATTATAATTGTAGTCAGAGGTTTGCAACGCAGTGAAGTAGGGATTTCGACCCCACGAAGTTTATATGCATATTTTTTGTCAGCATCAACAGCCGAATCGAATATAACCGTGATTCTTTTCTTTTTATACAAGCTAGTTTCTCAGTTCTAAATTCTTCTGCAGGATACTTTCCCCTCCCTCCCCATTTTCTTTCTATTGTAGGTAGTATTAAAGCCAGATCCGGCCTAGTCGGAAGATCCAATAGCTCCAATAGAAATGATCGGAAAATTATATACTTTTCATTAAAAATAACTCGCAACATAATTATACTCGTCACTCGTAGAGTAAAAGGGTATACTATATTCGTCGGAAAGTATGTAACAGGCAGAAGGACCGACCCCATAAAGTATATATATTCTTGATCAGGATCACTAACCGAGTCGATTTAGCCATGTCCGTCTGTCCGTCTGTCCGTATGAACGCTGAGATCTCGGAAACTATAAGTGCTACAATACTGGGATTAGGCACGCAGATTCCTGAGATTCCTGCGCAGCGCAAGTTTGTTTCAGCAGAGTGCCACGCCCACTCTAACGCCCACATCCAAAACTGTGGCTCCTACAGTTTTGCTGCTAGAATAAAAATTTTAACTGAAATCGTAAGTATGAACGTAGATATCTCTGAAACTATCAAAGATAGAGAATCGGGATCTCAGATTTAGATTCCGTAGCTTTGTACGCAGCGCAATTTTGTCACGCGAATATGCCACGCCCACTATAACGCCCACAAACCGCCCAAGCCTGTGGCGCCCACAATTTCTATGCTAGATGAAAAATTTTAACTGAAATGTATTGATCTCGTCAATACCTATCGATTGATCCAAAAAAATTTGCCACGCCCACTCTAATGCCCATAACGCTTAAATCTGTCTACCGCCGGTAGGTGGCGTATTTAAATTTCGCTTTGCTGCTTGCATATCTCCATTTCCCTTTGGTCCCTTAAGCTGAGTAACGGGTATCTGATAGTCGAGATACTCGACTATAGCGTTCTTCCTTGTTTTTTCTTACGAATTTCTATATTTATAATTGGAAGATTGTTTAAAATAGCTTTCCTATGCACAAGCACAACAGAAATTCAGATCTTGTTTAATATTTAAAAAAAATAGTTTTATAAAACTAACAATCAAATTTAATATCTTCAAGTGGCAGCTGAAGCATTATTCTTATTTCACGTGATTAAATACCTTAAAGAAACGGTCGGTAGCGTCCGCAGCCTTTGACGGCACACGTGCAGCGCACAGCGGTTATTTACACAACTACACAAGTTACTCACACAATTTGGAAACAAAATGTCATCTTATTGATTGCCGACCACTGCTAAAAAATAATTGTTTTATACAGTTTGTTTTAGTCCTATGTTTCAAGTGGCCTAACTGTAAAGACTTTAGATCAAATAAAATGCTGTATTGTATATATGGCGTTTCATAAGGAGCACCACATTGAATATTCCGAGAACTGTATTGCAAGATTCTGTTGTCGCTTCCATTCAACTAAATTTATTTTTCTAATTTTTTCCAGGGAACAAGAGTTGGTAACATTCAAGCAGAGAGACAGGATTGGGTCTATGATTCGTGTGAGGAAAATTAGCATGTTTCCCTACGATCTAGTCCGGCTTTAATTTTCTCTCGATATAATCACCGTGTAGTCCCTTAATCATATTCAAGGCCATCCCGTTAAGCGCTCCGTTCCATTCCTCGCCAAATTTGAAGTCATTAAAATTCATTGTTCAATCTGTAACGCTTCCATGAACTTCAATTACAGAAAATATGGTAATCAATAAAATTAAAAGTGTTGATACTTTAATTAATTAATTAATTACATGAACAGGGTTCTTCAAAATTTAAATTTCAAAAACAAAAACATATTTAGCACAAATATTTAGTGTTTGTACAAAAATTGATCTAGATGAGAACTCAGTTTTTAATATTTAAGTTTGAGAAATGCCAACTCTAAAATGTATGCTACATATCTATGAATTGTAATATTACTGACGGACCCTAACTATTTAATTTATCCATTGAGGCAGATCAAATAATTTTTCTTGGTAAGCCTCATTAAATCAATATACTTAATTCCATAATTAACAGGATGCAGTCCATCAATATCCTCTCCCTTTTACGGGAGATCAAAGTGTTAACGCGATGGAGATGTAAATCGATTTCACCTGAGCTGCAAATGAATTACCGTCAAGGGAGCTTATGTCATCAACGCATCGTTGCCAAATTGAATTTAAGTAAAAGCGTTAGTTTCCTCATGTCGGGCCCAATCGCATTTAAAATGCATTAAAAGCACTGCTCGCAGCCGCCTAATTGGATGTCCTTGGGTCCTGGAAAATGCCCACTGCACGTGAGTGTGTGTGGGCACGTAAAAATTTAATAAAATAAATAGGCGAGTGCAGTCGAGCGCAAAGAGTAATGCCCGCCGGGAAATGCGGGATAGATGGATGTGCCGCACGGGGATGAGGGAGAGGGCAAGGCGGCCGGGCGGCACTGACAGCAGACAACAAACAGTGAAAGGCAAAGCGCAAGGCCGGAAAAGCACACACCCCCTGCGCCACCCCACCCCACCCACTTTTTCAGCCCACTCTACAAATTTGCCTTTGCACTCCTTTGTAATTGTAGCCATCGCTCTGTCAGTCGTTCGCTTCCTTCCTCGGTTCATTTTTTGGCTTTCCTGTTTACTTTGTCCTTGTCTGTTCTGTGTCTTATCCTTCGCCTCTCCGGCGTTTTGTTTTGCTCGTCCTGTTTCGCCCCCATCGGCTTTTCTCTCGCGGAGGGTGTGTGTGGCTCTCTCCTTCTGGCACCTCTCTCTGCTGCTCTCTCGCGGAAAATCCGGAAAATGCGGAGAGCACGAAAACTTGTTGGCAAGGATAATGAATATTTCTTATTTCGTTGCGTGCAGCTCAGTCGGCTAGGATGCCAGGGTTGCCAAAGCTAGCGGAATGAGAACTATTAAAAAATGGTATGTATTGGACAATATAGTAAAAATAAAAAACATTACAACTATGCTATTTCTTGGAAGTCTATGCAATATTTTTTAAATTCCTTATATTACGATTTACAAATTTAAAAAACAATAAGTCTTATCCTAAATGTTGATGATATTAGTAATTTATAATATGTGATGAATTTGTAAAACAGGGCATTTTAACTATGTCCTAAAAATGCTGTTAGCTTTATATGTACATAATTGTTTTGGAAAATAAAATTAGATAGTTGTGTTTCTTGATCGAGTTCTGACAATCATAAGTTCCGAGATATTATATTGTTGAAATATATGTACATTTTTTCTGATGGTAAAAATTTATTCGAAAACTTTTAATAAATTCTTTTTAGTTCAACATAAAACTTAGATAAGTGTATACACGCACAAAAATTAAAAGTTCTTTAACAATTTTGAGTTTTGAAAATGGTAAAAATGTAATCGAAAACTTTTAATAAATTCTTTTTAGTTCATCATAAATCTTAGATTTATGTATATAAGCAGGTCTCCAAAAATTAAAAAGTTCTATACAAATTTTAAATTTTTATTTAAAAATGAATTTTAAGTTCTCTGCGTCCTGAATCTTTTCTCGCCACCTGGCAACCCTGATCGCCAGCCTGCCGCCTTTCCTTTGGCTTTGGGCCAGGCCCACTCCGCTTTGGGCCACGGCAGCTGACAGCGCACAGTGAGGGTTGCGGTCTCGTTCAGTTCGCCGCGCGGCTCCGGCAGTTTCAGTGTCAGTTTCTGCTTCTGATTCAGACTCGGACTCAGATTGGGACCCATTCTCAGTTCCGAGCAAACTTCGGCGGGGAGCAGAAGGAGCAGAGCGGAGCAGAAGAGCCCCACCAGGAAATAAAAATAGACAAAATACTGAAACAATAACTCGAGGCGGCGAGCTAGTGTAGAATTTTTTACATATACCATTTCGGGGTAGCGGAAGCAGGAAGTGGCGGAATAATTAAGGACAAAAACGCAATTTCAATTATCGTTAGTGTAATCTTGAGTGTGAATTTAAATGTGAACTGTGAGTGCTTGGTGTACGGCGATTTTTGCTTGTTTCCCTGAATGTGGTGTACTTTTTCCCATTGCAAATTAGTTAGTGTCGCTTAATCAAATATATATACATATATAGCTAATTGGACGGTATATACATGTGTTGGTGTGCAAGTATTTTTGCTAAACTTATTAAATTGATATTGAGTGTATACTTTTTGAGTGCTCGTGCAATTATTGTAACTTGAATAGAGCAGCTTCGACCGCTATCCAACGACGAAGGACTAGAAATCGGTGTCCTTTTCCCAGAAAAGTGCGAGTGTGCGTGGCCATTGCCTTTGTCCTGCGAATCAGGGGGTGTGTCCGAGGGGCAGCCGGGAATCTTTTTACATAAGCAGGGGCGGGCTGCAAATGGGACGGCCACCTGCGGCTACACGGCGGCTACTCAACGCTGGGATCCCTCGCTTTGTCCGCCGCTGAGTGTCCTTGCAACGTGACAGCCCGATTGTGTGTGAGGATATGCAAAGATGTCCCTCAGCCCCACAATGGCCCACTTAAAACTGGACACCCTCCACGTGCAGCGCAGTCCCCGCGGCTCCCGCAGGAGCAGTCCGAGCAGCGGAAGGAGCAGCGCCTGCAGTTCCGGGAGCATCTCTCCGGTGCCCATCATCCCCATCATAGCCATCAGCCACGATGGCGACGAGTCCGAGTCCGAGTCGGAAATCGAAACGGAGCCGGCGCGCCTCTTCCAGCGCCGCATGTCCACCAAGTGCACGAACAACCTGGTAGGTACCAAACACCTTTCGCAGTGCACTCCGAAAATATGTGATCCCATTGAAAATGCCATGCATTTTTCATAAGCCCTTTCACTGTGAAATATATTTCGATTAACATGCAGTTATTATAATGGAGATGCAAGGGGTTACGACAATGAATGTACAACATTAAGCTTGGATCCTAGTTTTACCGGAATTTCAGAGTTTTGATATTACTTTTCTCTGTGTTTTGATCTAACATTCATTCCTTCATTTGTCTTAATAATTTAAAGTAGAAAATATTTTTGGTCGAAACAAGCTAACATAAATTACCATTGGAATAATAAGAAAAAATGTTGTTGTATAATTGGTTGGCAGGACGATGGCTTGTCAAATTTAAATTATGGTCGGCATTCAAATGTATAACCAACTACCTTGTAAGGTCAAAATATAAGACTATAAAAATAAGTATCAAACCGTATGTGACAATGACTGTTTCTGTTGAAATTAGTTTTGTTAAACATATATGTATAACTTCTGTATGTATTTACAAAGTTGTACTTTTCGATCGATTACCGTTTAAGCGTTAGTATGATGGAGCGCAATTTGGGGCGAGACACAAACCGGAAATGATTTTTTCTCCGTGTGGCAAGAGCCCTCCGGCTTTGTCACAGGACCTTCCATGGCGGTGCAACGGAGCGTCCTCGCTAAAGTTTCTGGAGCGGAAGTTGCATGCAAACGGGCAAACGACAGCGGGGTGGGGTCCCCCTCCCCGCTTTATATGCGAGTTGCGTGTGTCGAGAGTTTATGTTTCAAGTGCCATAGTGCGCTGCACCACTGCCAAAGGTCACAGGCGCAGTTCAAGAAGTCGGTAAAATATTTTAGTGTCGCTGCTGCATAGGTCAGGGGTCAGAGCAGCCACCATTTGGTGATTGCTCCGGCTTAGCCGGCGCCCATTTCAATCATCATTTAAGTGCATTATTAAAATGTAATCCGACGCTGTCCATGTAGCCCGAAATTAAATAAAATTGTATCGGCTTGCGAGTCATGGCGGTCCAGAAAAGGGAAGGCCGTCCGATCCGTCCTCGAATTTTAATTAAACGTTGCCATAGTTGCCCGGAGGCCAGGTTTCGCGTATAAAAGAACCAAAAAGCTGGAAAAACGAAAGAAAAGCAAGCCCCAAAACTCCGCGAAGCCCGAGAAAAACTTCAATTAGGTTCTTTATGGTCCTGGAGTCACTTTGAAGCGTCCAAGGATCAACCCTCCTTGCTAGTACACCGCGTCGTATGAATAATATTTCCGGGCCAAAGTTGATGCCCGGTTGCTGGCTATTTGATGTTAATTATACGCATTGTTGCACTGACCCTTCCACCCAACCTTGCCCTTTGGATCCTTGTTGTACGATTATTTTTAGCCAGCTGCCGATGAACCCTCCGCTCGAATTTCGGCTACTGTTTCACCCCCGACTGTCCAACTGCAATTTGTTTCGTTGTTTAAGCGAAGGCATTTGTTATTTCTGATTTATGGCAATCGGGGGCCGAGCAAAACACATTTGCCTGATTGTGACAGACAAGCAACATTCAAGTGCTCCCATGTCGAGAGGGGCGTGGCCCCATAAACAGACATGTGGGCTGTGGGTCGGTGTGGGGTTTACACATGTCAAACCGCAAAACAATAAGCGAACGCTAAACAAAAGCGGCTTAGTTCAGGGCTTGATGGCAGCGTTTTGGTTAGCGTGCTGCCACCGCTGAAGGCGGCGACAATAAGACAATAGAAAGGGCCTCAACAGTTGGAACACAGTGCGGGGCAAGCGTTTGGGAACAGGGACTCAGTACCAAGAGCTTCGGAACTTCTTGCTCGATAGCGGACTAGAACACATTTTCCCGGGGTAACCGAAATCTATATTCTACAGAAAGAAATTCCAAACCAATTTGCTTGAAAAGGACTTCTGTGTCGTACCCGTTAGAGATTAAATGCAATGCCTCAAACACAATTTTCATTAGTTTTTAAATATGGCCTATACATTCTGGATCAGGATCATTAGCCTAGTTGATATAGCCATGTCCGTCTGTCTGTTTATACGGACGCTGAAATCTCGAAATCTGTAAAAGCTAGAAAGTTGGAATGCAACTTCTAGAGACAATTTCGCAGCGCACGGTTTTGCAAGTAAATTTTATTTAATTTCGCTCGTTTATACCTATCTTCACGAAAAAAAACTACCCAAATCGGACAATTAGTTAAAAAGTAATTCAGGTATGTCCGTGTATAGCAAGAGCATGGTTAGTGACTACCAATAGGTTAGAACTAAACGATTTTTAATTTAATTTAGATTAAAATGTAAACTTCGGTGCTTATTCACCTTTATTAAAGGTATATTTATTTTGAAGATAGATAACAGAGGTGCGGATATATTCAATAGTTTTACAAAGAGCGGGAAATTATATTCGGTTATGTAAGGGTGCTGTATTCTATCCAGAGTTCCTCTTGCTTGATCTTTTGACTTGACCTTTAACAATGTCATATATAGTATATTATGGATGCTGTATTGGTCTGCATTTTTATTTAAGAGCTAGTAAATGGCTTTGCCTCTTATTTCATCTAACCACCAATTTAAAATTATGTAAACTAAAAATCACCAACCACTTTTCAATCACTTTGTAATTCGAGACAAAGGGGCAGGGTTCTTTCCACAGGTTCGATAAAACTTTTATAAATAGAAATGCGATTTTCCTTCGTTACCATATTTTTAACAGCGACTGTAGTGCTTCTCAGCCATTTAAATCCAACAATAAGTAAGCCTACAGTACAAACAAAGCCAGAAGTCTTGCCAACTCTTGTCCTCTGTCCCATTCCCTGGATCGTCTTCAGTGGGCTGTTGCCGCAATATCCTTGAGTCTGGCTCCCTTTCTTGCCACGTGCTTGAAAAAAGGCTGAATTATTTACGACTATTTACTCAGACGATTGGCCATCTGTTTTGCGGCTCACGTGAGCCATCAAAGGAATTTCTGAATCTAAGGCTAATTTCTTTAATTTAAAGCTGCTTTTCTTGTTTTGAAAGCCTGAAAAGTCGGAGTGGAGTGGATTGCCTAATCCCTATGCATAATGTATTTGCCAGGGCGAAAGAATGAAAAGCCAGGAAAAGTCATGGCTGGGAAGTCCTACGGTATGTTTACGTTGCCCGCCTGAGTGAGCAGCAACAGCAAGTCATATTCATATCTATAGACCGGACTCTTTATTTATCTTGTATCTTTTTACCTCAGCGGAAAAGGGGGGAATCAATCGAGGGGCGGGGCAGGCGGCGTTAAATCAAAATCAATACCCGGCTAACGAAAATTTCAAACTTGCTTATCATCATCGCGCTGTCTGCCGTTGGCTGGCTGATGGACTCTGGCTTTGTGGGCTTTATCCTTGGCCACTTTGGCGTATACTTGATGTGTCAGCGATTGGCCTCATGGCCGTGCCCATGATTGATTGACGATGATTTATCTTGACATGATAGCCCGTAACTTTGATTTTTAGTCACAGTTAAGCTTAGCTCCTGCTGGTGGCCCGAGAATTATCAATTTAATTCAATTTTGATCTCCTGTGCGAGGTCAACAGCCTGATTTGAAGAGGGTTTTCCTTCCCTTTATGGCCTTATTCCCTAAAAATCGTTTAAAGTCACGTAAATCCCATAAGCAAGCTTTCAGTTCCTTGGCTAAGTAAACATTTCCGTTTCCCTCTGCCATTTGCTGCACAAACAGAAAGCAAATGGATTTGCTGCAACTCGATTCGTTGCAATGACCGTTGATTTTTCCAACGATTTTTCCATTATTATTTAACGCTGAATTTCCTTTCGCCCCGTGGCTGGTGGGCGGCTGACCTCGCCCAAAACTTAAACGGATTGCAACTTTGTGCACTCAGCCTGAGGCACTTGGATCGATTTCTAGAGCCCCCACTCCGTCGAGTCGAGAAATTCCCCCGAATCAAAAAGTTTATTTGTCGTATAATTGCCCCAGATTATTGTCACTTTTGTCGCCTTTCGCGCCACGCTTATGTACACTTTTATTCCTCGCAAATACGTGTGAATAGCAGCGGAAAGCTGTATGTGGTGGCTCTTTGTTTGCACAATTGATTGCTGCCCATATTGACCACCCGCCCCACTTTTGCCCACTTACCATTGGCCTTTGTTAGCCTGCAGCCAATTATTTGTTGACATTCAGCCGAAGATTGCAAGTGACGGGTCCCGCAGAGAGCTCCGGAGTTGCTGACCTGCGCCCAGTGTCCTGAGACCTGAGTCCTGTGTCCCGAGTCCTGTGCCCTCTGTGCTCTGTCCCGAGTCCCATCGGCGTCTGCTACATGCCACGCTCCTTATTATTATCATCCTCGGCCCATTGACTCTGTCAGCTCATCAATTGCTAATTGCCCCGTGCGAATCGCTGATGGAGTATTTTCATAGCCCATCTGAAATTGCACTCACTTTGTTCCGCACTCTTTCCAGGCTGCCATCATCAAGGAGGGCTTCCTGCTAAAGCACACTTGGTCCTTCCAGCGGTGGCGACGTCGGTACTTTCGTCTCAAGCGAAATATGCTATTCTACGCCAAGGATGAGAAGGTACGTTATAGTCTTAATTTTAATGTGATTGAGTCGAAAATTGTACATTAAAGATTCCTTTATCAATGGACTTTGATCTATTGGCTATTTAAATTTAATGCTCTATTAAATGGGACATTGTGTTACCGTCTAGAGTGCCACTTAAAATTGGTAGTGAAAAAAGAAAATTTTATTTTTAACTTACGAGCAGTAACTCTGTTGGCAAATATGATCAATTCCTTATTTTATTTTTTGAACTTTATTAAATAAATAATTTGCTTACTTACATAAAAGAACCACTTATTCATTATTTAATTGAAGGTTTGATACATTTTAGGCTAATGTTTTTTCATAACTAAAAACCTTATTTGTCACAGATATTTAAAATTTATAATGATGACCCGATCATCGGATAACTGAAACTTACCTTTTCTTTGTTATTGTATCTCAAAATCGATCGCTTAAAAAAATTAAATCCGAACAACATGACTTCCAACGCCCAAATCTCTTAAATTAACCCCTTAAGTTAAAAAAAAAGTTTAAATTAGCATATTTTTTTAATTACTTCTATTTTTAGATAACAAACTTATTTGTCACTAAAAATAACTCATATTCGATTGTTAGTACCTGAAATATAAGCTCATCAAGAAAATTAAAATTGAACTGTACTAGTACGATCTATTTACAGCCCACCTTCCTATTTAAATGTTTTAGGGTGAATTGAACTTAAATGGTTGGGGAGTAAAATGCTCTTTGTCCATTTTTTTTAAATAATAATAATAATATGAACAAATATGTCAAGTTCAATGGGAAGTATTTATCGTGAGTCAGGAAATCCAAAAAAAGATAGATAGTCTGGTGCCTCGACAATCATATACCTATTTATCAGCTCAGCAACTTTAAGCTGTTGATCCATTTTAAAATAAAATTCCATAGCATATCTACGCCGAAAGATACCTAACGGGTGGCGCCACCTAGAGCATGCATACTTTATAGGGTCGTTAACGCTTACTACCTGTTACATACTTTCCCACTAATCTAATTTACCCTCTTACTCTACGAGTAACGGTTATAAAAAGTAGAAATCAACCCAACAGCACTTCCAAATTAATAGCTTTAATTGGTTCAGGATAAAAACATTTATTTTTATTTTCCATTTTCCGCTGAAATTGAGTACCACTTGGAAGTGCTCTTTTGACGGATTGCTCCGAGCACCACTGTGTAGAAATCTTTTTTCCATCTGACCCTTCACATTTGTTGCCTGCGGACTGACGCGGTTCCTGTGTTTTGCACTCTCAAATTGCGTTGCAGCAAATAGCAGGATATAATTACCAAATGAAATTACCGAGCGGCCTGAGGGCAAAACAATGTCGGACGGATGGCGGAACTAAAGGTTAAAAGGGGGAAAATCCAGACAGGTGAGACAGACAATAAATTGGTTTATTGCGTGCAGTGCTCTTTTCATCAATAATGAACGCTTTTAAAATGCCCGCCTTACATGGGCCCGCCACCTAATAGAATCAGAGTGTGGGTGAATTTTCGGTGGCGATATTGGTGCCAGAAGGTTGCGGGCTGATTGCAGTGGCTTTTAGTGACTCAGTAAATCGAACCACCTCCCCTGTCAATGTCAAATGAACTCGATTGCGGCGTGCCTGCCGTTAATCATGTTAACGAAGTTAATTGCCTGGTAAATCAATTATTTATGGACGGTCTCTGAGCTCAAGTTTGGGGCTTGTACTAGTGCTATCAGAAGCAGAAGCCTGACTGCTAAACTGATTACTCAACGCATTTGAGCTGAATTCATCTCAATTCTACACTTGATCCCCGGTTCTTGTGAATGGCAATTGCATCTCATCCGAATGCGATTGACGTCAATCCAGCATCAAAACACGCTTCAAGCTCGAAATGCAATTATTTTGTAAACTTTTAAACAGGCAGCGGTCTCTTCAGGGCCCGGCTTTGCGTTATGAAAGAGCTATGCAAATATTACGTACTCGCCGTGTATTGCTTTCATGTTGGCACAATGCGAAGCATTAGAGTGCACACTGGCCTTGTTTGGAGCGGCGATGACGCGCTTCCATTATGCAACAAGTCGAAGCCGTCTCCCCTCCTCACTTTCTTCCTGTTGACATTTAGTATTTTGCCATCTAATGACGGGTTGCCAGGACTCCCTGGCCGCCAAAATGATTAGCCTCATTAGGGCCTGCCAACCGGCAGCATTTATTTTGATTAAAAATTCTGTTTGATGCCCAATAAATAGACCCTAAGGTGTCGCTTTATTAAAAGGTTAATAACGCCGGCGTTCGCAATCCTTGGCCGAAAAGTGCCTCCGAACTCATTAAGCGTAGGTACGAAATTTCAATTATAATTACGTACACGCCGTGTTGTGCCCAAGTGGCTTAAACGGTGGGCAATTTGTTGCCGTAGTAAACTCCAATAAAAAGGGCCAACAGAAAGCAAAAGACTGCGAAAACTACGCGTGCCAGACAAATACGCGGCCATACCTAAGTCGGTCCTAAGTTGGGGCACAAAAAGGATAAGCCTTTGGCGGGTTGGTAGAAAAGGGGCAAGGCATTCTGCGGGATGGGGTGGGAGGACAGCTAGCTGATGCTGATGCTCATGTTGATGATGGTTGTGCTGCTCGTAAAAGCGCAAATTTTTGTTTGCATTGTTTTCATCGCTGCCTTCTCCTTGGACCGTTCCTTGGGCACTTTCTCCTTTCTCTCTGTCTCTCTCTCGGCCTCGTTCTTTTGGCCCATACTCGCGAAGCTCGTTTCAGCCCATTGTGCTTCCTCTTCGCGGTGCACGCGACTCGGCCGGAACAACAACTCTGGGGCTAAACTCACCACAGTTGTAAAGCCGTAGTACTCGGCTTTTGGCCATGTGCGCGCTCCCACGCGAAAAGTATGGGGATGCTGGGTTTCAGTGTGTGTGTGTTTTGTTTTGAAACGTGAAAGCTCGCCTTGCCCGTAAGGAGAGCACAAAGCTCTGGCTCCAGGGTTGCCACTCACACCAAAACTCTTAAAAATATGTCTAACTATAAATCGTATACCATTAAAGTTACTTATGAAATATAGTATTGGAAAAAATTAGAATTCTTTTTTAACTAAATACAGCTCTTAAAAATATTGAGAATGGAAAATCCTAAATTGTTTAAATTACAAAAAAAGAGGGGGAATATTTTGTATTTTTTAAATTGTTTCTTAAAATATATAGTAATTATAATCATTAAAAAAAAGGTGAAAATTATATAAAAGTCAGAGTCATTATTTTGGAATTATTTTGAACATTTTTCCCTTAAAGCTTCGTATATTCCTTTCTTTTGTGTATTGGATATAATATTGGAGAGCAAATTTGTGGTTAATAGATAAAAAATTAATCTTTCGAAAATAAAAGAGCTACAATTTGTGAACCTTGTTTTAAAAATAAAATACATCCTGGCAACATAGATTTATTTTCGGTGTGCAAATAGCACACCACCATTCCCCGCAGGTCCCCAGCGCACCTGTAAATATTTGTATCCTTTCGGGCGCATGGCAGGCTGATGGAAAGGAGCAAAAAGCAGGCAGCCAGCATGTCTGTGCGTGGTGAGTTTCGAAAGGCGGCCAATAAAAGCGACTGCTTGGCAGGACTCGAGCTCAGTTCAAACTCAACGAAGCAATGTGCCACAACTCAGCAAAAACAGCGAAATCCACAGCAACATCACCATTATCATCAACACCAGAGGAAGCCGAGGAGAGGGCCTACCAGGCCGAATAATTAATTACTTAACCGCCAAGAAACATCGATAAAGTTACGAAGAAAACATTACGATTAGTGTTAAAAGAAAAACAATAGAAAACAATTAAATATTTATTTTGGCTCGGTCGGCGAGGCGGCGGCGGTAAGGAGCTGTCCTTAAGCCATTGCCTCAAGTTTTGTGTGTGAGTTCGTAAGATGTGAGCCAAGAAGACAGTATAACTTTCAGCCGTAAGCCGAAGAAGCAACAGTTCCAAAAAAACCATAAACTAAACTCCCAAGTAACCGCTAAATCAATATTCTGTGTGTTTTTCGGGGTAAGTTCAGCCTGCTTTCAGGCCGATTTCCATTTTATCATCGTTTCAATACCGCTTTGGGGTAAATGATTTGTCCGGGGTTTACCAAAGTTTCCGACGGCTTTCGTTCGCATTAATTCTGGAACAAATACATTTATGTGAGGAGATTTGTGAGCCTGCCAAAACTTTTAATTGCCTAATTTAATTAATGCGCGCTAGTTGAGCTCCCTTGGTTTGGGGAGCTTAAGACATTAATTTAAACTTTGGCGGAACAGCCGTTGATGAAAGTCCAGATAGAATGGTGCTTTGTTCTATCCCTGTTCTTATTTGTATAATTCAGCCCTCAGACAAACATCTAATTGACTCCGAGCAGTTAGCACACACACGCAATCAATTCAATTCAGCCAGGAGCACTGACCTTTGTCTCAGTCTGGCGATGTCTGGTTGCGAACTGCCAACTTCTCGTTGGATCCTCGTTCCGTTCCCCTGTAGAAAGGGGGCACTTTCTGGCTAATTACCTAGGCACACAGCCATCTCAGTACGTAGCATATGCGTATTAAATGGAAACAAGAGGCTGCCAAACAATCAGCCAAAGTGACATTTCCACCAGGATAATTGTGTGCATATTTATTAAAGGGGACGAGCGGCGAGTAGCGAGCAAATTAAAAGGGGAACGGGAATGCCACATGTGTGCTATGATGATGAAAACGATACAAGAATAAGCTCTGCCTGATAATGGACTACTGGACTTACCTGGAGGACATTGTCCTGCCATCTTATGCACTCAGAAAATGGACTTTCACCTATGGAAATCTTGTTAAATTTATGGGAAACTTAATAAAATTTAGACAAATGCAATGTATACTACAGGGGTCCATTTAATTTCTTTATTGAACAGTATTGAATAACTACATTTTAAGTAAGGATATTTAAATTTAGCCAGAACGTTTCAGTGATAGCCCTCTGGTGTTTGAATTATAGCAACATTAAAATCACTGCAACCTAATATATTTAATTTTTTCTTTTTCTTTTTAGACTTAATAATACTTTAATAAATAACTATATTTTAAAAACACAAAATACTTTTCTTTGACCAGAAAATTCCAATAATTGCAATTGACATAACCCTCATGTTTTACTGACCATTACATTTTTTATTGAAATATTAAAAGCTCTTTCTTCTTTAAAATAAAGGGCGGGGCGTTTATAACTCCCTTAAAAGAAATCCTAATATCATTCTGAGTATGGAGTTCGAAAGATACAGAGTGGCTCTTTTCAAATGATTTTACCAATTAACAAACTAAGAATCCATTCGTCTGTAATTGCGGATCAAAAAACGCAAAAAACTAAGTTTTTTGAGGTCCTTTTCCTCCGAATCCTTGCGTGGGGAAATATTTTGATGAATAAGTTTCCATTTGGGGATTCAAAGCGAATACGATATTTTAGCAACCATGGAGGTAAATAAATAAAGGTCAAGTTTTGTAACACAGTGCTATTAAATATCATATAGTTTTCTTAAGTGTACATCTATATTTGCACCAGCTTTGCCTGCGGCAAATGATTGCGTGCCTCGAATGCTATCAGCACTTTTGTCCTGACATGTGCGTGTCCCACACACACAGGCACACCTACACTGAGCATGATGTCCTGCGGCCGAGTGCAAATGTTTATTGTGTTTAGTGTGTTGAAAAATTTACATGATGGCCCGCTCTCTCCCGTACAACTCATGTAATGTTTGCAGTGGACAATGAACACACTGCCATTTTAGGTTTCCTTTCTGTATTCAGTATTCAGTGTCCTGTGTCCAGGTGCTCGTGTGTTTGCCCGGGGGATTATGTCCTCCCAACAAGCATGATTGTCTTTCTGTTTGGTATTAGCCAATTTTCTTACGGGTTCCTGGGCTCATTAAATTGGCCAATCATGTTTGCATTTAATTGCTAGGCAGCATTAGAAAGAGATTAATAAATCGACAAAATTCGCACTAGGGTGTTGATGACCATTATAACCATTATTTAATCAATCTTAGAAACTTTAAGTTATAACGATTGAATCCATTATTGCACTGATTAAATGTCTGCTAATTTTAATGACACTTTTATTGCTTATACGAAAAAGGGAGCCTACCATAACAAAATGAAAATTGATTATGATGTTTATATCATATTAAAAGCAATGTTTAACTCGTTCAATATATTTTTCCTAACAATAAACAACCCATTTATTTCGTAACCATTTAACATTACCAAATATACATATTTTATGCATTGCTGCACTTGCCAGATTTCAATTATCCAAAATTGCATCAACAAAATTAATTTGTGCATGCATTTATCCAATGTGAGTCAATTTGTTTGTTTGCTAATTGAAATTGTATATTAAACCCAATCAATTTTAATGAGTGGTGCCCACAATTCATAACTAAAATCCAATTATATGTAAACGCAGTAGGAAAAAGTAGCTAACATTCCACTTAGCCACACAATGCCACATGTGACGTCAGTAAATATTTGCCTGACACTTTCCTTTCCGTCGGTGAAAAGTCTGACACTTTTCGTTGGTTTTTTTTGGTAAGCGCGATTAAGTTTTCATAAGCAGAAAACCAACCTTGGAAAACCATTCGGTATGTCTCTAAAATTAGCCACAGAGGTCGAATATATTGCCTGCAACGGAGGCCGAAAGTTGAATATGGGCTGGTTTGAAAGGGCCAAGGATCTAGGGGCCTGTCAGGGGCTTTAAAATATGCATTGCTGAGGAAGAGAAATGTCGGCACAACCAGGTGTGCAGGTAATCCTAAAAACGGTGTCGACCCAGACACACAAATTCCATTAGAATAATAAAGAAATTTATTACTTGAATCCTTTGCTAGAAGTTCTTATCTCATTGCAGTCAACAGAAAGTTCAAAAACAGATACAATTTAGCTACCAAACTGTCTGCCAACAATAAGCACCAAAAGCTGTAGAAATCGTAGGACACATTTGTCATAAGCCCAATTTGCATTTTGTTGGAGCCCTCAAGGGTTCGTTGGCAACAGCTGCGAGTGCATAATTTTCGGGCTTGGTTTTCGAAAAGGTTTGAGGGCAATTTACGTACACCCAACCAAATCAAACCCAATGAGGTCACACATGGGCCCCCTTCACAGTCACGTGCCAAACACCCCAACAAAAGGGGCCGACATTTGTTTCGGTCTTTGGGCAAAATCGATGGCCTGATATAGGTCTAAAAGTGAAACAATGAAGGCAGCCACATGTGATATTTTGACAAACTGCATAAACAAACTGAGGATTATGCATGCAAGAAGCATCACAATAAACTAGAATTAATTCCACAAAAGTGATTTTAAGTTATGCAAATCATTCCATTTGCGAGTGTGTGAAAAGCAACTGTTTAAACTTGTCCCCGTTGCACAGAAAAAAAAACATGACAATAATAAACATTTCAGTATTCAATTCTAAATAGTTTTTTTTCACAATATTTTAATTTAGCAGAGTCAATTAGTGTTCGGAACAACAAATTAAAAAAAAAATGAACACAGTCTAGAAATGAAAGTATTGATTTTATTATACAAACACCTGAACATTTTTTCTCTGTAGACCGACAATAGTTTTATCTTTTAGCCAACTATTAGTTTTGCCAAAGCCTTCGATTGAACAATTCTTCTCAGGATACGATATCCGACTCCCTGACAGGGAACATGTCTAACCCAGAAACTGCCAGTTCCCCAATGACGAGCTGCAGTCAAATGAAAAATGCCAACCAGATGGAAGAGGATGCGATCCGGCAGCAACCGGGGGATTGTTGTGAGTCAGGCCCAGTTTCAGTTTCAGTTTCAGTTTCAGTTCCAGTCCCCGTCCTTTGTTCGAGTCAGGCCCAGCTGACGTGGACGTGTTTGCCTGTTGGCACTCACACAGAAAAATCATTATCCCAAGAATTTTATTTTGGTATAATCACATGCGAAATAAAGAAAACATTTCAATTGTAGTTAATAATTGCGTTGAAAACAGATGGAAAAGGATGAGAATCCATTTTAAGAATCCGAAAACTTTATAAGTAGAATGACAAAATCAAATGAAACAAAAATGTAATACCCAGAATTAAAACAGAATAGACAAATATGAATTAATCTCTGCAACTAAATTTCAAACGCTATAAACGTGCCATTCGTATTTCATTATACTTACATTTTTTTTAGAAAGATTTTCGTGTGATCTTAAAGCCATATAGAAAAGTATCTGGCATTGTCTTAAAAACTTCACAGGAACAACATATTTTAATAAGGTAGTTTATTTTATGAAATTACTTATACGGGTAACTTATTTAGAATAGGCCACAATTACTTATGCAGTGGATTTTTGTCGCAGTGCCTGCGTGAAACCCTCGCAGCTTCCATTTTCCGCCAGTTGGTGCTAGTTTAATCAGCATAAATGTTGCCCTCGCATGTGGCGCCGCCTGGGCCTACTCATTTTGCATATTGTAGCGGCTTTACGGACTTTAATGACTGCATAAACATCGACCCAGTAGTGGGGCACTTGCTCATCTGCCCGGCCCTATATCCCCACACCAGCCCGCAACATCCTGCACTTAATGAACTTGTTCATTTGTTGCACGTGAACGGAATAAAAGCCTTGAGTGTGTCGCACTATAAGGATGTGTACAGTACGTATATTTCTATATTTCTCTTGTCATTCAGGGCTACGTGACGAGGGGAGCCGTCGGAAGACAGGACGTTGAAGACGGGGAGATGATGAAGATGTGCTCATCATTGACACTGAAGGTTGACGCTTGGCTCGTTCCGCATTATCTAAATTTCATATTTATTTTGGTGGGTTTTTGTGCTAAATCCACACTGAATGCTGAGATCTTGCATTGTGAGTACAAATGAAATGGTTCGCCAGCCTCTCCATTCAGTGTCACCGGCACTCGAGGAAGGAAATTTGTGTTTGAGGAGGGCGGAAATTAATAAATAAATAAAGGACGGAATGAATTCAGGCGCGAACGAAACAAATCAGCACCATAATTCTCGGCCTACTGTCAGAGGCAAGACTTGTCAAATTAATACGATATCACGTCACATAAATACGAACAGCAATGGGCAAAACCAATTTAATGGCCATTTGAAATATCACGCATAACACACGTTGGCCCGTCAACAAAGCACTCTGCCGCCTTGGGACAGAAGTTATATTAATTCGACTTGGGCGGAGTGAGTGGTCAATTGCCGTGGCCTGTGGTCCCCTGGTCCAGGCCAGGACCCCTGCCACACTCCCCAATCATCATAATGCTTTGGGGGCTTAGCCGTCATTTATGTCGCCGTCATCTGCGTCCAGCACACTCGTTAAATGCCTCAGGTCGCCTAATCTCCTGTTTGTATGCAGGCCGCAGGATCAACTTTGTTGGGGAAAAAGTTTTTCCGGCCTGAGAGCGGGCGGGAAACTTCCGGGAGTTTCCGTCCTTAAGCATTCGTGGGTGTCGCGTTCCTAGGCTGATAGAATTTCCATTCAAATCGAGTTTATTTTGTGTATTATAATCGATTACCAATTGCTGTAATGCATAATCGCTCAACAGACACTTTCCTTTTAAGAGGCTGTGTGATATGCAAATGTAAGATGGAAAATCTAGCACCACACACTCACTCCGTTTTAATTCCATGAATTTCCCCTAGTACGTCAGTGGAAAAATCTGCGGTTTTGGCTGAGTCTCAAGCGTACATAGTATACAAGTTTATTTAAATACATGCGAGTGGGAAGCCACCGCAGAGCCTTCTAGAAGACTGAGGACGCCGCCGCTGATGTGTCCAAAATGGGGGTTCGAGGGGCGGCCTCAAGGGTGCATTAAGCTAACAAGCGTACTAAATGTACTACAAAACGTGGCAACAACGAACCGCAGAGACAGCGTCACCAACAGCGCCATGACGTCGGCGCTGAAGTGTTGCCAACACTCTTGGAAAACCGCTGGGAAAACGCCGAGTAAACTTATGCAATGAAATGTGATGCAAGAACTATACTGAGAGCTATGGCTGCGAGTTCTGGAGACCACGCACTCATTAGTACCCGCAAGATTCAAGGAAATTCATTTGTTCACCATGGGCGTAGCCTTTCCAATTACGGTACCAGTATCAATGCCAGAAGCCAAAGGGCACAGCCTACACTTAACAAATCCAAATTAATCTGGTCTTAGTCTTCATCAAAAAGAAAATCCGTTACTAAAATAATTATGACTTGTCTAGGTTTAAAATTATACTTACAAAATTCCAAATCTCTTCAAAATTGTAACAGATTTTAGAAAAAATCATAATGGGGACTGGCAAGAAATCTCTATGGCCTTTAAGGTGTCTAAAAGTATGCAGTGAATAAAGGAATGCCGTCATTCCGATTTAATTTGTCATACTTCTGAGTTTAAAATATATGAGTGCATACTTTTAGACACCTAAAGTTACATTTAAAAGTGATTTCAAAACCCATGTGATTTTTGTGGCACCCCAGAGAATTTTTCACTTAAAAGGGGCTGCAATTTTCCGAGTGTAAAAGCATGGACCAACCAGGCACCTGTGCTAGTGACTACGGGAAATGGAAAATGTTCTAGATGAACAGTCGTGGTGGCCGTCATTCGATGCAGTTTGCGAAATGCGAAACTTCCGCCTTTGTTTTCCCGCCCAACTCAACTTTGAAGGTTGCCTAGTGAAAACCTAGGGACGATAATAAAGTTTTCATGGCACCTCTATGACTGCCCTACTGCTAAACATTTAAGGCCACCGAAGGACCGACGCCCCAACTGCCATTACCAATCTCATTTTGAGTTATGTGTGACTAAATTGACATTTCACCTTGATTAATGGCTATGGGACGGGCAGCGGACTGGGCCAGGAGACATCTCAATCATGGTTTCGGTTCCAGATTCGGTTCGCTGGCCAGGAACGAGCCACGAGCCAAGTTAGAGGGCGAGGTCATTGTCTTTTCGGGGGACTCAGATTTATTGTATCGCATTAATTCCCACGCAGCGGATAAAAATCATTTTAAATGGAAAGCAATTACGGCCAGCGGATCGCATCTTTTGTTGAGGCTCAGCCCGGATAGAAGCCTACATATTTGATTCATTTGGAGACTGCGATGGCCGGCAGCAAAAGGGTTAACGGGTAACGGGGCGCATGAATATTTAATTGACGTCCAACCCTGATGCGGAAAAAGGTGTAGGTCCTCTAATAATTCCGGCGAAAATTCCCAGCCAAGGCGAGGAGAACTGGTAAACGGGGCAGTGCTTTGCAAGTTTCTGTTGCAAACTTTGCTTTATTAATTCGCCATTATAATTTATACACATTTCACTTGTTTCATCTCCAAAACTTTCTCCTTAAAATCGCTACAAAGCAACATTTTCCCCATTCATGCGAAGCAAACCCCAAGTTTTAAATAACGCACAAAACGCCGCCAAACTCAAAGAAGCGTGAATTTGCCTGAGTGAAGGCAGCCGCGAAAGAAAAGGTCGAAACGGATTTCTTACCCCTCATTTCGACGGGCCACTCGTGCGGCTTTGAAATGTTAAGCAAAAAGTTTTGGGGCCAAAGACAATTTTGGGCCACCCTACTCCAGTGGCACATTCGCCCCGACAAAAAGGTAATGCCAGAAGCGGGACACAACAAAGACCCCATTTTGGCTTTTATTGAGAGGGAATCCTTTGTGTGACAGTGTCCTAGGCCAGGCAATGTCCTTCTAAAATTTCCGGCCAGCGTTGCCATGGGTAACCTGCCAAAAATGACTCTTCTAGGCTGCGAAATAAATGATTTCGGGGGTGACACTCGAGAACAGGAGAGGCGGGGATTCGTTTAGTGCCCTGTAATGTGTCAATTATTTGGCCATTTGGTGCAAACGAAATATACCTGATTCGATTTAGTTGTTAGGTGAAAAAAGAGAACCATCCTGTCTAAAATTTTCAATTGAGCCGTCGTAAATCAATCAAAATTCTGTTAGCGTTAAGTGAACTTAGTTTGCAGCTCCTGCTGTGTCGATGGGAGATGTGAAACTTTAACAACAACATTTATATTTATCAAAATCAAATTAGTTTTACAACACATGAGTAATGATGTTAGACAAGCTGTGGCAATGGGACTTTAGATAATTTAATTTAACCGACATTTTATAAACGCTTAGTATATTTGTAGCTGCATTTTAAACTTTAATCCGCTTTGGTAGTGAAAATGTAAACCATAAAAAGCGAACTAATGAAATTTGGTTGTTGGCAACTCAAAAATAACTTTGTTTTTCCTCCTGCTACATGCAAATTGAAAAACTGGCTTGCCAAGCAGACTGGATTTTAATTTTAAGCCGCCATAAGCAAGAAGCAAAAATAGAAGATAAGCAAACCGAGCTTAGCGAAAGTTTGCACACGCACACCGCACAAGTTTCGAAAAACATCAGGTAAATGGGGCAAGTTATCATTAACACCTCGCTGATCCTGCCATCCGTATCCGCTGCCCCTCTGGACCCAGAAAATATTAAATGGGGAATACGGGACGATGGAAGGAGCGGTGTGGGGGCTAGAAAGGTGTTGGCAGCCGGCGAGGGCGCGTGATTCCCAAATTGATGGGCGGCGCTCTCAGGTTACGTGGCATCAACATTTATGCGAGGATTTACGCTCGAGAATAAATCCTTCACGTGGCATTAAGGAGATGCGTGCCTTCTGCGGCTTTTTCCCATTAGCCGCTCCCTTCGACTCGGTTGGGGATGATTTTGGGACTGTTTACAGCACGGTTTATGCACATTTTATGAATATTTCCGTTCTAAGTGGTTTATGTATTGTGCTTTAATGGTAAATGTCGCCCAAAGTTGACCGACTCATTGGCTCCGCAAACACCATCGTTTATTGAAAAAGTTTACTCAAAGGCTTGGAGTGAGCCCAGGAATTTAAGTCACTATTATTTTGAACACTCTGAAAATTTGTTTTGGAAATAAAGATAAAATATTATACACCTTCGTAACAATAAATATTATAAATGTGTTACCAGTAATAAATATTTTAACCAATGTTACAATAAATGAAATATTTACATAACAAAGGAAATAAGGTTTATATAATTCAAATAGTCTTCTACGTACATGTTGTTTGTACAATATTTGTATATCCTGCAATTTTATATATTTTTTCCTGAGTGCATGTTGACTAAACTTTGCCTTCGTGCTAGGGCGGCAGAAACTTTTTTACTTGTCTAGCGAATAATTTATTCGAGTACAGGGCACCGTTCCTATAGTTTTTACTGTCTGCTGGCTGTGCATGTTTTGCCAAAGCCAAACAGAAAAAACTGCCATCATAAATGTTTAATTTATAATGTGCAATCTTGGCAGGGCCAGCAAGGCAAAAGTTAACCTTTTTGTCCAAATTAATGCACATTTATTAGGCTGCGGGCCAGGGTCTCATTGTGGACAGAAGCAGGAACTGAATTTTGTGCAAAGTCCGGCGGATAATCGGCGTGGCTGTTGCCGGGCAGTCGGATCTGGACCTCCTTCCTCTCGGGGCCGGAAACGTTTTTGGTTTTTATCAAACTGCTGAAAGCTGGGCCGTGTGTGCTTCTGTGCGCGACGGAAAACATCATTTTATCAAGCCCAAAACGAGGTCATGTGGGTTTTTCGACGGCTCACCGCCCAGACCCAAACCAGGCGGCTCAGAAAATGTTGAATTTCCACATTCCTCTTCGTCTCCTGCTTTCCATTGCCATTTTTTCGGAACATAAAACGAGACTCATAAATTATGTTGCATAAATCACGGCACAGCGGCTCGTTTCCAGCATTCTGTTGGATATGTTGTACACCAATAACGCTCGCAAGGGGGTATCATATAAAACATGCATATGTCATTAATAAAAACAGCTGAAATTTGCTTCAGAAAGCAATTAGCAAATTAATATTCTGCTTGCCCAGGGAAATAAAAAATGCCATTAAACTTATGGTTGAGAAAATGAACAAACTTGTATATAAAAGCAGATCGAATAATTAAATTCGCTTACAAGGAATTGATTCAATTATAAGATTACTCTGTTTTCCTGCTAACTCTTGATCTTCTTTAGGGAATTTCGAAGAAATCCTCTTTAAAAGCAGCCTGATGGGAAATTGAATAATCCCCAATTGCATTTCCCCTTAAAATGCAGCAGTTTTATATCATATAAGCAAACAGAAAGCAATCAAAATGCATATGAGATACTTAAGCTGAGATTTAATGTGCCACAAAAAGTTGCTACTTTTTCCCTACGTAATAATTATTAATGGAGATTTTTTATGCAGATGATGGTGTGCAAAAGTTGGATTTCTCTTGTAGACAAGGGCTGCAAAAGAAGAAAAACAAGTTTGTTCAACTGAGCATGGTACTTTTGCGGCTGGCATAAGCCAATAAATCCCAATCCTCCTACCTACTTAAATTGAAATATATATTCATCAGCATTACAACGTCACAATGGGTTCTTCGGGGCGTATACTTAACGTGTGTGCCTGTCATTATTGCTGCATTCGCTTTCAATGCCACTTACCGCATCGAAATGGCATGAAAAATATTCGCTGACGCCCCAGCGCTATTAATCACAATTATTGCCAGGCAGCTCGTCGACACCCCAGCCTCCTTCCTCCGACTCCTGCCCTCGAATCGGGTCACAGTTGTTGTTATCCCAGTGGCAGGGACATGACAAATTACACCGAGCCTCGAAGTAGGTTACGCTCCTCCTTCGTCTACGCCCCCTTCTAAATCCTTCTAATTGCCGGCGGGCCTTTCGCCTTCCCCTAAAACGCATGCACGGGTAAAATGTTCATTTCGCAACGAGTAGGTCACATGTAATTGCCAGAGCGGATGATGCGGGGCTGCCTGCCTGAGTGACCCGGAACAATCAATAATGCTAAACACCGAGGGCTAAATTACAAACTCTGTAATTTCAAATACAGACTGATGGGCTTGAACAGAGCCACCAGAAGTAATATGGGCTTAGGAATAGGCTGATTTACGTCTCTCCCGCTCTATTTAAATGGAATTTCACAAAAATACTGTTTTATTTAGAAATTGAAATCAATATAAGTATGATTGATGCACAGAGAACCATATTAGCATATCTATTAAATTGAATATTAAGCATAAAACTGTGTAGGTATCTAGAACTAAAAGAATGTAATCAATAATCAATATTCCTAAACACCGAAGGCTAAATTATAAACTCTGTAATTTCAAATCCAGAATGATGGGCTCGAACAGGGCCACCAGTAGTAATCTGGGCTTAGGGATAGGCTGATTTAGGTCTCTTCCGCTCTATTTAAATAGAATTTCACAAAAATACTGCTTTATTTAGAAATTGAAATCAATATAAGTATGATTGATGCGCAGAGAACCATATTAGCATCACTATTAATTGAATATAATTGAATATTAAGCAGAAAACTGTGTAAGTATCTAGAACTAAAAGAATATAAGTGTTTTTATACCCTTGCAGAGGGTATAATGATTTCAGTCAGAAGTTTGCAACGCAGTGAAGGAGACGTTTTCGACCCCATAAAGTATATATATTCTTGATCAGCATCACTAGACGAGTCGATCTAGCCATGTCCGTCTGTCCGTCTGTTTCTACGCAAACTAGTCTCTCAGTTTTAAAGCTATCGGGCTGAAACTTTCACAAAAGTCTTATATCTTTTGCAGGTAGTATATAAGTCGGAACCAGCCGGATCGGACAACTATATCTTATAGCTCCCATAGGAATAATCGAAAAAAAAAATGTTAAAAAATTATATCTTTGGTGTTTTTTAACTTATTACCTCCTTTCCTTGGAAATAACATTTTTTAATTAGTTTTGAATTTCGAATAAAATTTTATCAAAATCGGAAGACTATATCATATAGCTGCCATAGGAACGATCGTAAAATTGGTGGGAAAATAATATGAAACAAATTATAGCTTCGGTGTTCCTTAACATATAGCCTCCACGCTTGGAAATAACATTTTTTGATTAGTTCTGAATTTCGAATTTATTTTATCAAAATCGGACGACTATATCATATAGCTGCCATAGGAACGATCGGAAAATTGGTGGGAAAATAATATGAAACAAATTATAGCTTCGGTGTTTTTTGACATATTATCTTATACTATTGGGAATATCATTTTTTGTATTTTTAAAAATTTCGAATTAAATTTAATAATTATAGCTGCAAGGGTAAACAAACTTCGGCTTGCCGAAATTAACTTCCTTTCTTGTTTTAAGTTATATATTATCGATAAGATTTTTTATATATTTTCACAACCCACATTTTTAGGCCGGTAACCGAAACAGTTTAGATATTCACTAAATCACAGTTTTCTCAAGATTTTGTATATTATTTTTCAGTAATTTATTAAAACAAAACAAATTTATGGATTGTAGAACACAGTTATTTTGTTAGACTTCTAAGAGCTTTATGTAATTAAATTTTATTTGTTAGTATAACTACTATCGTTATATAAAACTGTAGTTTTCCTGTAATTTGTTTTCCGCAATTCAATATTTTTAATGCTTACAAAGTTTTGGGCCTAATCATCATTTCCACAAAGGTAAGCGAGTGGGTCCAATAGTCATGCCAGGTACCCCAAGTAATTCCATTAAGTTGGTTGTCTTTGGTCCGACCCTCCTTATAAAACTTTCCATTTAGTTGGCTGTAATTTTAAGTGATTATATTAATATGGATCAATTGTTAGTGAATTGATGTTTTTACCTGTAAGCACAACTTTTATACCACCAACCACCCTTTTCATATGTAGCGCAATTGAAATTATCACGTTTATCATTATCTCTGTCAAGTGTAGTAAACTTTTGATTCCTATTGACATCTAGAGAGTCTCCGACTGTACCATTATATGTCCCTATCGACAACACATACGATTCCAGTTCACTTCCAATCTTAAATTCATCATAATGAGCGTAGCCTGTGGATCCGATCACCTTGCCAAGTTTAATGTAAAGTTCGTGAGGACGTTCCCGAGTCATAACATGCAGTTTCTCAAGCCCGATAAAAAACTCTCTTCTTATATTTCCGAATCCTTCCTTATAGTCCTTCCAGGGTCGATCGAAGTTCTCGGAGCCGTCAAAACGTTTTTGAATAGTTAGCCAACCATCTGAACTGCAGGGAGCTTCGAATGTACCTGTGTGGATTTTGTAAATATCTCTAGGACCTTCGCTGGGGCAGGAGTCCTGTCGATTGCACTTCAATAGATCATCGGTTATTTTGCTCATGGATTCCGTACACAATTTGTTGTTAAGTGTTAAATTCACTACCTCGCCATTTTTCGCTTTTATCAATTCAGTTTGATTATTGATTTGGGAACCCATTATTTCTAGCCTACTTTCCAAATCTTTTAAAGTTTCGGTCAGAGATTTAACTTTGTCGTCATTATTCTTTTTCAGTTGTTCGATTTGACCACTGATCTGAGAGTCTCTGTTTTTTATTTCACCTTGTAGACTTTGGATATTTCCTGTCAATGTCTTGATCACGTCACGTTGAAAATCGATTTCTCTAGTTTGCGCATCTATTAGTTCTTTCTTCCACTCTACTTGGTTTTTCAAATTCTGAAGATCTTCGTTCTTTTTTGCTAATTCCTCAAGTTGCGCATTGCGGTAGAGAACGGACTTCAGAACAGAAAAACAATCTCCGTTGCACTGATTTTCCGTTAACTGACCCGAATCTATTTCCGTAAATGGGGCTCCCGTGGCAGAAAGCTCATTTAAAAGCCAAAACGACAGAAAAAACGTGAAGTACGATTTCATTTTGCTGGATCCGCCAACTTTAAACTAATCTCAGCACAGGCCATTTGTGCGGCTTATATAGGCAGATCGGCGTTTTCGGAACGATAACCTGACATAGGTATGATTCATAATCATAGAATAATACCATGAGTTTCTAAGCTGCGATAAGCCGACGACTGCAAACGTTATCATGTTTTAAATTTGTGGAATTTTTCAAAGCTTTTGCAGTAAAACTTGTTTTAACCTTTGCCCCTTTTCCTCCAATGTGTGCAAATAATCTCTGGGACTTTCACAGTGGTTTTAAACAACAAAGCGTTTCAAATATATATTGCCTTATTTTCTGAGGGCGATTGGAATTCGTGTTGATATATACAGGTATTGCAATCTTTTCTTGGAGTTCTATAAAAATGATTTATTTAAATAAACCTTTAAAATATGAGAAAAACTACTCAGCTTTCTTTGAAATGTTAGCGCGAAATATCTTAATGTACACCATACTATTTAATGTATGATTCATTTCATTATACCCTTGCAGAGGGTATTATGATTTCAGTCAGAAGTTTGCAACGCAGTGAAGGAGACGTCTCCGACCCCATAAAGTATATATATTCTTGATCAGCATCACTAGACGAGTCGATCTAGCCATGTCCGTCTGTCCGTCCGTTTCCCAAAAGTCTTCTTTCTTTTGCAGGTAGTATAATAGCTGCCATAGGAACGTTCGGAAAATTGGTGGGAAAGTAATATGAAACAAATTATAGCTTCGGTGTATTTTAACATATAACCTCCTACGCTAACTTCCTTTCTTGTTTTTACTGATAAAACAAAAAATAATATTATTTCCAATATTGTAGGAGCCAGACATCAATAGCCCGGCAAATATTACAAAAATATTTTTGAACTCATTGATAATATCTATAATTTTAGCAAGAAATTAAAATCAAATGTGAAAATATAGGTATCTGCGATAAGAAATACATCGGTACAATTTGTACAATTGTATAGAAACAATGACAGATATGTTTCGAAAGCTTTATAATAATTTTAATGGGAAATATACCCATTGATTAAAGACCAATAGGGATGCTATTTTTTCCTGTGTAAGGGCCAGGGTCTTGCAAGGCATAAATACTTTGCGAGTATTTAAATGTGGCTCTCAGCAAGGATTGGCGGCGCACAGCGGGCGGCAGGCGATGTTATGGCACATTAATAACAGGGGGGGAGTGTTCCGGGGTGGGTCCAAGAAAATGGAGCTGCTGGTTTCTCGGGGCTGTGGCGGGTAAGTTATGCCATTAAAATGTCAAAATTTCAAGCTGCGCCACTTTGACACGCCAAATGAAGCGTGGCGCGCCCATGCAGACACCTACGGACCACGCCCCACTACAAGCCCCCACCAAAACCTCTGCAACCTCTACGGAAACCCCAACCCCAAGGAATCCCCCAAGCGTAGTTTGTACCAGAGCTATTTAATACTAATTAGACCCAAAACTGGTTGGCACCCTCGTCGTATGAAGGGTAACGAGGCCATGTTCCTCTGGCAACAGTGTTTCCTTTTCGCAATTATTTGTTTGGGTTTGGGCTTGCTTTTTGTTTTGGTTCCGATGTCAGAACTTTTTGCTCCAAAGAAGGATGCAAAATGGAAAGTTAAGTTAAAAAGTCAGTGGCAAATGTCTTTAATGTTCGCCCGTGCGCCTCCGGACCCTGGAAATAGTTGGAATGCAATGGCGAACAAAAGTTTGACAAGTGACATTTCAAAGGAACAACTTTATCTGCAGGAACTCCTTGGCACTTGCGATGCGAAAGTTAAACGCTGCAAAGGCATCAATCCGATATTGATGTTCTGTTCGGATTGCTTTCTTAAAGTTTCCGCACCGATAAGATTGCTTTGATTCGCCTCTAACTTTCTAAAAGAAAATCTCTTCCGAATAGCGCACAATTAGTGGGGCTTAGGCTCTCAATGCCCAACTCAGCACTTTCCCGGCTCGAGTACACTAAATTCTAATGACCGCCAGTTCGTTTTTCCCATTAAGTGATTTCGCGTGCAAAAAATGCGAGAGGCCAAGAAGAAGACGAAATGGTTCAGAAGTAATGCAAAGAAATGGATATGAATGGCCCCAAAACTTTTCTGCAAGCTGTACACAACCAGAAAAAAAATGAAATAAATAAAAGGCGAAAGAAAGTATTTTCGTGCGCCAGGTGGCGGATTCCGGTCGAGGACCCGAACCCCGGACCCTCGAAAGTGCGCAAATTAATGATTATTCGGGGCCGATTTTCGTTCGGTCTCGGGGCAAAAAGAAATCTCGGCATAATGCAATCAAAGTTGGGTTAATGCCTGGGGACCGAAGCTGATAACACAGAAAATTAGCAATTTGCCCTAATGTGTCTGTGATTGACCCCAGCGGAAGCGGACGACTGAAGTGAGTTGAGGCCGCCGAGAGTCCGATTCCCTAATGTGTCATGTGCCTCAGACCCTTCGAAAAAATTCAAAAACTCAACGCTCCCTCTTCCCTTAGCCCATAATTATTTATTGATTCCTCTCGCCCCGTGTACTAAAATATAAATCAAACACACAAGCATAAGCAAATGTATATTTATCCGCCCGGATTTTAATGAGATCCGCAGCAGGGCCTCCACTTTTCCATTCTGCTTAAGATTTGCGATATCCATTCAAGCGGAAAATGTCTGCGCTCACTTAATTTAACAAGTGCGGAAACGCGCGGCAAACAGGAAACGCAAAAACTCTGACAAACGCCTACAATCAACCTCGAGCAGTGAAAGCGCTAAAAGAAAAGTAATAAATCGGGAAATATACAGTGGTCGGCATAAGTATTTTGACAAAATAAAAGTTAAGTATACTCATAACTTGAATTTTCTTCTTGTAAACTATAGGCATCAATGGAAAGGTAATTTCAATGCCGTTTGAATGATACAATACATTTCTTTACCCATTCAGTACTTATTGAAAAGGACGAATTTGTGTAAATCAACTTTGAAATTTAAAAAAAAAACTTTTTTCCTCGTCTTGAAAACTTAAATTTTTTGATGCAAAAAGTTTCTTCAAACAAAAATAATAGTAACTGCAAAAAGAATTTTTCAAATATCATTTTGCTTATATTTTTTATGATTTTTTGAAAGTGACAATGTCGGAAAAAATTTGTATGAAAAAGACAAAAATATGGCTCAAATGCCTGTTTTTAAGCATTTTCAAAAATTCATAAAAAATATAAGAAAAATGATTTTTGAAAAATTCTTTTTGCAGTTACTATTGTTTTTGTTTGAAGAAACTTTTTGCATCAAAAAATTTAAGTTTTCAAGACGAGGAAAAAAGTTTTTTTTTTAAATTTCAAAGTTGATTTACACAAATTCGTCCTTTTCAATAAGTACTGAATGGGTAAAGAAATGTATTGTATCATTCAAACGGCATTGAAATTACCTTTCCATTGATGCCTATAGTTTACAAGAAGTAAATTCAAGTTATGAGTATACTTAACTTTTATTTTGTCAAAATACTTATGCCGACCACTGTATATGGAGCTCGGTTTAAATTGTCTGATATATTAAAAATGAAAAAATTAAGTTAAAGGCTTAATAATAATTTATCGACCACGAAATGATTTTAAAGCACTAAAATATTTTGACATACATTAAACAATATTATTTTTACTGTTGGTATAAAAAAATACAGACGAAAAACCCTTTTTTTTTGATTTCTAAGCTTAACAAAGCCTTTTTTTAAATACTTTTTTTTATTTTAGTTGTATAAAATCTCCAATAGCTTGCACAACTATCAGGAAAATTAACCGAATAAAAAGAGGTATACCCGGAAATTAAAAAAAGAACATTTTGTAGAGAACGTGAGCCACGAACACAAATTAAAGTTCGAACTGGGGCCTGGCGTACATTGTGAGTGCTTGAAATTCTCGCTGAATTCAACGTGGGTTGAGGATTGCGGTTGGAGATTCCCTCCTTGACTGTATGTACTCGAAAATCCCTTGTAATTTCTCCGCAGTTCACGTACATTTCAAGTGCGCCAGTGTTCGAGTGTATCTGTGTGGATTTTGGACCGCCCGTGTATACGTTTAATTATTATAATGCTCACTCTGGCGGATTAAGCCGCTCCATCATACATATCCACTTGGTTTTGAGTGATGGCCATGCTTTCAATCAATTATGTGCCAAAACAACTTATTATGATTACACCATCGAACCCCCAGTTCGTGGTATTTTCGTAGGGAGGAACCCAAAATCAATGCGATGACTCCCTCACAAATTCCTGGAATCGGAAGCGGTATTGGTTTTGTAAGCTGCAGCATTTGGGTGTCATAATAAGACTTACGGGGGCTTCAATAAAAGCTCCCAACCTGCCACTGACACAGTTCCGCAAAAACCAAACCCTGAAAGTCAAGGAAGTTGTGTTCACATGAATAAATTATGCCAAGGCTGCGAACGGAACGGAAAACATGTAGGTATAAAGCGACTCTCAGAAACAGAAACATTTTTATAGGGGGGTATCAGAAGAAAGCAATCGCTAAGACGCAATATTAAATTGATTTCAGATCACTTTAAATTCGCACAGGGCGATGGCCAGAACAATAATCAAATATTAATTGATGTGGGAATTGAGGCGAATAAAACAAATATATAGAAATAATAAAAACTTGTTTACCTACCTGGCGGCCTTCGCAGTTGCCTTGGGGGCGCAAACAAAATCAAACTTTCCGAGTCACTCGAGTCAAAAGAAAACCAATTTTCGGCATGTTCAAAAACTACTTGAGTACACAAACCTTGGCGTTTCGATGGTCGTCGGTCTTGAGATTGGGTTTAGGTTAACGTTTGGCTCGGGTTTCGGGTCTCACTTCGGCACGGGCCTCCATTGTCACATTTCTATTATGTGTTTGGGCCGGCCTTTGTTGGCTGGTAAATATCCATTTATTTGCCGGCCTGTGTGTGTGAAACATTTCAATTTCCTAAAGGACCTGCGGGGCCGACAAGTTGGAAGGCCGGCCGAGGGTTTGAGCCACATCAAAATAGCCGCCGGCTAGCTTCAGCATTCCATTAAGGCCAAAGACAAGGCGAAATACACCGTATATATATTTGTTTTTTTTTTCCTCCTTTTGACCTGGCTCAGTGCCAACTCATTCCTCGGCTAAGCAAAGGCCAAGGAAGATGCAGGCCGCAAGAGGAATTTCTGCCACAAAATTAAAAAATGTTATGTGGCTGGAAAGGGTTGCAATATCCATATTAATCCTGCCGCAGACTGGATTTTAATATTCTCTTTAAATATTTTTTATTTGCAGTGCGATGTATTCGACGATATTGACCTATCGGACTTGTGTTACTTCGAGTGCAGCATCAAGAACGTAAATCATAGTTTTCAGGTAAGTCTGAGCAAATGTAAATTCGTTTTCCCATAAATAAACAACACAGAGTCATAAAAATTTAATGTGGAAAGTTTGCCCTTGTTGGGCTAAAAACTTTATTTCCCTGTGGGTGTTTTTGCTAATTAGCTCACCTGCCCATCTGCTTTTACTGCCTATTAATTTGGCAAACTTTTGATACAAATGTGAGAACATTTGGGAGGCCCAGGCCCCCAGAACCATTCCAAGAGGTGTGATATAGTAAATAAGAATCGGAAAGGCATCTCGGCTTGACTTTGATATCCTGAAGACAGGGAGCAGGAACTTCCTGTTTGCTATTGTCTGGCGTTTCACTTACACACACCAAAGTCAACCCAGGATTTGGCACTCTGAATTTTTTCGTATTTTTATATAACAAATAAAAAGGGGGAAATAAGAGGGCAACAAAAGTCAAACGGAAAACAAAAGAAGTCGAAGCAAAATGTTTACATTCAACGCGGGCTGCATGCCAAATTAGCATAAGTAGGCGAACTCCTGCCAGTTGGAGTCCCGAAATATATTCACTCTCCTACTTATATATATATGTAAATTTTCGGCTTTTTATACACGAATGCGCAACACTTGATGCGGGAAATTAGAGCGTTTATAAGAAATCCTCGGAAGCAGAATACTTGGCCCAGCTTGTTTCTCAATTGCGTGAACCTCGCCAATAATAAAAATCCCCATATATATCAAATATCTTTTTATAATACAAATAATAAATTTGCCAGCCGAGCGAATAAAGGAGCCCTAACAAGGGAAATTGCCAAAAGGCAATCCCCTCTTCAGTTTTTTGCGAAAATGTTATTAGCTAAGGCGGTACCCATCATCGTTTTTATTGTCTTTTGTCAGTTGAGTTTCAACGGCTGTTGGCGTGATTCCAAAGTACCCTTGGGCGTGTGTATCTATATATTTAAGGTGTTATCTAAACGGGCGAAGGACGTGATTCAAAAATAAAGGAGCTGAAATCCCTTAAAGTAAGTCTAACGCTTTGGACCTCGGTAGCTCTCAATTGACGTTAAATGCTGCAATTTTTTCGCTGTCGGAATAACTAAAATGAAGTGAGTTTTTCTTTGTTTTGTCAAATACAAAGCAAATTCAATTTTGTGTGTTGAAGGACCGCCCACAGGCCGAGAGTCCTGCCAAAAGCAATGCACTCAGAACTCAGCGAGTGCCTGTCAACAATGTCAGCGACACTAAACCGCAAACAAAAACGTTCCCTCGGTGCAATCGTCAGCGCCACGAAAATATAACAGCAAATAAGCCAATGAGCGGAACATTCAATAAAAACACGTATAGGAAAACACTTTCGTGAAAAACCAATTTCCCGTGGAAAGACCATAAAAAGTTTCCATCAATCTTGATGCACAGAAGTGCGGAGGGACCATGTTTGACACTATGTATAAGCCTTCGAAAATGTGAGCACAGATATGTCAGAAAATCTAGGAGTGTGTTCCATTTTGGCAATTTTTTCTGCAGTAGATATAGATAAGTATGTTAAATGTTAAATGATAGTGTTTTCAATTTTCAAAACTAAGGTACCTACCATACAAATCTTATATGTAATACGAAATAATAGTTCTAAAACTTGAGATTGCTTAAGTCCGTAATGGTACACCATTAATTTCTGTTATAATAACTCAGTTCTTATATATCTTAAGCCGAATTTAAAGTTCCTTTTTGCTCTTTATCAAAAGCTTTCCCGTATATGCAATAAATTGGCTTAAACACAATTAGACTTCCACAAAACAGGAGGAGGTAACGTGGCCTGCTTAAGAAATCCTGTGACCCCCAAATTGTATTGGCTCCATTCCTTAACCATTTACATTGACAGTAGCTGTTAGCGCCTTATATTTTCAAGTTATCAGCCCTTTAAACAGGCGTTCGGCATCTTAGGCACGTAACCGACGTCTTACTTGGGGCCACGTGCCTCGAAACTTTGCAGTTACAAATAAACAATGACAGAAAGGTTTACTAAGTCTTTGATGCAGTAAGTGGTAAGCGCATTGTGGGCCAATTCCCGACGCAGAGTGGTTTGTGGCTTAAACCGATTGTCGATGTAAGTACTCGGTGGGATGGAGCATGTTGTTTACAGTTTGCATGGATGCGAAAACAACACGAGCTTTTCCATCAGTTAAAAGTGCCTCATAACGTTTAGTGTCCCCGGATCAACTGCGTTCTGTTTCCACTTTCGCTTCATTTAAACAAATCCTATTCTCTCATGTTGCAACCGTCTTTGTGAATAACTTTTGCCCTTTCAATCATCAATCTTGAAAAGGTTTAGGCAAAACCAAATGGGCTCAGATGGTTCCCTACTCCGGCATTGTTGCGAAGCTTTGCCATTGTGCAAAATAAGAGGAAATTTATATTGCGATCTAATAATTCCAATCCTGCTTGCGATTACTCCGTTTGTGAATTATGTAAGCGCATGAATGGAATTACAACGGCTAAGTGCGTTCGTAAGTAATCCACTGGGAGACTAATTAGCGCCACCCACTTGCATATCATCAAGGACCTCAAACAATTCGAATATCGACGACAAAGGGCAATCAAGCGTGACAGCAATAATTTGCGTACTTCACTTAGCGGGCAATTTGCAAGTGAACCCCGCCAAACGTCCCTTCGACCGGCAAACTTTCCGGGAATTTGTAATAGCAATCAAGCTGATTGATTGCCTCGCCACACACACATCGTTGAGGGAAGAACAAGAAGCAGAGGCATCAATTATGCAAGCCGAAGCTCGACTTCTGTTAATTTCGCACCACACCACGCGGCGTATGCGTAATGCGCAATTCGGGCTTCTGCTTCGCCTCCCCTGCAAATTGAACAGAATGAACTGCCAGTCATCAGCTGCCTCGCCCCCGGAGTCTATTTTGAAAAATAAGCAATTTTCGTCTCCTATCCAAGAACTTAATTGATATCGAAGAACCAGAGCAGTCGAAAATGCTATTTCACAACGTCGAACATTTTCATAATTGGGTTTGCCCCCGCACTGGCCTTCTGTTATTCCTTGGTAAATATCAACGACAGAAATATCAACAATGGTCTAATTGTTTGATCAGATTTAACGCTGATTGGGGCCTCTGAAAAGTTTAATTTTCCCATTTAAGCTATAAGGTCAACAGTTTGGGGATTGTCAACTTGTTTAATGTCATGTGGCGTGGTTTGAATAATTAGTGAGTTCTGGAGAAAGTTTGCAGACGGATTAGTTATAAATTTCGTGGAAACAGTAAGTCACTCCAGAAGGTCAAGATAAGAGCTTTTCAGCTTTGTGATTTAATTTCATAATTTCCATTATGACACCCATATGTTTTCAAGTTTATTACTCAGCAAGACATTACTGTGTTGTTTATAATTCTTGCTAAGGCCAACATTAGGAAATAAAAGCATGCTGCTTTCCGAGAAACGTCTCCACAAGGAAAATTCATAAAAGCCCACAAAGCAGTGGATTATTAGTTTTCGTTATTCTTAAAAACCCCTGAGGTGCTCAAACAAATGTAAAAATATTTTTTTCTTCACATTTGCTTTGTAATGGCGTTAGTCCTGTTCCAGGTAATCGAAACACACCCAGCAGGCTAAAGTCTATCCCAAGTCCTTGACTTTTACATGTTCCTGAGCTGAGGAACTCGTAACATTTTGGACTCATAATGACTGACGAGCAGGATAAAAAATATAAGTTGCCAGACAAAAAAACCCAATGTGTAAATAGTCAAACCTGACTTTGAATTTGCTTTGTTTCCCGATTGACTTCTTCCTGGTAAAACTCAAATAAAAGGTCCCTCAACCTGAAGTAAACACTGAACTTTTCAACAAACATTATACACAAAGAGAAATTACTTTCTATTCCACCAATTAAAAATCATAGCTCTTTGACTTGCAAATAAAAACCCAAGAAAGAAAAGTTAATTAGGAAAGAAAATAAACAATTATGATCTTCATAACATAAGCAGAGGCTGCTAAGTATTCACAGCCTTAGAGTCTTCTTTAAGAGAAATTCCGCAATTGTTTTCAAAATTAATTTTTAAAAAAAGTTGCTCGGAAGTAGAAGGAGCAGAAACACAATTTGGCCAAATGACCGAAGGGAGGTTGTTAATATTTCAAAAGTAATTTTAAAAGTTTTCTCTCGCTTTTTCTGCGGTAATAAAAAAAGCCGGCAGCTTGTATTTCTGTCTCCTTTTCAGAATACCAAGTGTGAGACAGGGAAATACGCTCTTTACAGTCCGTATACCATACACACTAAATGTGAGCCTGGCCGAGACATTCAAACCGTTTTGATGTGCTCGCTGGGGGACAACGCGGCGTATGCGCAATTTGGCTGTTGCTTCTGCTCCTGCTCCTTGTGGCTCCTTGTCATGAATATTTGGGCGCCACTACGGTGTTTCGCGTAATGAATTCTGTCATATGTCGACTTGAGTGGGTGCGGCACAGTGGTGTAATTTTTCTGGATATGTAGAATTGCCTGCCACAAAGTATAGAACATTTAATAAGAAATTCCACATACAATCAAATTAATTATTGACGTAACATTTCCTGATACCATCTTTCAATTACGCTTCTACTTAAAATTAGCAAAGCAACAAACAAATGGAATAACAATAATATTCTTCAAAAAGTATTTACAGAGCACAGTTAAAAGCTTTTTGACATTTTCAAAATGCAATTATAAGACTGTCGTTTGATGCGTTATAAAATCTATATTTTTTTGTGTTCCTCATTGTATTTGATATTGGGATATTTATTTTTACCAAATATAATGAAATGAATTTTTCTTAAAAATCTTTTTTTCAACCATAGCTAAAAATATTTTGGCCAATAATTTAAAATGATATTCTTCTTTTATATGATAATAAGTTAAACACATTTATTGTTAATTCAAATATAGAACCACCGTGTATCTTAGCGGTTTTGTTTTTGTTTATTTTGAGATTCGAGTACGCGTTCCGGAGATGAGATGAGACTGAGTCTGTGGCTGCCTCTTAAGTCTGCAGCTGAAGGCGATATACGGTGCACGGCCAACGAATTTAATACGATTACTTGGTTGACGCCTGTCTGCGAGCTTAATGGATAGAATTGCCAATTGCTAAGCTGCCAAATTCTTGAGTCGTCAGAAAACCTCATCCGTTGTGGCGAGAACAATTACATTAAGGCAATTTTCGCAAGTACCAGTTGTTAGGCAAAATCAGTTTTGAAATGCAATTTATATTGATGTTTTGAAGAGTTCAACAGTTTCGTAACATTAATTAAAGCATTCAGAATTCATTGACAAGCAATGCATATCAAGAGTCATAAATATTTTTATTGATTGTTATGAAATATTGAATAAATTTTCGCTGCCCTTGCTGGAATATTTTCCCATCCGCAGGAGGTGAAAAAGGACTAGAGAGTCCTGCATGTTGTCGGACCCCAGCGGAGCTGGATGGCCAGCGACATCTGTCTGTGCCATTTTATATCCCTGTGTGTTCCGGTTTTACGGTTCTATTTTTTCGCAAGTGGAAACCCGTTGCGTTGGAGGAGCGAAAAATTGCAACCCAACACCGCGAAAGGGTCAACAAAGAACTAGTCCTGGCAAACAGGAATTTATTACTCTGCAGATTGGTTTTGTTCGCTGATTCGTGGATGCCCCAGAGGTGCCAGTCTGTGGTTCATAAAATGTGAAAAGCCACACCAGCGAAATACGAAATGGTGATTAAGAGTGGAGGGGACAGCTTAGCTCAAATATCCTGCAACAAGCTTGTTTTCATAAAAGGTGATGATGCAATGTTTGTCGTTTTTGCCAATAAGTAGATAGCGACTTTTAAAACCATTTGTACTACATGTTTTTAAATATGTAACAAGCAATTGCAGCACTAAATTATAGGATTACTTATATTCAAGGTAGTTTAAGAGCTGTCTGCTTTCACTTGTCTTTTTGAGAACCGTTGAAATTGAAATACGCAAGGATTGAAAGCTTCTGCGCAAATGAAATAAAAATAAGTGCAGCTGCCGAAAGGTCAGAGATAATTAAAATCCCAGGACAAACTTATTTAGCAGCCATTAAGCCACTAAAGCCAGCACTCGAATTGAATTAAAACAAGATTAAAATGACCAATCCGACGGAGAGCCAAGTGCAGCTGAAAAAAGTTGCAGTTCAGTTTCCACGAAAGTTGAACGAATTTCCCAGAATTTCCGGAGGGTGGATCGACGCGACGGATGGAGGCTTTCAGACAAACGAGCCGCACGCCCCGGATTTGCGCTTAAAAGCAAATCCATGTTGCAAACGTCAAAGTCAGCCGGAAGGAGGAAAGTGCCCAGCCACCCACGCCGAGAGGCACGTGCATTGGGAATCAGTTAACCATTGCACATTAGGCTAATTGAAAAACAGGAAGGAGTGCCAGGACGGATGGATAGTGATGATGGCGCTGGCGATGACTTTGCGGTTGCGGTTGCACATTAATTGCAACATTCAGTATGCAAACAGACCGTTGCTCGATCCCTTTGATTGGAAATTCTGGACCGACGATGCGCTTGAAATGCAATTAGTGCGGCGGTTTGTTCGGCTGACCCCCAGTTACTCCCTGCAATAAATAGGGCTTTATTGGTGGAGCGATGTCTGCCCTGTGGCCAAGTGTTTTCGCCACTTTTGCCTCGCCTCGATTGGCCCGAGTTCACTTTGCTGTCACAACAAACCGCACATTGTGCGGCTTATGACATCCCCACCTCCGCACAACCCCCTTCTGATGGTCAGAGGTCGAGTCAGCTCATGACATTGGCATGTCCACTGGCCATTGTCAAAAGCCCTCCAACTGAGTCAACTGCACTTGCATAACTCGGCTGACAGGAGTTTCGTCCTGGAATGCTTGATTTATTAGAGTCATCCGGCACCCTTTGGGGGCAAAAGTTAATTAGAAAATCTAATTAAGCTCGGGCACTGAAATTGATGGTAAAAAACAAAGTCATAACTTTACCTTGTCTAGACACTTTACTAGTTCATTAAGTCGATAAAACACCCTGTTATATTACAGATTGCAAAATAAAAGGGGAAACTGGTAAAAAAAAGTCAAGGAAAAATATCGCAGAAGGACATGTGCCCCATAAATTAGGCTGGGCTCAATGCGAATCATAATCCGCTAAGGTAACTCTGAAGGTCGACTATATCAGTTTTGTGGGTGGGTTATGGCCACTTCAACGAGCTTATACGGCGGTTTGTCCTACTTAAGGGCTTGGCACATGACCCTAAGTCTTCGGCCGACTCAGATGTCTGCGCATTATCATTAACATGAACAGCATTAGCATATTAATGAGGCCACCAAAATACATAACAAACCTTCATTAGGTTACACAACAAATAAGCAGGACGCGGCTTGTTCCCGCGAATGTACACATTTTCCGGTTGCGGGTTAAGGGAAAATTAGTTTGGCGAAAAGTTAACTATCCATAATGGGCAATGGGTTTCTGTTATCGTTCCTCATCTGTGCTTTTAATAGTGTTTGGGAATGCCATTAATTTACTTTATTGTTTTATCTTTATTGCCATTTCTAAACCCATCCCTTCCTATTTTCTCATCAGGCTTGCATTTTTATTTTCTTTCTTTATTTGGGATATAGTTATATCACAACTTGTTATGGCTTTTTAACTAGAAGAGCTAAGCAGTCTCCCACAGAAGGTACATCTTAAGAATATATTTAAATTTTCAATTCAATTATCGCAAAAACGATTCGGAATTAAGGCTAGTTCTTGACCATAGGTAAATAATTAACTGATTAAATAATATTGGTTCTACATTATTTATTTACATACTGCTTTCTTAAAGATAGAAACTAAATTATCAGGGTTGGGCAAAAGATACTAAGTTACCTAGGCTTTAGGATCGCGCTATTTTATAATTGTTATTTACCATGAACCTCTTCGTTTCCCCTCAGATAATCACACCCACTCGATCTCTGGTGCTCTGCGCCGAGTCCCGCCGCGAAATGGAGGACTGGCTGGGCAGCCTGAAGACGGCGACGGCGCCGCAGAGGCCGCGTGGGGACAGCTTCCTGATCGAGCAGCACGACATCCTGTCGAACCACCACCACTGGTACGCCACCTCCCACGCCCGCCCCACCTACTGCAATGTGTGCCGGGACGCCCTCTCCGGGGTCACCTCCCACGGACTCAGCTGCGAGGTGTGCAAGTGCAAGGTGCACAAGCGGTGTGCGGCCAAGTCGATCGCCAACTGCAAGTGGACAACGCTGGCCAGTGTGGGCAAGGACATCATCGAGCAGGCGGATGGCATCATCATGCCGCACCAGTGGATGGAGGGCAACCTCCCGGTGTCCTCCATGTGCGCCGTCTGCAAGAAGACCTGCGGATCGGTGCTAAGACTCCAGGATTGGAGGTGCCTGTGGTGTCGAGCTACTGTCCACGTGGCCTGTCGTCCTCAGATGGCGGTGGCCTGTCCCATCGGACCCGCCAAGTTGTCCGTCGTTCCACCTACCAGTGTCCACTCCATCAGCACCGACGACGCCTGGGATGTGGCCAGTCCGAGGGGCAACTTCTCGCCCTTGCTCGTTTTCGTGAACTCCAAGTCAGGAGACAATCAAGGAGTGAAGTTCCTGCGACGATTTAAGCAACTGCTGAATCCGGCCCAGGTCTTCGATCTCATCTCGACGGGTCCGAGTCTGGGATTGAGACTGTTCCGGCACTTTGAGATGTTCCGCATCCTGGTCTGCTCGGGCGACGGATCTGTCGGATGGGTGCTCAGCGAGATCGATCGCTTCAATATGCATGTGAGTATCTAATAGTCCATTAATTTTAACTAGAAGTTTTAGTTAGAAGTTCACTTTTAAGACCTTGGTGGTAGTTGACTTCCCTAAAAAAGATGTATACATCTTATAAAATGGATAAAAGAAAATTTGTCATATACTATGTTTATGCTCTGAACAGTCTCCAACACATGAAATTATAATATGAAATGATATTAGTATAGCTGTCAAATCTTTTGAATTTTATATAGAGCTCTATAGAGTAGTAGGCTGTGAAGTAGGCTGTGCCTCAGTATTTCGTATATTGGGACTGAATTCATAGTCAACTTTCGTGTGTTATCGAATTCATGAAATGGTGTTTATGCACACACGAATTTGCTCATTTCATGAATTGATTTCATGAAATAGGCATAGCATAAACACAGTAATAGACAGCATTAACTAATCATAAATTAACTTGATATCTCCTTTTTGAACCTGTACAGAAACAATGTCAGGTGGCGGTGATGCCCTTAGGCACTGGCAACGATCTGGCCAGGGTTTTGGGCTGGGGATCCAGCTGTGACGACGACACCCACCTGCCGCAGATCCTGGAACGCTACGAGTCGGCCAGCACCAAGATGTTGGATCGCTGGAGCATCATGGTCTTCGAGAAGGCCATTCCTGTGCCCAAAACGCCCAAGATGTCGATCAGCACCGAGCAGGAAGCCATGCTCACAGGCATGGTGACATCGGCCAACCACCATCTGCGCTTCATTGTGGAAACCAACGACACCCAGACTCTGATTAGCTCCACCCGGAATCTCTGCGACACCATTGACGATCTTGTGGTTCGAATCTCGGAACACCACAAGGAGGACGAACAGCTGGCGGTCAAGTGCGACATTCTCAAGCAAAAGCTTAACATGCTGCTAGATGCTCTTCAGGAGGAGGAGATCGGCGCCCACAGCGGCGACGACTTGATAGCCACCATCAGGAGTCTCATTGCGAGAAGTATTCCGCTGACACCAGGATCCAGCGCCTCTCTGCTGTAAGTAATCGCAATGTGTTTTTATTTATTTCCATATAAATGTATTGTTTCGATAAAGTTATTTCTTTTCTTATTGAATTTTAAACCATTTAATGTAATTAAGTTGTTATTTAAAACTCCCCACGAATAGCAACCCAAACATATCAATCGAAAAGACGGAAAAAGACCAGATCAATACAAAGGAGCGCAGGAATAGTCGGTCACTTCGCTCCAGCGAGAAGGAGGCTCTCCAGTGCCGTGCCAACAGCGTCAAACGAGCCATATACAATGTGGTGGAGCACTCGGAACCGGGACGTCCAAAACGCTACCAGCGGAAGCTATCGATCACCCCGTTCGAGGCCCTGAAGTTGCCCACCAACAATTCCGGGGAATCGACGCCCTGCAGCTCCCCCTTGCCAATAATCCCACCCATTAATATTATCTCCCCCACTATGGAAACCTCCCGACTTACCTGCATTTCTCCGTTGCCCGATACAAGACGTGATTCCGTAGACGAGAGCTTCTTCAACAGCATTAATCTACCGGCTCCGCGGCAATTTGCAGATAGTCGTAGGAGCTCTGGAGTGGAGGTAATCCAGGAGATCGAGGAGGGTGCCAATGGAGAGACCGTATACCGACGGAGTCGCATGTCCCTTACCGGTGGAGCCAATATCGATGATTTTGGTAATCGTTTGTCACCCTGCAGCGATGTTGGCGATAACTCGCCCACCGAGCGCAAAGTGGACTTCCTGAGGGTTCCGATCCACACTGGCGAACCGATCGACGACCCTCTTTCCGACTATCGACCCCACGAGGTCTTCGAGCGCACCTACTACATGACCCGGGAAATGGACAAGGACAAGGAAAAGGAGAAGGAGAAAGAAGTGGAGAATGACAAGGAGAAGGATAAGTGCGTCGAGAAGGAGAAATGCGTAGAAAAGGAGGACAGCATGCCCACCGAGAAGCTGGTTCACACTTGTAACCTGCAGGTACCCGGCGTTGTCGTTACCCCCAACTCCCAAAATGTTTACTCAAGCGCCAGCATTACAATCATAGATACCGACGCACAGACCACCACTGTACGTGTCCCATCCTTCAAAGAGATCTACCTCCACGATGATCACCTAACTTTGTTTGATCGTTACAGGAACAGTCCTCTTCCGACGATCTGGGTGGCGAGGCTAGCGATGTTCTTTCGGCCATTAGCAATGAGGAGTGCAGCGTGGCTTCCGAAATATTCGACAAGCAGGACGCAGGACAAACCGTGGGTGATATTATCCAGGTAAGAAATGTACAACTTTGAGGGTCTTAGTATTTTCATAGATCCTGTTATATAAATATGTATCTATCTCAATTCCGAAGTATTGCAAACTGAAGGCTTTACTAAAAACCTTGTTCATTTATTAGATGTATTTTTCTACCGGTTATACAACCACGAACATCGGTCCACCCGGGGGCGCCAACTAAATTTTCTTCTCTAAAATTTCCAAGCTATATGTATTTTTCTTCTCACGCAGAACATGGACGCCAGCAATTTCACTCACATTGACTCCCCGGAAACTAGCGATGAGACAGAAGCCATGCCCGGCGAGAGCATCATGGACGACATTAGCTCGGTACTGGGTCACGACATAACCTATGCCCTGCAGGACAACACCCTGACCGACGACACTACCACGCTCTGCTCGGAGCACGTGGGTCCGCCGAAACCTCCGCGCAAAAAGTCCTTGAGCGCCCTGAGCCGACCACAGTCCCATCCGCGCAGGCGCAACTCCTCTCCACCGAGAATGGCGCGTTTGGCGCGAATGGATAGCGATGATAATCCCCAGCAGTTCGGATTCGAGAATATCGTTTTCGAGATCGACAATCGATGCGACGACCAGAAGATGCGGGAGCCACCGCGCTACTGCAGCCTGGCGCAGTTCGTGGAAGGTAACGATATAGCGCGTCAGAGCTTCAAGGTAGGTATCTCAGCCGATCGGGCTGGGTTAGCTGTATGTCTAGCTTGTATATATGTACCGAGCGTATCTAGAGTTGTTCTGTATGGTTGTCGGCAGTGCTGAGATATGGCCACTTATGGTAAACTCTTTGTTGCTCTACGTTTGCTTCTTTCTTCAACTTTTCTTTTTCGGCTGTTCAATCGATTCAACCAACATCTAACCAAATATTAACCCGTCCAAAATCGAACTAACCAAAATAAAACCAACCCTCCAATGTACAAAACCATCGACTACTTAACTAACTATACTCCTGCTCCCGATGAAGCGTCCCAAAAAGCGCATCTCACTGAAAAAACTCAAACCCACTACAACCACTGAAATCGTATCTCAACAGCAGCTATTGCTAGAACAACAACGAAGTGGCGACAACGACAATGACGACCCCGAGGCCCAGCTAACGCCAACGAATAACGTGGCCAATTTACTGGCCACCACCAGCGAGGACGAGCTGTCCACGCAGACGGCCATCAAAATAGAAATACAAGACGTTGATGCCACTGTGCGCAACATCAACAGCAGCATGAAGGCCACTACGATCTTGGCCACGTCGACATCGCCCACGAAGAAATCGGGCCATGGACAAGATGTAAAGCGCATTACTTTTGATGAGTCGTGTAAGAAAGAATCCTTTGATGATGTAAATCCCAACTATCCACAGATAAGTGTTGTTGTGAGGCCGCCGACGCCGTTGCGCGGCGACTCCATCAAGCCCACGGTCTCGCTCCTGCCGGGCTCCTCCGGCGGAGCCATGGCCGTGTCCATGACCTGCTCCGGAATGCTGGGGGTGCGGGCCATGAACGCCTCCGAGATCAGGCGCCACTCAAGCCACGCCCCCGGCCTGGCTGTCCGCGAGTTTGACAAGGACAAGGACCGCCGGCACTCTGGCTTCAATCCCAACCAGTTGACCCTCGATCCGGAGCACGCCCGCTTCCTCAGCAGCTCGCCGGCGGCCAGTCGCAGGATCAGCTGCGGCAGCCTCTTCAAGGTGAGTCCCCGAGCAAGTCGCGAGTCCTCATCGTCTCTCTACAACCAGAACCCCTATTGCACGACTTTAACTAAAGTGGCACAACAAATGGATCTTGAACCCAATATAATAAAGTTCATAAGATACAAAAAAAGAATCTGCATGGCTGCAAAGCTTTTTAAAGAAAATTCTAAATACTTAGATGGTATTTTGAAAATGCCACGAAAACATATCAATAATACATTTTCTTAACCATAATTATTTTAATGAAAGCGTTTTAAGCTCCACTTCAAGCCATAGCATAAAATATCGGCGGTTACTAGGGTCTTCAAATCACTTTTAAACGTAATTTTATGTGTCTAAGAAGTATTCGACAATATATGTATGTTACACTCAGAAGTTCAATTAATTCATTCACAGAGAGACGACTATCCATTATGAGCCGCATACTTTTAGACACCTTGAATTGCATTTTTATTTATATTTCATAAAGTTTTCTTGTCGTAATTAAATGAATTTAATATTTCCGCAAAGCAAGAATGGCATATACACTCAAAAATAACAATATCAAGAGCTTCATTCAAATCATCATATGGTTACTCAACCATATCAAAGAGATTTACAAATGGAGAAAGCTACAATAAAATATCATACAGCTAATCTGAAATGTATATTATTTGTAAAGCCTCAAGGCACTTCAATAAACCATTTCGAGTTGTGCTACTTCAGCTAAGTGCGTGCGATACGTTCAATCCAAATTGGCACCGCATCGTCGGCAATTGCGAAGTTCTTGAGTTTTGATTGTGTCAGGCGAGCAATTGGTGTCAAGTGCAAATGCAAGTGCAGAATGCAGCTCTCATACAGCCACACACTAACAACAGCGACTGTAGGTAATGGTTCGTACAAGAAAATCCCAGTCAACCACCAACCACCAGGGAGTTCTGTAAAAAATCTGGATTCTGTTCCAGGTACTCACGTACTTTTAGTTTGCAGCTTACGCAGTATTAATTTGTTTGGAAACATTTCGTATGAGTTTAAATAAAGTTCGGAGAGTTAATTAAAAGGGTAAATTGAAGGGCAGTTTGTAATTTAGTGTAAAGTAAAAAACTAAACGAAATCAACGTTTTGTTGTTCGTTTAGTTTATTTGTGAGTTCTAACTGTTGGAAAATAAAGTAAAAACTTTTCGCAAATCATTTAAAGTAATATGAAACTGTACTAGATGTTTCCTTTTTGTTTTTACGATTTTTATTTTCCACCGTACTCCTAAGTTATCTTAGTTAATTTAGACAGTTAACAGTTGTTTAAACCACTACAAAATAAAACCGTATAAAACAACCATGTATATGATTTACAAAAGCACAAAAACAATTGGTACGTATTTCAAAATTCATTCAACTATATGAGCTTTTGTTTTATATATTCTTAACCAACACTCAAACTCTACACTACAAAGACACTATACAGCTTAAAACAGTTGAGTGTAATTAGATATTAATATTCACACATTGTAAATGGATAACATACAGAACTAAACACGATTTCTAAAAGAAAGGTCATTCTAAATACATTTCCTTAGAAGAAAAACCAAAAGATCGCCACGAAGCGCGGCTACGGATTGTTCAGTGTTCGGTTCTTTGTGGTGGCCGAGCCAGATATTCGCCTGGCCACCCTGGCGCTTATCAGGCCGCTGATTCCTCTGGTAAGCCAGTCCAAAAATCCGGGGCGGAGTTCCAAGTGCTCGGGCACCGGCCCCTCCCCACTCCCCCTGTTCTGATCCCAAACCGTTTCTGCGTTCCTTCGTTCGTTCGATGTTTAAACTCCCCAGCAAATCCAAATATCTGGAAAAGCAACTAATCGAGTAAAATCTTCGGACTGACCGAAGCGGACCTGTTACAAATTCGAAATTTATACATGCTTATCCTACGAAATGTTCTTATCCACAAGCACATCCTTTGACTTAAGCTCTTTCTTAGCATTGTCCGTGTAAAACTTATCTAATGTCATTTAATCGTTTATATCTAACGTAAATTAATTTTTAAAAATTATTATTAACCGATTTGCAATGGGTCCCCAACAGTCTTAAAAATTAATAATCCCTCTGTACAAAGCGTCTCTTTGAAGTGCCAGTTGCAGATCCTCAGCACCTGCGTCAGTTCGCATTTGAGTAGTGTTGCAAAGTTACCAATAAGTAAACAACTCTGTTAAACAACACCTAAACGAAAACAACAGACACACGTAGCCTCTGCTTAATACCCGACCATCTTTAATTTCAATTGTTTTGTTGGTTTTACGTAGTGCGCTGTCTCCTATGCTCTGCCTTACTCACACTCACTCCGCCTCTGTTCCTCTCTCTGTCGCTCTGTCCCTCGAAAAGTACTTACCAACCCTGCGCCGTATTTGCAAGTCACCCAACACTGGCACACTCACCCACACAGAGCCACACTCGATCACATCCACATGTTTCTTTGTATCGTAGTTAGTGCTGACTTTCCGGTTGCTCTTTGACACGTACTCGACTTGTCAGGATTTTTGACTTCCGCGACTAATCGAAACCTCTTTCTTGCAGCCGAACGAAGCCCTTCCGAATCTGCAGACCCTTAAGGGTTCCAAGTCGAGCTTGTTCATGGGCTCCACTCTATTCGGCTTCGATCACTTGGCTTCGGGAGACAAGGACAAGGAGGAGAAGGGTGGCAAGGACAAGGAGAAAACGCCCACCGATGAGACCGGTCGCAAGTTGCCTATCATCAATCCCCTGGTGCGACTGCCCAACTGGCCAAGTAAGGATCACTTCCATCCATTAATTTTCTTTAATTCAATGTTACAAATTGATTAATTGATGATATTTTCTCCAGACCTTTCCAATGGCGGTGGTTTCATATCCAAATGTCTTTTGGCCAATGCCGATACGCTCTGCGCCGCTGTCAGTCCTCTAATGGATCCGGATGAGACCCTCCTGGCCGGCTACCATGAGAAGTGCGTGATGAACAATTACTTTGGCATCGGAATCGATGCCAAGATCTCTCTGGACTTCCACAACAAGCGGGAGGAGCATCCGGAGAAGTGTCGATCTCGGGCCCGCAACTACATGTGGTATGGGGTATTGGGATCCAAGCAGCTCCTGCAAAAGACCTGCAAGAATCTGGAGCAGCGGGTGCAGCTGGAGTGCGATGGTCAGAGAATTCCGTTGCCGGAGCTGCAGGGAATCGTGATCCTAAACATACCCAGCTTCATGGGCGGCACTAATTTCTGGGGCAGCAGCAAGAAGGATGATATATTCCTCCCACCCAGCTTTGATGATCGTGTTCTCGAAGTAGTGGCTGTCTTTGGATCCGTCCAGATGGCAGCCTCGCGGCTGATCAATCTTCAACACCATCGGATCGCCCAGTGCCAGAGCGTGCAGATCAATATCCTGGGCGACGAGGAGATACCCATCCAGGTGGACGGTGAGGCCTGGCTGCAGCCACCGGGAATGATCCGCATCCTGCACAAGAACCGAGTGCAGATGTTGTGCCGGAACAGGAGCTTGGAGCTATCGCTGAAGAGCTGGCAGGAGAAGCAGCGCCAGCACAGCATCTCCATCCAAAGGGATGCATCCTCAACAGCTTCGGAGCACGCCATCTCCACCGACGAGGTGATCTCCGAACGCGAATGCTACGTACTCCTCAACTTCATCGAGGCCGTTAGCTCGCTGGTCAAGTGGGTCAAGTTCCTGATCATCTCGCATCCGGCTCTGCAACACGATCTCTACGAGGTGGCCTGTCGGGCCAGTGAGGCCCTGGAGTCCATCCATCCGCAGGGCAAGCTGCTCGAAGGTCCTTCGCTGCGCACCAAGTTGGTGGAGGTCATTGACTCGTCGCGACAACTCTATGACGATGCCTGCACCCTGCTCCGCGATCGAGGTCACAGCTTGATTCTCCGCGAGGATCTGGAGACGAAGCTCAGCGCGGCTTTGGCCAACATGGAGATGGAGCTGAAGAAGTGCTCTGTGCAAAAGTGCATCGACGGCAAGCTGAGGGCCTACTTCAATGTTTTGGCGCCCAACGAGGAGGTGAGTAGGAAAACATATTGCACGACCTATCTAAAGAGTACCGCTTTAACATATATCGTTCTTAAAAAAACTTTTAATAAATCATTAAAATACAAGGAAAGCTTCTTATTAAATGACTAAGGATGTTAATACAAAATATATTTCTCTTTCGCAGTCCGATGGCCGCCGGAAGTCACGACCCTTCTGGGTGAGACTACGCTCCGGCTCGACCGCCGGCCAGCAGGCGTTTAAGCCACCTTTGACCAACACCCGCGAGGCAGCTAACAACTGGAGCGTGAACGAAGTGGTCACCTGGCTAGAGACGATGCAGTTGTCCGAGTACGTGGACAGCTTCCTGAAGAACGACATTCGGGGCAAGGAGCTGCTCACCCTGGGAAGGCGCGACCTCAAGGACCTGGGCGTGGTCAAGGTGGGCCACGTCAAGCGCATACTGCAGGCCATCAAGGATCTCAGCGAGAACTAGGCTTCCTGCTGGGACTCCGATAACGGCTAGTACAAAAAGTTAGTCTTCGCATCGCGCTCTTAAAGATGAAGTGGGAATATATTGAGTTGTAAGCGATCACTGGGAATGTTAAATTATGGGACAAAAATGCATACAACAATCACTAATTTATAGGCTAGCTTAGCTAACTTCACAAATGAAGGGGGAACAGATTGAGCGAATGAAGAAGGAAAATCTTCGATGGAAACTAAGATGACACGAACGATACTCTAACATATTTAAGTCTAACTGACTTACTCTCCGACAAATTAACTCGATATACATCTATTGATTGGCAGAGAATTGTACATTTTTTCAGCTCCTAGCCATGTAAGTCGAGACAAAAACAAAAAGCACTTAAAATTGACTTTGGTTTTTTCGTATACGTATGTCAAATTGAAGAACACAAAAAATTGGCAGTTAAACGAATTTAAACGTAGTGGCACAAGCGAAAACTTAACAAAGCCGATAACTGCAGTTAGATATTAAATGTTTACCCTTCAACTTACGCTTATATTAAAGAAATCCAAGATCCCATTCCCAAAAGGAAGCTAATGAATCCAAATTAAAACGCAAGTAACCGACTTAACCAATGAAATCGATTCTAAATTTATAAGCAATTTAAATTTTACAAAACCTAACAACAAACTGCAGCCCCAATCCAATTTAAACATTATATAAAATATACTTATACATATACCTAAAAAAGATATTCGAAACTATATTTAAATGTTTCCCCACTATTGTTAAATCGAAATGATGCTAATGTTAATGCAAAGTCGGGAGCCAACTCTCGTAATTGCAGCAAAGAAAAGTCTGTTAAACGTGTCATTTTTGTGGTAACCAAAAGCAACTCTAACTTGTTTATTTAAATGAATTTAGTTGTTAAGTCCGCGACGTTTTTTCAAGATAAGTTTAGGTTAGAACCTTTGGGGTCTTGGTGCCGGATGCTGGGCCCCCGAAAAATTTATTTGGTACTTTATACACGCATATGGTATAATCTTAGCTAGCATTGGAACACGGAATTCCGGTGTTCGGAACCTTTTTGGTAATCCTTTTAATTGTTTACATTTAAGCGAATCCAGCCCCTTTTATCCAAAACGTTTAAGTGTTAGGAACGAAATTGTGCTAAATTTTTTATAAACGTCAACTTTCGATTTGATCAATTATGTTACTCTATCTCTCTATCTAAATACGAACATATAAATATAGCTGCATATGAGTAGGTTTAGCAGTCCACTGATCTGATCTGTTTTGGCCCATCCTCAAATGTTTGCTCAAGTTGCCTCCAGTTGAGTGAGTTTTTGAAATGGCACTGCGGTAGGCGAGCTTAGTCTATAACAAATCACTTGAGCGAAGTCTATAAATTATATTTTTTGATATATAAGTATAAATGAGCCCAGACCAACTCGATTGATTTGTTGTGATCCTACCACGAACTTATTTTCCAAAAGCACCAGTAGCAATCCTATCATTTCTAAATATTTTGACACATATTTGAGAAACTATTTACGCTTATGAGTAACCTAGATAAAACATAAAAAATGAAGGATATTAAAAATGGAATGGTATCCTTTTTCATAATAGATAAAAACATAAATACAATGTTAAAAATTGAGGACACATTTTTTCGAAAATTTTTCGACACATGTATTTTCGAGCAAACTTTAATGTAATTAAAACCAAAATTAAGCAAAATCGTAAGACAATTGTATATTTAATTTATATATTCAATGGAAAAATCTGATCGGCATTTCGCGTTCCCACAGAAAGTTTAAATTTCTTCGGTTTTTCCATATACCACCTCTAATCAGCCTTCATTGATTTTATGTTATTTTTTAAAAAACTGTGATAACAGCTTTCTACATTTCTGTAATAAAAATCAACAAAGATCAGCAAAATGAACATAACGTAATTCGTGAAGTGCAATGAAAAATCAACTGTAAAGTCTTATAAATAGTTCGTCTACAATCAGCAAATAGGTAATGCCTATGAAAACCATTTACCAGAAATAAATGTTTTACAATATATCTCAGTAATGTAATTTCAAACTACCTATTGCCCAAACCCTAGAAAAAAGTAGCAAATGTAAAACCTGTCTGTGCAGAACTATCTCTTGATGACAACAAAATCGATAATACAGTTAAGTAAAAAGCAAACCATAAAGCAACAACATTTCCTATTAAGCATAATACATCAATTATAATAGAAAACATTTTCTTTAAGAAAAACCTAATAACAGCAATAATAAAAGCAAAACAAAACAAAGCTTATTCGTTTTATTTTTACACACGTTACTCGTAGAGTAAAAGGGTATATTATATTCGGTGAAAAGTATGTAACAGGCAAACGGCAACGTTTCCGACCACATAAAGAATAATATATATTATAATCTTTTTAATCTTAGATAAAAGTGTTTTTCAGTAGGGTGTCACGCCCTCTCTGACGTCCGCAAACCGCCCAAAACTGTGGCGCCCTCAGTTGTATAGCTAAAACTAAAATTTCATCTGAAAATTATTGGTTTCGTCATTACCTATCGATTAACCTAAAAAAGTTTACTCGCTCTACCCACAAATTGTTCCGATTGAACCATTCATTAAGAGGTTATAACCATATGTTGTAATCGCCGCTTGGTGTCGCCCTACAATCTCCGAAAAAGTACCTTTGCTTTTTGCACATATCCAACTCCCTTGCGCTCCCTTTACTTAAGTATCGAATATCTGGCAGTCGAGAAACTCATACTTTATACGAGGCACATTACTATATCGTTCTTTCTTGTTATAAATATAAGAGTTGAATAAATTAAGATCGTGTTTCTGAAGGATACCAACATTATTCCAAGATTATTTCCATAGCAAAACAAGGGTTTTAAAACGTTTATATGCATTTTTCATTTATTCGATTCATACAATGTTATAATCATTATACCATCACTTGTTTTTTCGGTTTCTATTTTATTTTTTCAAGTAGTCCTCTTTCATATGATTCGGCCACTTTTTTCAAAGTTAATTTATAATTATATTATATCGTGTTATTTAGCATTTCTATGAAGGCTATTTGGTGTGCCTTTTTATGACAATTCAGAAAAAATTATCAATTTGGTTGTATTGTTATTGACTTTTTTGTATTTCATATGAGGCTTTCTTTTAATTCATTAAAATTGTAGGCGCATTTAGGCGTGAAAGTCAATTTTTTAAAATTTGTTTAATTGATTGGTGTCATTTTATATTTTGCTGGTGAACCGAAATGGAAAATATTTATTGTTTGACTTTCATATAAGTGTTTATAAAAATCGATTTTTCCTTTTCACTGTTTTTGAAGAAAAAGCCTTTGTCGTGCGCCTATTTTGGAATCGTTTTGGGAGTATAATTTGTTAGGGTTTTCTTTTTCTGCCTTATTAATCATTTCATATCCTTTTGTAAACAAGCTAGAATATATATCAAGTTCGTTCTTAAGTAGATTCATATTAAAGTTGCCTAAAATTTGTTAAGTACGATATTTAAAACTAAATGAGTTCAAGAGTCTACCATTCGGTTGTGTTATTTTTTGTTTTTTATCAAACTGTAACTGGAAATATAGTTTTCTTTGTGTATGTGAGTGTGCATTTCCTGTTTGTTTCATTTAATCTTTTTAGGGGATTTTAGAGATTGCCAGAGTTTAGTTAGTTGTTCTTATTATTTATTTCTAACTAATGCATTTGACTGGATCGAATCGGTGACAATACTAGGACTGAGCGTAATAAACAATTTCTGTCAGGGGCACTTGATAATATGCATTATAATTGGTAACTATTTATAAGATTCAGTGATTAACTCATCGATTTCAACTAACAAACGGGTCCATTCATGAAAAACATATAAAAACAAGGAAGAACGCTATAGTCGAGTATCTCGACTATCAGATACCCGTTACTCAGCTAAAGGGACCAAAGGAAAGTGGAGATATGCAAGCAGCAAATGCGCCACCTACCGGCGGTAGACAGATTTAAGCGTTGTGGGCGTTAGAGTGGGCGTGGCAAAGTTTTTTTTAAATCAATCGATAGGTATTGACGAGACCAATACATTTCAGTTAAAATTTTTTATCTAGCACGAAAAATGTGGGCGCCACAGGCTTGGGCGGTTTGTGGGCGTTAGAGTGGGCGTGGCATATTCGCGTGACAAACTTGCGCTGCGCTCAAGCCTACGGAATCTAAATCTGAAATCCCATTTCTCTATCTTTGATATTTTCCGAGATATCCGCGATCATATTTACGATTTTTTGAAGTTTGTGGGCGGTTTGTGGGCGTTAAAGCAGGCGTGGCAAACTTTTTTTGGGGTCAATCGATAGGTATTGATGAGAACAATGCATTTCAGTTAAAATTTTTCTTCTAGCATCAAAACTGTAGGAGCCACAGTTTTGGGCGGTTTGTGGGCGTTAGAGTGGGCGTGGCACTTTTCTGAAACAAACTTGCGCTGCGCAGGAATCTCAGGAATCTGCATGCCTAATCTCAGTATTGTTGCTCTTATAGTTTCCGAGATCTCAGCGTTCATACGGACAGACGGACAGACGGACAGACGGACAGACGGACAGACGGACAGACGGACAGACGGACAGACGGACAGACGGACAGACGGACATGGCTAGATCGACTCGGCTAGTGATCCTGATCAAGAATATATATACTTTATGGGGTCGGAAACGCTTCCTTCTGCCTGTTACATACTTTCCGACGAATCTAGTATACCCTTTTACTCTACGAGTAACGGGTATAAATACTCAACTGTAATAAATACCATTGAAGTGGCGTTATTTCCCTTCTTAATTTTTTTGTTTTGTTATTTTGAGTTTTATATTAAAATATATATAGGCAAGCAACAATTAAGCTCAATACTGAAGTTAATCACACAACTTATGGGTAATGAAATTTTAACTTCAGCTTACACGATTTTGTCATTTTTCTTTAATTTTTAGAAAGGTTTAACATTCAAGCATTTCACCTGCGGGAAAGAAAAGTTTCTGCCAAACTGAGTTGTAATCGGTAATAAGTTTGTACTGAAACACTGTCTACACTGAGAGCTATGAGAAACAGAATCCAACAAAATGCTTGTACAAATTACATCAACATTCTCAAAGCTATTGCCCTTCGGGAAGCATTTGTCTTAATCATTTTAGCGCTAACTTTACTCAAAACATGTTTAAATCGATTAGGTCTTTACCATTTTGTTTGATCATTTTGTTTCCTTTTTTGTTTCTCGACTATTTTCACATACACGTAATAGTTATATAAGAAATGTAGGCATGTCTGAAACTAGTTTCACAGCTTTTCAAAGCATAATCTCATTTTTTCGCATTTTCTGTGTAGTATTAGTATGTTTTACTGGTGTTTTCTGTGTGGTGTTGCATTGTTTTAACCATCATTCGCCTTACGTTTTTATTAGCCAAAATGTATCTTAAATTATACTTAACATCATGTTGTCGTATTTGGTATTTTTCCCTTTTGTAATTCATGTGCAAAATCTATTATCAACTTTTGGTATTTGACGGATCAGCGGTTTAGCTTAGATCACCTTATGCATTACCCAAATATACGGCTTGGTTGCTCAACTAATGAAAGTTACAAAAATGTGAGTATATCTCTTGTCGAATGGCCTCACTTTTTGGACGGGTCTTTGCGGTGATGTTTGTCCCATTTAAATATTTATTCTTTTATGATTGGATGATGTCGAAATATTGCAAAGTTCTCTGGGTCAATTGCAAATTATACAACGTTGGTTTGATTTTGTATTCTGTTTGGGTAGAGGCAGTGAAAGTGTCTTACATAAATACATTTTTGGTGTAATGCTCGTGTCGTTAGATGACATTTGGCCTGATTAGATTTGCTTGCAGCACTTTAACTAGGAAATCAAAAGCGAATTTAACCTTAGGATCAAGATCAAGCCAAGTCGAAACGGGACTTTCCTTAAATACCGTTTACATGACGACACATTTTTCCATCATTTAAGATTTATTTATTACTTCAAACCATTTCACAAGGTGTTGCGCCCAATAAGGTTTGAATTAAAATTATATAAAAATATATTTATCTTTTTCGGGCTGATAAGGGAAAAAATTTTAAATTTTAAAATCTATAAATCTACTAATTTAAGCAAAATAAAATTTTGACATAAGATTAAAGTGAACTAAAATAGATTTTACATACCTTAATGGAAAGAAGATTTACTTTATAAAAACTTATTTAGGCAATTACTGGGGAACTGCTTTTTAATCTCAAGTCTCAAATAGGTACGATATAACAAATGATATAAACTAAAACTTAATTCGGACTTGGGGCTTTAAAAATGTTATTTGAAAAAACAAATTGGATTAGAAAAATGTGTCGCCGTGGAATCAGGCTCTTAGATAGGATAGATGGTGTATATGATTAGGTATTGCATAACGTCTATTACGTATCATAATTGCTTGCTTTCGAGGGCCAACTAGCTGCCCCGGGGAATACATTTTGCACTTGAAAAGCACTGAGTACCTGATCTAGGATCTAGGATCTAGTATGCGGATCTAGGATCTAGACGCTCTCCTCCTTGCTGGCGCTGCTGCCCCAGAATCGATCGAATCGGTCGCGTGCCCTCTCCAGGACCTCGGCGGCAGTGGTCCGGGCGGTGGAGGCCGTGGCCGTGCCCGTCGACGAGGATGACGACATCGCAGGATCCGGCTGCTGGGGCGGCTGGTCCTGGGCGGCAGTGCACCGCACCGCCCCGCCCGGCTGGCCGGTGGGCGTGGCATGGGGCGTCAGCGTTTTGCCGTAGATCGCGGCACTGGTGGTTGGACTGCAGGACTTCCAGGCTGGCGGTATGGCAGTGGTCGAGAGGGTGGGGGGAGGGGGAGATAGTTTTGGAAATAGTGTTTCGTTATGTTACGCAAGGATCTACGGTTTCGGGTACGCTATGTGATTGCATTGGCTTGCACAATTTGCTTTTGGCTCGATACAGAGAGGGGGAACTTTGCTTTTTATATTACGCTTATCGAGATTGGCTTGGTTTGCTGGTGTGGCTTTTAGGTTTGGGTTTTTGGCTAACGATGATTCGATTTTTGGATTTCTTGATGATGTTTGTGAGTAGCGATACATACATATACATATACAGATACATATATTTAAATACGAGTTAATATATAAATATTTGTAAAAGCGATTTGACTTTTTTTTTGGTTTTCTGGTTTTGTTTTGTTTGTCGACTTCATTTGGTTTTGCTGATGCTTTTGGTATGGAAGTTTTGCGTTTTTTATTGAAGCGTGCTTAATGGCTTACCGTCCATTTTAGCCTGTTCGGTTAGTTGTGGCGGTGCCGATTGTGGTGGCGGTGGGGGCTTCTCCACCGGTGTCGACGCTTTTATCTCGCTCTGAGGTCGGCTATAGTTCTCCCCTGCATAAAAAATAGTCAAATTAATTAAAGTACATTTGAGCTAAGACAGTGATACACTTCGTAGGCAGAAATAATGGATGCAGCTAGCAATTTTTACGCCTTTTACGGCAATATATCCAATTTTCAAGGGATATCCAAACGAAATGTACTACCATCCTAGATTTACTTTACCATCTTTGACATTCTGCGTAACCGTAAAGGTTTTGCCAGTGTCTAGGGGCACCGTCCAGTTGACTGGATCGGGAGAGCGCATTATGATCTGCTCCGGGGACTTGACCCGGGTCGGTTCTGGTGGGGACTTCACCAGGGGCTCCTCAGGCACTTCCGGCACTGGAGGCTGGGGGCTGCAGCTGGAAATGGAAATGGCAGTCTCACGACCATCCTCGCCATCGTCTGTTGGTGGGGAAAATATCCAAGAGCATTTATCAATGGTAATTCATGTTGGTTTCGGGGATATGCGTTATGAAATTAACTTGATTATAGGCGCATTTTATGTTTGAGTTATTCATTATGCTGCCGCAGCTGTTGATCTTCATATATATTTTTTGGATTTTTCCTTTTTTCGGTAAGCAAATTTTGTGTTTGAGTTTTACTGGTTAGTAGTTGTAACATAAAACCGAAATAAAGATTTGTATTTGTAACTTAGTTTGGTAACCAAAAACTGAAGGAAACTTAGTCAACATAAGTATATTAAGCCAGAAGCTTAAAAGGCAACAAATTGTTAGTAGAACCAAATGAATTTTCTTCTTTTCATAATTTTTTTAAATTTTATAAAGCGCACAACATGAGAAACAGCATGCCACAAATACACAAACAGACACGCAACATGTAAATGCGAAGAGGAGTAATAAAACTAATAATACTTTATGTTTGAATAAATTGGTATTGCTGTAAGAAATTCTGGTGTAGAATTTATCTGGTTATTTTTGAACAGTGAATGCTTTTGGGCAGGCAACAACCAAGGCGTCGACGACAGCTGGCAAAGATAAGTAAGTTGATACCTGGCACTTGAAATTGTCTCCGAGAAATACGAATACTACTCAACTATCTTCTGAATTTGTCTTAATTAAAGATTAGTAATGGGAAAATATGGCAAACTATATATGGTAAGGTATTGTAATGTAGTTTTTAAAAATGCTTTACTCGTCCCTCATAATTATTAAACTAATCCCTAACTAATAACTTTCCTCTAGTGTAACTATAGCTAAAATAAGTTTTTTAAATGTCTCGGCACTTTTATTTATTTTTAGTGTCAGTGGAAAAGTGTTTCTTGTAGATTATGTTATGTTTAAAAATAAAACTCAACACATATAGTCATTAATGAGAAGGATATAAATGCTACCAACTTTACATATGTACATAAATAAGAAAAAAATAGGGTATATAGAGAAGTGATTCAGAGTAATGAAACACTACGAAATCTACAAATTATGAGACGCACATGAACAGAGTATTCAATTACAATTGCTTATACAGATACATGACTATAGACAGACGGTTGATATACAACATTTACAAACATTGATTACAACAACAACTAACATTTAATAACAACGCATTTTGCTCTTTGGGTGTACCCACAATATCCAGCAATTAAGAGTTTTGAATTTCTTTTTCGTACTTTTCTGGGTGATTTTTATACCCGTTACTCGTAGAGTAAAAGGGTATACTAGATTCGTCGGAAAGTATGTAACAGGCAGAAGGAAGCGTTTCCGACCCCATAAAGTATATATATTCTTGATCAGGATCACTAGCCGAGTCGATCTAGCCATGTCCGTCTGTCCGTCTGTCCGTCTGTCCGTCTGTCCGTCTGTCCGTCTGTCCGTCTGTCCGTCTGTCCGTCTGTCCGTATGAACGCTGAGATCTCGGAAACTATAAGAGCAACAATACTGAGATTAGGCATGCAGATTCCTGAGATTCCTGCGCAGCGCAAGTTTGTTTCAGAAAAGTGCCACGCCCACTCTAACGCCCACAAACCGCCCAAAACTGTGGCTCCTACAGTTTTGATGCTAGAAGAAAAATTTTAACTGAAATGCATTGTTCTCATCAATACCTATCGATTGACCCCAAAAAAAGTTTGCCACGCCTGCTTTAACGCCCACAAACCGCCCACAAACTTCAAAAAATCGTAAATATGATCGCGGATATCTCGGAAAATATCAAAGATAGAGAAATGGGATTTCAGATTTAGATTCCGTAGGCTTGAGCGCAGCGCAAGTTTGTCACGCGAATATGCCACGCCCACTCTAACGCCCACAAACCGCCCAAGCCTGTGGCGCCCACATTTTTCGTGCTAGATAAAAAATTTTAACTGAAATGTATTGGTCTCGTCAATACCTATCGATTGATTTAAAAAAAACTTTGCCACGCCCACTCTAACGCCCACAACGCTTAAATCTGTCTACCGCCGGTAGGTGGCGCATTTGCTGCTTGCATATCTCCACTTTCCTTTGGTCCCTTTAGCTGAGTAACGGGTATCTGATAGTCGAGATACTCGACTATAGCGTTCTTCCTTGTTAAATTTGCATTTTAAGGACAGGCGGCCAGTGGAATAACGATAATTTCTATACAAATCAAACTACAATGTTGTACAATTTCTAGGTCCAATCTATAAATACACATAATTCCACTTGGCTTTGCCAATAGAAAAAAAAACACGTACGTTCATCTAATCGATGATGCCAATTGGTAAATCATAAGCTTAATCACTTTTCACTAATTGTGGACAAACAGTTTTGACCAAGGTGTAAAATGCTTAATTATTAATAGCGTTTTAAGAGTTCTTTTTTTGATAGATTGGGTTTTACAAAAGTTGCAACACAAACATTTCGCGCATCAGATGTCATTTTACAGCATTTTCCGTGTATTTTAACTTTTTTTAATGGGTTTATTTTTTGTTTAGTTTGGGTTTATTGAAGAGATTTTTGTTTTTGTTCAAGTTTTCGGTGAAACTTTACTCACTTTCAGCCAATTTTCTATCCTGACCTGGTACCGTGAGCCGTTTGATGTTGATGGTTGCAGGCCGGGTTGGGTTTTGAGCCGATGTTGCTGCTGCTGCAGTTGCTGCTGCAACATCGTGTTGCTGCTGCGGTTGCTGTTGTTGTTGTTGCTTTTGCTGTTGCTGTTGCTGCTGTAGTTGTTGTTGCTTTTGCTTATTCTGCAGATGCTTGACACTATTTGCTTGACTACCGCTACCAGCACCAACATGACTACCACTGCCAATGCAACTACTATTCGATCTATCTTTGTCTTTCTTACGCATTTGCTGTTGCTGCTGTTGCTGGGCGGATGTTGCCGATGGTTTTAGAAATTTGCCGCTGCCGCTCTTGGCTTGTGATGATTGTGATTGATTAGCATGAGGCTGATTAGCGTTTAATGCTGATTTAGCTGCTGATGTTGCTGCGGTTGCTGCTCGGGTTGCTGCTGCTGCTGCTGCAGTTGCTGGCGGCGCTGAGGCTACTCTACCGTTGGGCGGTGGCAGGGAACTACTTTTAATGCGGGATTGGAATGTTGTGGATAGGGTGGCTATAAGAACGTAAGCAGTTTTCGGTTTTGTTTGTTTTACGATGATTTTTGGTTGTCGTTTTTCAAAGTTTTTTTACATTTTTTTTGTACCGAAAACAAAACGCACGTAAAAAAAATTATTAAATGTATTTTCATTAAAAATGTTTTATTGGTTTGTGACGAGAAGTCGAGAATGCAATCAAAGCAAAAGCTTAAAAATGTCCCAACGAAAAAGTTCGAAAAAATGAAGAGCTTAATAAATCAAATATGAAATGTTATTAGTGGCGTTCCAACTTTCTATTGGTTAGTTGTGTTAACAATTTCAAGGGGTTAGTCTACTTAAATCAAGCTAATGTTGTCTTTAATTTGCAGCTTTCGAAAGGAGAACACAATGTTGGCTTTATGGCCCTAAATTCAGGAACAGGACTTACAGGAAAACGAAACCCCAAAGAGGAATTAAGTACATTAAATGGGTAGTTGGTTAGCTTTGACGCACAAAGTTTATATTATAAATATATGTTACAGATATTCGGGATGTAAGCCAACAGAGTTACACTTAAAGTTAGTAGAAGGATAACTGAATACAAATTAAAACTCGAACGGATTAGACACAACACTGAACTGGAATTGTTAGTATTACTTTTACTTACTTACAGATAAGTTTAATTGGTTTATTGTTTTAGTTGGTTTGTTAATCGGTTATTGAATTTTGTTAGTAACGGTTCACTCAACATGCTAAACTATAGATTTTAATGTACTCGAAAGACCAATCAAACGCTGCATTACAGAGAGAACAGTGATGGAAACTCAAGTGGTTAACGAATGAGAGTAAAGAACCAAAAATGTAACTGCATGACCAGAGACTAAACTAACAAATGTTTAAAACCCAAAAGTAAATCGTTTTTAACTATGTTTTTACTAGTTTCTTTAGACACTCAACTAGATGGTCGTTCGAAATACGTTTTGGATTTGGAAGAACGTACAAACTGGAGGTGAGATCGATAAAAACTAACTAAACTAGGAACAATTCCGGCAAATAAAACCAAATTAAGGCAACGAAAGATCGAATCGGAACGCAATCTAATTAACACATGACATATGCAAACTAGGACTAAATAAATAAGGCAATGAACGCATCGCATCGTTCCATCAACTGAACAGACTCGAGTTTCGGGTATTTGGCTGGGGGATCTGTGGGCTTGCCTCCTCCAAAATGGCTACTTACATGGGCGTGCCTTGCGCTCGCTTCCGCTTCCGGTTGTCGGCGTCTTTTTGCGGCTGCTGGGCGCCTGACTCGCCGACCGGATCTGTCGCTTCGGTGACTCATTCTCAGCAACGCCCGGACCCGCCGATTGCGACCGGGCTGAACAGCACGCACATGGACACGGATACGGATGAGGATGGTTCGGTTTTCGGTTTGCGATTTTGGTTTTTGCATTTCGTTTGTTTCGTTATTTTTCGAGATTTTGTTGTATGGTTGGTTGGTGGTGGTGGCGGTTTGATTGATGATAGAAGTACGATTTGTATGTTTTAATTTAAGGTCGCATTTAGCAAGAGAATTTCATATTCGATGTGTTGGGCTGGGTGAGAGCCCATTCTACTGGTGATATTTGTGTGGGTGTTTCAAGTGATATGTTGTACAAGATTTCGTGGATATGCGCTACAACTTAAGGTTTCGAAAAAAAATGTTCCTTAAAATTGTATTTTGAGACCCTACACTTTACGGCTCTAGCCGAGACTAATACTATTTTAAATATCCGACTATTAGCACATTTAATCAAAAGGCAAAATCGTGTCCAAGTATGTGTAGTTGGTCTTCACTAATTCTCAAATTCTTTCCTAAGAACGTCTAAACAAAGAGTATAGATATAAATATGTATACATCTAAATAAAGATACCTTATACTCTTTGGTCTAAGCCTTTTCATAATCGAGTTAGTCTCATAAAGTCAATTTTTAGAGAAGAACAATTCTATAGTATAAAAACCGTCTCAGATAAATTTAATTATTGTTATTCACATTAATTTAACACCCAAATTATACACAATTTAAACCTTTAACAAGCTAATCCCTATGCATAGCAATATACAGCTACTATTAAAACTTATTTACAGCCTGGCACACTCATACATTCATTAGCCCAGAACACCGAAATAATATATATAAGCAATATGAATGGATGACTATGGGGGATAATCCTTCTCATTGTCCGCCCCAATAAATTTATCTTAGTTTATGATGGCTGATGGAGAAAGACTTAAATAGTTCTTAAAGGGTTTTCTACAAAACATGTCTTAAGTGGGTAACATGAAATGCAACTTTCAACCGATTTCAAAACACAAACCCTCGATAAAAATGGGCAAATGTAAGTAACAAGAAACTACATTAAGAATGTGCACAAATCTCATAGCCCAACAAGTCTTCGGTGCACTCGACAAGGTTGAAAATCGAGACGACTCCTTCGAATCTCGGAGGGAAAAATGCAAATCAAACGGTTGAAGCAGTTGAGCAAACTATGGCAAAACGGAAATCATAGGAAACCAAATCAAGTCATTGATAACGGGGCGTATACTTATTGTTGGAGCGTGTACAATTGTTCTGTTCTGTTCCCGAACTTGTAACTCTATTGGTGAGTGCATTTTGTGTACTTGTGTCATAGTTGCTTAGGAGTAAATTTGCTATTCGGATATGGTTAACTTTGGAATTGAAATCGGAGTATATGCATTCTTTCTGTGTATCTTCTGCTGGGGGTCGGCATAAAAGCGGGGAATTACTCACTTTTGAGGACCTTCTTGGGGCTGCCCTTTTGGGGACTGCCCTTCTGGGGCGATCCGTGCCTGGATAAGGCAGTCTTCTTGGGACTTCCGCGCTGAGACTCCGATTCCCGCTTGGTTATGGCCGGCATCAGTTTCTCGCGCGTTGGCGAGGGCAGCAAAGCTCCCTCCTCCACATCTGGGGGAAAAATCGAAAAATATTAAGAATTAACCTGGACTGCTCCACTTATACTTCAACTACTCACCCGGACCTGTGGTGCGTTCAAGGTGATGACGTATATTGCTAAAGCGTGCTGGCAGTGCAGAAATCTCATCCTTATTATCAATCAAAAAGGCTTGGCCAGGAACACGTGCCTTCTGGGCCTTTTGCAATGGCGTGGATTTCTTATTGTTCTCCTGTTCCTTCTCCTCCTTTGTAATGGGTCTAGCAGAGTAAAACCAAAATTATTAATTATTATTCATTTCTTTATAAATATTAACTTCACAAGAATTTAAATTCAATCAAATCAACAGTAACTGGCAATTATAAAATTATATTAATGTATTTTTTATTTTAAAATAACTTTACCTATGAACAGACGAAGCTAGGGAAAGTGCTGAAAGTGAGCTGCGCTTGGAAACCTGATCCCACAGATCCTTCTGTTTCTTGTACAACTCCGGATCGATTTCTATGCCCCAGCCGCGACACTGGAATAAAAAATTGCATATACAACGTTAGAGTAAAATAAATTAAAACATTAATTAATTATATATGATGGACGTTGATGCACTACGAGCAGTACAAACAAGTGGCCCAACGACACCAAGCACGTGCTTGTTACGCGCGGGGCCCTTCTATAAATTTGGGCAAAAATGCGAGTTCGCGAGGAAGATACAAAAAACAAATAGAGACGGGACACAAATGAAAATAAAAGAAGCAACTAAGAATGAAGCAAATGAGTTAAAATATTAGTTTTTAATACCGGGATAGAAGATGATGTGCAAATTAAATGGTAAAGATTGTTATAATTATTACATAGAACGCGAAAGGGCTCGTGCAGACAAAAATTTGATGTACATCGTGGCAAATTTAGGGGATAATAATTTCGTGTTAGTCTAGCAGGGACATTGAAAGTTAGGCGGTTTACAAGTTCTACAGAATCAATATCACCTCTAATAAGATTTTGCATAAAAATAGTACCAAGCATTGTTCTACGATTTACAAGTGTAGGTAAATTAAGCAATAGTAATCTACTCTGATAGGAAGGTAGCCTTACGTTTTGATCCCAGTTCAAACTACGAAGGGCAAAAAGAAGAAATTTTTTTTGTACCGACTCAATACGGTCAATGTGCACTTGATATTGTGGACTCCAAACCGAAGAACAATATTCCAAAATAGGACGGACAAGGGAGGTAAATAATAATTTGGTTGTATAAGGGTCATCAAATTCTTTTGACCAACGCTTTATAAACCCAAGAACACTCATGGCCTTGTTGACAGTGGACATTATGTGGCAGTCAAATTTAAGTTTTGGGTCCAGAAGAACGCCTAAGTCATTAACGGAATATATACGATCGAGTGACGTATTTTGAAGAGAGTAACTAACAAAAGTAGGAGTACCCCTATAAAAAGTCATAACGTTGCATTTAAGGCAGTTCAAATTTAAAAGGTTATACTCACACCATCCCTGAAAACAATCAATATCTGACTGTAAGTTGGAACCCGACGCTATATCGTTATATGACAAACAAAGCTTAACGTCATCAGCATACATTAGTACACGAGAATGTTTTATGGTAGAGGGAAGATCGTTAATAAACAAAGTAAACAGCAAAGGACCCAAATGACTACCCTGAGGCACTCCAGATGTCACGTAGATCAATTTTGAAACAGCGTTCTTGAATATAACCCTCTGAGTCCTACCATTCAAATAACTTGAAATCCAAGTTAATAGCTTACATGGAAACCCAAGCTGATTTAATTTGAATAATAGAAGAGAGTGGTTGACAGAGTCAAAGGCCTTACTAAAATCTGTATATATAACGTCAGTCTGCATTTTTTTCTTAAATCCATTTATTACAATAGATGACAATTCAAGAAGGTTGGTGGTGGTCGATCTTCGCTTAACAAAACCATGCTGACACGGTGATATTAGCGAGGAACATAAATGTTGCAAATGAGAAGTAATAATACGTTCAAATGCTTTAGGAATTGCCGACAATTTGGAAATACCTCTATAATTCTGGGCATCCGCCTTCGCACCCTTTTTGTGAAGTGGAATGATAAAAGAGTCCTTCCAGATAGTAGGAAAAACTGATGATGAAAAAGACAAATTAAAAAGTTTAAGAATCGGTTTACATATGGTTGACGCACAAAACTTAAGCACACACCCGGGGAGTCCATCTGGACCGGGAGAATAAGTTGGCGTTGTTGTTCCTAAGTCTCTTATGAGAGAACTTTCCGTAATTTCAGGGGTAAAAATACAGTTTGCCCTATTTAAGGGATTAGGGTAGTTAGAATTTGACCAAGCAACCGAACTATAAGTAGTTTGGAAAAACTCGGCAAATAAATCAGCAATTTCAGAATCCGTCGATGCCTCCATTGAGTTAAAACGTACAGATGAAGGCAATGCCGACGACTTACGCTTGGCATTAACAAAGTTATAAAACTGCTTCGGATCATTTGAAAATTCGAATTTACATCGACTTAAATACATAAAATAGCAATGACTATTGAGAACATTAAAGTCCGATCGAGCCACCACATATTTCGAAAAATCAGATGGCTTACCCGATTTTTTATACTTTTTATAGGTGTTTGTTTTAAGGTTTTTAAGTCTTTGAAGCGCATTGGTAAACCAAGGAGGCCTGTTTAGCTTTGAAGGAAGCCTATCAGGAACGCATTCATTAAAAAAAGTATTTAACACTATATAGAAGAGTTCAGTGGCACTTTCAATATCCATACAATTGTACAAGTCTGTCCAATTATATTGAGAAATCATATCGTTAAGTTTTTTATAGTCACATTTTCGAAAACATCTCATTTTAGTTTGAGGAACTAAAGGAGAGAGGGTATCAACGCATGGGAGGCAGATTGTCAATTCCATTGTTGGATGATATCGGTCTTCAGGTACAACAAGAGCGTCAATTCTAGATACCGTGACTTCAGACGGGTCTGAAACAAACACGAGATCTAGTTGTCTATTTAATGAATTCCGTATAAAGCTTACTTGCTGTAACGATAATTCTAGAAGACCATCTACAAAATCATGGGCGGATAGAGGTATAGCGACAAGTGAGTCAGTAGGAGAAGACCAAGAGATATCAGGGAGATTAAAGTCACCCAAAACAATCAAAAGGTCTCTGTTAGAAAGAAGGGATAGAACAGATTTTATGGCAGACAGATGGTGCTCATAAATTATTAAATCAGAGCCAGGTGGAATATAGGAACATGTTACAAAAATAGATATGGATTGCAAGGAAACTTTCACACTAACAAATTCAATTTCGTTATGGGTATCAAAGTAAATTTTTTCAGATGTGAGGCTAGTGGTAACGGCAATCAGCACACCGCCGGTGTACGTACGTACGCCGGTACGTGAGGAGCGATCGGTCCTATAGGCATTAAAGTTATTTGACAGAACTTCAGAGTCAGATATCTCTGGTTTCAGCCAAGTTTCCGTAAAAGCCAAAATATCTGCAGTAAATGCAGAGGAGTCAACATAAAACTTGGGTAGCTCCCCTAACATTTTGATAAGCCAAAAATAAACTTTTTAGTTTTTTGGCGCAGTGGAGGGTCTGTTATTTGTTCTCGGTTTATTGGGAACAAATTCTTTTATTACTAAATCATCATTAAGCCAAAAGCTTTCAGAAAGTAGTACCTTAAACACATCAGGCGGTGCAAATATTTTAAAAGAGGATATACTACGAGCGTATGAAAATCGAAATTGTTCAACTGAAATATTCTCGGATGGGAATTTTTCACGTATAAATTCCAAAACATCCTCAGATGTAGTATCTGGGGTGAACCTAGAAACAAATAATTGCTTCCTATGAGGAACAACTGACAGTTTCTTACGTCCCCCAGCAGCAGATTGAACCACACTAAGCTGAGAGCCAGAATCGGTTCCTACTGTACCTATAGGTACGGTCGGCACCGTCGCCGGCAATGAAGATTTTTTTACCACCAGACTTCGAGAAACAGTGACTCCACCTGAATCAGCTGTATCCCTAGGCGCAGTTGGTTCCCTTACCCCAGTGTCGACAGAGACTGCTGCAGCTACCAAGTTCGGATTAGGGGAGGATACCGTGACCGTGTTAACTGCCGCTAAGCTGGCTTTTTTGCGTTTAGGCGACTCAGTTAGTAATTTTTTATTATTAAATTGGGCACAAACAGAATTGAACCCCTCATTGAGCTGTTTAAAAGCACCTGAGAGATTCAAAAAATCCACATGACCACATGAGACCAGAATTCAGATCAATGAAGTCTTTGACTCTGCCAGTAAATCCTGCGCATTTAACGTGCATCATCGATTCGCAGAGCCAGCAGAAAATAAAAGGGTCTTTAGTCGAAGCCGAAAGAGTACAATTTTTCTTACAGCAGACAAGAGCCATTTTAGGAGATGAAATAAAAATAAAATAAAATATGAAAAATACCTTAAGTAAATTTGGCACTGGGATCAAATTCCAAAACCACAAAGGCACAAAACACGAAAAAAATAAGAGCGCGGGATCGCGTTTTAGTTAAAATGTAAGAGAGCACGAGAGAATAAATCTTCTATCGACTGAGCGTTGCTTGTGGGACACTGACAACTTTACGCACGAACAGTTACAATGTAAAGCAAGCAAGAGAGAGAGAATAAGAGAAAAGCACTCCAAAAATCTACCAGAAAATCGGCAGGTTCCAAGAGAGTTTAAATTACAGTTGTAATATAGAGCGGGAGAGAGAGTGGGAATAAAAGAGTTTTAGCAAGATTAGTGAGTGTAAAATTACACTAACAAAGCTAGGAGATTAAACAAATCTAATAGAAATGTTAAAATATCTATAACCACATACCCGTTTAATGGGGGATCAAGTCAAAAACACTAACACAAACTATTAGGCTAAGCTTTAAAAAAAAGCTTTAAAAAACAAACACAAGAAACTCGCAAAAAATCACCGAAAAAGACAAAAACTCAGAGCACAAAAGTAAACACATCTGTTCACAAGCGACGCTAAATCGATGATGATTATGAATAAAATAAATTAAATTTTCATGAAATACAAAAAAAATAAAATTCAGTAAGGAATATCAGTATAAAATATTTACTTTCCATTGTAAATATAATAAATTTCAGACAACTTAATTTATTAAAGGTATTAAAATACTATGGAGAATTTTTAAGGAACCTGTATATTTTTTGGTTTTTCTTTTATTACTTATTATTAAACATACTGCAAGAACTTGAAATCAAACAAAAATATGAGGTGAAAAAACTCGTTTAGGAAATAATGATAATATGTATTTGAAAATATAAATATATAATAATTTTTAATAATTACTAACAAAAAAAAGAACAGTACTATAATTTACAAACTGATGTCAATATATTATAAATAAGTTTGAATTGATAGCCATTAGAGATTCTTCTAATGGTAGCCACCGAGCTTAAGCTTACCTTGTATTCGCCGGCCTTTTTGCGCAGCTCAACCATCTCCTTGAACCACAAATCCAAATTCGGTTTAGAGTGCGGCGGGGCGGAGCCGTTCATGACCACCACCTGGCCGGATTCGGCGGCCTGCTGCCGGTTGTCAACCTCGTCCTTAAGGGCAGCGGCTGCCACGGCGGCGTCGGCGAAGCCGTAGTTCTCCTTTTTCGTGATGAAGTGGTTCAGGCGCTCCTGGTCGATGGCCTGCGAGAAGGGACGCGAGGTGGTCTTGCGCTCCACAATGGTCACTTGTCTGCAAGGATCGAGGTAATCGTTAGCTAATCGAAATGGTACTGGGTTCTTAAAGAGTCTGATTTTCAAGGGGAGCTGCTGTGCTTCTCGATGGCTGCAGCATGCAACACTTGCAACATGCAGGTGCGAATGAATGTGGGTTCTGATTGCTTTTTTTTTTCTTATATGGGTGATGCTGCACTTTCGGGTGGGCTAATGAAGGACATCACTGACTGAATGAGAATGGCAGAAGCTATGAGCAAATCGGTTTGAGGGCTAGGTTAATCAAATGTTCATACTTCTCGTGCGTTTTTCTATCATCCGTATCGCTAACCAAGGGCTCCAACTCATGTAGAGTAGCTGAAAGCACACAGATACGAAATTTAATGCTGCAATCCAAGTCGATCGATAGCTTTATACAGATTCTGGCTGATGTCTGGCATCAGTATCAGTGGGTACATTAAGATAAGGGAAAGTATAATTCAATTGTAGAAAATGCAGTAGGAAACTAAAGGCCAAAAGGGTGGAAACAAAGGTTAGGTTTTCTTTTGCAGAGTGTCTCGAATACGCTAAATTTCAACTCAGGGTTAAGGAGAAGGTGATTTCATATTATTGTACAGCAAATAAATGAGCCGGAAGCAGCGCCTTGGTGGGTGGTAGTTCGGTGGGTGTGGTTGGGTGGTTAGTTTGTGGGTGGTCAGCCTTTACTCAGGTGAGGGGAATGCTAAATGAAAACTTTGAAATGAAAATCAATCTGTGTTTTTGGCATTGAGTTCAGAACCGAAAACGATGTTGAATGCTTTGGTTGAAGCGTGTTTGGTATGGTTTCCTGGTAGTTTTTGGGGATATGTTTGAACAATTTTGGGTAACTTTTGTTTGGAATATAGAACGAAATTCAGACCAATTATTGTATTCTTTTCTTATATAAAATATGTGTTTACAATTCGAGTTGAATGCAGCGTTGGATAATTCATATTATTTAAGTTGTTAGATATTTTATTGTTTTTGTAAGCACTACGTCCAATTTGTACACTATGGAAGCTCTTCGCTGGAAGCTCAAGGCGTCGCACAAGGGTTAAAGGCAAGACAAAAGCGTTTTGCAATTGAAGCCACTAATTGCCACTGAGATGCAGATGCACTTAACGATTTAGCATAAAAATAGAGGGGTTAAATTTAAATTTATTCTATTTTATTGTCGTTTTTTTTTTGTTTGTTTCCGTCTCCATTTGCCTTACCTATGCGCTTTGCTTGAACTGTAAATTTTGTTAGTATTTGGAAAAGTTGTAATCATATTTACTGCCCACGGCCTGAACTAACCCCACACTAAGTTGGCCAATTCACCTAGCGGATGACACGTGGACGGTATACAGAGAGTTGATGCCGTGTTGACTGATTGATTAATGGTTGTCTGGTTTAATGCATGACACTAAAGTAATTTCGATTGGTTGTTGTCGTTTCACACATGCAACGAAACTTAGGCAACTTATGCAACAACTCCTACGCTCGATCGAAATGAAAACGGAATTTATCACACAACCTGCGGCCACAACATGCTCATACTACACTTGGCTATTTTCAATTCATCAATTCGTCACGTAAAATTGCATTGACACAGCGTGTTAGTGGGTTCTGCATTTCCGATGAGGATGGGATTGGGAATGGACACGAACCGGGCATAATCCCATCAATTTTTAATTGATCAACGCAATTTTACGCTCGGCAGTAAAAGAAATTGTATTGGTTTAGCACTAATAAACATTAAATTTAGTTCAACACTTACGTCAGCTTTTGGCTAAAAAGATTTTCTTGAATATGTATGTTCAACCGTTTTAGTTTCGGGTTTGGTTTTTATGTTTTTGGAAAGGAATTTAGCATAATTTCGTTCTATATGAAATAGATTTTAAAGACGGTAAGACGGTAAGATTGCTAACTGCTTGAAATCAAAATAATCATTAGTTTACAAAAGCGTTCAACGAAACATTGGCTTGTACGTACGGAAAGAAAGGAAAAATTATACGAAAATGTTCGAGATAATTATTCTAGGAAATATCTATCTTAGTTTTGAGCACTGTAGTATACATATTTATAGGTTCGAGTACGATTATAAAGGTAAGCGAAAAGTTACGACGACGTGTACATAAAAAACTTGATTTGGAATTCGATCGATTGCTTGGTGGCAAATTAGCATTTTTAATATGGCAGCGGTGAGAGAAGATAAAATCGTTTAGGCTACGTTCATTTACCAACACTATTCAACACTTTTCTATTGATTTTTTTCTTTTTTTGGCTCAATGCTGCTGCCACGGCACAAATTTTCATTTAAAAATCTTGAAAATAAACAAATCTAAACAGTTACGTAGGTTAGTAAACAAAATGTTACGCAATCTGCCGTGAATTAGTTTGTTAGGTTGGTTAAGTAAAGAAACGATAAATCAAATGTAAACTCATTTTAGTACGCTCGCTCTTTTGGATTGTTTAAAAATTAGTTTTAGTATTACATAAATTAGTTGAAAGAAACTATGCGCTAGTAGGAAATGTTTCGTTTGTTTCAAATATTTTTTTTTGGTTTTTTTGGTTGTTAAGTATGTTAAATAAATGCTTAGCGACGACAATTTGTTGTCGCACCTTCTTTCTGATTTGTTGTACGTTTTTTATGCACCGTGGGCAAGCCGGCACCGCCACCCATCATCGTGTGATGTGTGTGACCATTCTGGGTTTGGGTCAGACTCTGACTCTGGTTTTGGGAGTGACTGTGACTTTGGCCGCCGGACCGAAGGGCGCCCAGCGATATGGACTTTCTCGGATAATCGCCGGCAGCGGCCCTAGACGTCGCCTCGCCGCCGCCCTTAATCCGTCGGACAGTGGGCCAAACGAATTGCAGGCGGTACTCAGTGCTCAATTTAGAGATGGTCTTTTTCAATAGCCCATTTGACTCACCCGCCTGCGAAAGAGAAGAGCAGAATCACACAACGAAAAAGGGTTTTTCGGGGGTTAGGGTTTCACATAAAAGAGAATGAGAACGAGAACGAGAAAAGAGAACGAGAAAAAAGCATTGCAATGTCGCATTGTAGGATAGGTTTAAATATATAATTATTAATTATGGTTAAGTTAGGTTGGTTTTCATATTTGTTCGGGTTTTATGGGGACGATCAGAGCACAGTTAACATAGAGAAGAAGAGACCGGGTTAGTCATAGGTGGAGAAACAGAGAACGAGAAGAGAAGAAATACACACAATACAAGTATAAATTGTAAATTTTGAAAATCTAATACTAATTGTAGTTAACTCTTAAATGAAAACCCCAAATATTACTTAAATTATTTTCTAAATGGTTTTTACTCGGAATAATATAATAAGTAAGATAAAAACCAAAAACATTTGCAGTATTGTCGCTAGTGATTTAGGCTATAGTCTCTTAATACTTTAAAAGTTGTCAGATAAGCATAGATAAATATCGTGATAACATTCAAAATACAATATTAAAACTTAAAGGGAAAGGTAAACAAGAAAGGAAGTTAACTTCGGCAAGCCGAAGTTTGTATACCCTTGCAGCTATAATTATTAAATTTTCAAATACAAAAAATTATATTCCCAATAGTATAAGATAATATGTCAAAAAACACAGAAGCTATAATTTGTTTCATATTATTTTTCCACCAATTTTCCGATCTTTCCTAGGCAGCTATATGATATAGTCGTCCGATTTCGATAAAATTTAATTCAAAATTCAAAACTAATTAAAAAATTTTATTTCCCAGCTTAGGAGGTTATATGCTAAAGAGCACCAAAGACATAATTTTTAAAAAAATTTTTTCCGATTATTCCTATGGGAGCTATAAGATATAGTTGTCCGATCCGGCTGGTTCCGACTTATATACTACCTGCAAAAGATATAAGACTTTTGGGAAAGTTTCAGCCCGATAGCTTTAAAACTGAGAGACTAGTTTGCGTAGAAACGGACGGACAGACGGACATGGCTAGATCGACTCGTCTAGTCATGCTGATCAAGAATATATATACTTTATGGGGTCGGAAACATCTCCTTCACTGCGTTGCAAACTTCTGACTGAAATCAATATACCCTCTGCAAGGGTATAAAAAGTAAAAGGTTTAGGGCCTTATAATAAACATTACCCCAAAATGTATGCTATGGAACGTTAAAACCAAGCGAAAATACCATTAAACAAATATAAAAACAAATTTAGACTACCCAGGTCTATGTTTATTCGCATTCAATTCAGCACTTCATTTACCCACACAGAGATAGAAGAAGACAGAGAAAAACTAGCATAAAACCCTTGTTACATGCATTACAAATCACAGACACAATGGCCACAATCAGACTGGAAAAAGATATACTAAGTATTGAAAGTATCAGGGATATTACAAGTGTATGAATGGGCGAAAAAAATCGATATACAACTTATGCAAATGTTGGAGGGTTTTGCAGATTAAAATTTTACATTCAGGTCGAGTAGCCGCCCGACTAACTGACATTCGGTCTGACAACTCAATGGTGCTCCGGCACACTCACTGCAAATGTACAGACACATGCAATCGTGCTCATGTGAGTAAATGAAATTTTCCCATAGCCGCAAACGGCGCGACGAACTACAAATGTTCAACAGCATGTCCTGCACAGGGAAAATTGCCAATAAAAGGACCAGAAAAGTTGCAGACAGTGCGACACGGGGCGTATGAGTGCTGGGGGCTGGGGAGGCGGAATTCAGGGCTGACTGATGGACAGCATCAACGCTAATAGAAATTGTTGCGCGCCACCAAGTTTCGGTCCAATGGTCCGAAGCGCGTTCTATCTCTGATCGGAAATAAGGGACAGGTTCTATCTCCCTGCAGATTTTCTGCAGCTTTATGTGGCGCCACGAGCCGAAGCCCTACTATCGGACTATTGAGCAGCGTTTAATTTATGGGATCTTATTTAGCATGGACCTCGATTTTACAGTACTTTGTAGCCTGTTTACCATTTAACGCTCTTCAAAGTAATAACAAATATAACTAGAATAAATAATTACATTTTCATTTATGCACTGATAAAAAATAGAATAGTAAAAATAAAAATCTGCATATTGAATTAAAATTTCATTTTAAATATTTAAACTAAATACAAAACCATGATGTTAAACATTTTTTAGGTAAAAATATTTGACTCATGTTTTCAAATATTAGATTTAATGTTAGTCATATTTACTTTACGTACTTTACGTCATTAAAAACAATAAGTTTATATTAAATTTACATCTTAAAATCTTTAAGTAAATGTACTTGTTAAATTAAATATTTTCATATTTAAGATAAATAAAAGGCACAATAGATGAAAAGCATATTACAAAATATTTATATTTAAAATGAAATCCTTGGATTTACAATGTTTTTTATCAGTGCAATCAAAATTTTTTGTTATTATAATTTAATACAAACAAAAATATTAACCAACATTGTTTTAATCCATTACTTAGTTTAATTTTTAATTTTTCGGAAAATTGTAATTAGCCTTTCGAATGCTATGTAGCCTCCCAAAAATGTCTCAACTAATTTCAGCATGCTGGGGACTTGAGATCCGGAAAACACATACATACAGACACCCAGGCACGCGAAATTGAGGTGCACACACAAGTACGTGATTTATTTGATTAGGCAATAGACAGTAGACAACTATTGAATTAGACACCCGAGTGCTCTGGCTGCCGTGCAGTGCAATCCATCTGACAATTGTGTACCTGTTTTCTTGTGGTTCCGTCGATCTCCGTTGCAATGGGATACGCACGTCCATTGGGCACGACGGGTGGTCCCTCCGATTTGCTGCGGCGCGAAGGTGTGCCACCCCGCTCCTCCGACTGCAGAGAGACAGAGATGGGGCATTAAAGTGATACATACGGGCTTGTATAGTTAATTAGCTGGTCATTAATATTACGCATACGCCTTGTTGACGTGCGTCAGCAGGTGGAGTCAATTAATTATGTATTGTCAGGGCGCCCATGATAGTATGTCAAAAGCACACTCTCCCAGGTATACCGACGCGCAACCTCGCATTCAGGTCAGTGGCGTAAAAGGTATTTTGGCACGGGATATTTCGCTTAATTTACTGTAGCCAATTACTCTAAAGTAGTCTATATTTAAAAAAAAAAATGTAGAATTCCCCTATTTTGAAAAGCATCTCTCGATTTAATTAACTTTTCTGAGTATTATTTAAAACAAACCATTAAAAAAACTCTACATTCACAATGTCAATATGGGGATTCATTTAATTTTGCCAGGATCAAACAGATTTATATCGATATTTTTTCCATTGAGATATATTTACTGTAAAAGCGTAGTATTTAAGTAGTTGCCTGAGAACCCTAAACTAAACCCTACCATCTGCGTACGCCACTGATTTTCGCACACGTATCTCAATGTCCTTGCAACATGTGCCGCTGTGCGCCTCATTATTAATTAGTCTAGCGTTGGGGTGGATGGGCGGAAAATGAACTAGGAGAGGACCAACCTCATAGGGAACTTTTTGTGAACGGCTTTTGTGTATTTCCTGCGGCATTTGAGAGCGTCGACATTTCTATGAGGGCCGCGGCTTAAACGCGTTAACCCTAATGCCAAGCCTCCCGTAAAGGCATCGGCTTTCATAAGCCCATAAATATGCTATAAGAGAATATACCTTCAAATGAAAACTTTTTACTCTTTAAGCTAATTAAGACAAACGATTTACACCGATTAACTTTTGGTTTTCAATTAAATGCTTAGCTTTTGACGGTTTTTTAATCGGCAATAAAAACTACAGCCAACTTTTTAAAAGCACATTGCACAATGACTAACTGAAATATAGAGTATAATAAATAACTAAGTTTTTTTTTTTTACATTACAAAATGCCAGGGTGCATTTGCATTTCCCTCACGGTCCTCTTCAAATGTCAAAAGCGCATAAAGTTTGTGTGGCCATAAACTGAAAATACTATTAGATGTGGAAAGCTCGCTGACTCTTTACAAATTTTTAGCTCGTTCATGAAGATGTGGAAATGCACAATAATTTCCCATATTTATGAGCCAAAATCTTCTCAGCCGCAACTGCTCATACACATGTAAGAGGGCTTAGATCTAAGTTGAAACAGGGTTACGTGATTACATCAAGCAAAATTAATTTGGCATAACTTTTAAAAACTGTATGACGTTTTGAAGCTTTAAAAACAGTCCTTAAATAGAATGATAGAAAAAAAAAGAAAAGGAATGACCACTATTCATTTTAATTACCTTCTTTCACTTAAGAAACATTAGAAATTGTAGTACTGTAAAGACCCCATTCCACATTCATAAAAGACAACTGTGATATATTCCCACCCTATTCATATTTTAGATATTTACTATTTCTTGCACCTGCCGAATGGTCAGGGTCATATATGTCCTGGGGGCAACAGATGGGAAAGGGATTCAAGGACTGACACTTACTCTCGCCAAACGATGTGCACTGGCATCTCGGCGTGCATCTGTATATTCCGATCCTATAATAAACTCGTGCGATTTATATGCTAATTCTGGACATTTTTTCCGGCGCGGCAATGGCGGCTCATTTGTCGGTCCTGCAGATGCGCAAAATCCAATCGGAAGTCGAATCAGAGCGAGATCAATAAATAAGTCTGTGACAATAAGGCGCAAGACAAATGTCTTCGCAACTCACCAACAAATTGACTTGGGTTTGGGGCTGGCGCCCGTCGCACAACCTCTGGCCGCGAGTTGCCCGTAAATTCATGCCAACGATAAGTGCTCCGATACTCCGAGTGGAGCTGCTGGAAGAAAAGATAAAAGATGCCAATGCGTTAGTCAAAAATCAGATACACTTGAAAAAACAAAATATTATTTAGGATAAAAAAACAAGATTGTAGATCATTTTTGATATTCTTACTGGAATTAATGCATTGTCTCTCCTCTATAACTTCAAATTCAGTTTTAATGTTCCTTTTTTTTCTTTTTATTGTTATTAATTTTCTTCATTTATACACAGAGTAAAATATTCAAGTACATTGTTCTTCAATTGAGAACATTCGTTCTTAAAAACCGTGTAAGTACATTTTGTTCTCAATATTAGGCCGAAATGGTGAGAAGATAAATGTTAAATTGAGTTTATTTAATAACTGTTTGATAAGAATACACTGCTGACTGTACAAATAATTTATTTGTTGGGATATACAATATAAATACCGCCAATTCAACTTGAGCAAAACGAAAACATTTTCAACTTCAAAAATGTCGTTCAGTTTTTAAGAATATTTTGAATCCAGATAAGAACGTCAGAATTTACTCTGTGTAAAGTTTTCTTATAAATCAAAAATTTAAATTGTAAAATAATGTAGAATTAAATAACAATTAGACTTGTTATCAAACATTATAAGATAGTTACAATCCACATTGATTTAGAAAAATGTAATCTCAGCTTAGTCCTCCCAACTACATTGATTAGAGGATCCCCTTGAAAATAGCATTTCCTGCTGAAAGCAGACAATAGGCGCAATTTAACATGGATAATAATTACAGCGAAACGCATGACAAATACCACAATGAGACCAGCAAAAAGCTAACCACTTCCACATATGGCCACATGTAAATATTTTCATTTGCCATGGCCAGACTTTCGGGCCCAGGGCTGTCGGCCAATTGGCCAGTTAGTCAAACAGTTTCGTTCCGGGCTCTTGGCCAAATTGCGGTTTGTCGCATTTCAATGCGGCAATACGTCCACCCACTTTCTCCATTACAACTGCAGCCATTTGATAATTGCGACAATGGCCAGAGAAAAATCCATATTAATGGCCATGTTTTCCACTGCAACAGTTACTCTTACTGCCACTTCGGCAGTTACTGTTTGTGTTATTTTGCTACTTATTTTATGGCCACGACAGCGCGTATCGATCTAAGCCAAGGAAGTTGGACATTTCGAGCTGAAGTCGTTGCATGTAAGCTGTAAATTGGGTTAAGCTCTCCAAACACAAGCTGGCTAAGACAGCTGCAGCGACAGTCCTGGCCGACAGACAGTTCCAGGACATTCTCGTGGAGCAGCCGAGTCACTCGATTTAATTATGGCCCGACTTCGAGTTCGCCCTCCTGCCTTCCAAGAATTTACCTGTGTCTGCCTGGGCTTAACTTTCATTGTCTCGACGTAGTTTCCTGCTCCACTTTTGCACAGTGGAATAATTGCCGGCTGGCACGCAATGTCAAAAGACAGCAAACATTATATTAATTATTTGTTGCAGCCATTTCCTAGGTTTAATTTTAATTTATAAACACCTAATCGGGATTCGTAACAAGGTCGTTACAGAAATATACAGAAAAGTAAATCGGTAAAGTAATCGATAAGAACAACGCTAGGGTTTTAAATTAAAAGAATTACATTTTTAAGAATATTAACTCTAAAAATAGATTTTTTTAGTTTAACTACATAATTTTCGGAAGAGAGACTTACATTTATAATATAATTTTTAGTTTTTTTTAAATTTTTTGAGGACTTTGATCTAAAAGAGTTTTAGTACACTCCGCTTCGACTTATTTTTTCTTGAAACAACTCTGTTTTTATGGGTTTTAAAAATCTAATTTGCTGTATCAGTGAGATAATCGCACACACACGTCACTGAAGCACTTAATAAATTAAGCCGCAATAACTCTCGTATCCCTTATGCTGTGCTCCGAATAGGCTGCACCCTTAACCCATAGCCAAACAATAGCCCCAGGAGCAATTAACCCAATTGCGGGCAGACCCCTTCAGTCTAGACACACTCCAATATCCGCCAACGCTTTGCGCCAATTAAAAGGAGCTATAGCAAATCATTCCTCGACAATCAATAAAACTCACTTGGCCGGAAGAGATCGGGGCCACGCCTTCTGCACAACCGACGATACCTCGACGGCACGCACCTTTTGCATAATTTAGCAGTGAGAGCTCACTTTATTCGAGCCGCTGGAGGAAAGCTCGAGCCTACGTGGGTTCGTTTGTCACCTGAATCGGCAGTTGATGTCAGGGGCGTCGCCGTTGTTCGCACTGCCAAAAGTGTGGGAGGGGTTCCTGCCACGTGGCTGACTCACACCTGCACAGCGTACACATTGTTAGAGCCCATGTATGAATATATCTTTTCGACCCCACCAACTTTCAGTACATATCCTGGGCAGCTGCAACAATTTATCATGTCATGGAAGGTGGGTTACGGCACAAAACTTTTATATATTTTCCAACTGATTTATGCCTGTGGTGGCCCAATTGATTGCGGTCACCAAATGCAGCCGCACCCCAGCATAAATATTTAAATATTATGTATCCGTTTTTTTCGAGGGTCCATTAAAAATTAATTCCATATGAAATTTTAAATGTTGTGCGGCTTTTGGGGCCAGCAGGGCGAATGTGCATAGTTTGGGGAAATCATTTTGCCTTAAATTTTCAGCATTCATGCGAGAGAGACGGCAGTCCCTCAGCTGGGAGACACTTTGTCTCCCTGTCCCGGTGTCTGTGCAGTGATGTTGAAATCCTGATAAGCCTGCTGACATCTCAACTATCCCACGGCTGACAGATGGGCGGGTCGGCCGGCTCTTCCTGCGGGTTGCAGTGTTTTTAATTAAAATTTTAAACGACGAGTAGCTTACAACTTAAAGGGCTCCAGCCGGAACAGCCGAGTGATTTTTAATGGAGTTTCCAAGGGCCAAGCGCCAGCTACTTGCCATCAAAACTTGGCACATAGATCAATGGCCAATTTGTGGTGTTCCTAACTATCCTATAAATTAATGTCCACGTTGCAGACATATTTCTTGTATAGGTTTTCCCATATCCGATGCACATACTGAAGATAAATTTATGGCTTTTATTTCCAAGGGTGGGTCCCCAGTATTTTTCGTAGCATACTTGCAGGCGTCAGTTGCACCATAATCCACACACACACTAACAAGTCAAAGTCTCTGACCGCACAAGTGTGTGTGTGTGTGGGGCGGGGGAAATTCGTGTGCGTGTTTAATCTTCCCGAAGGGACCTTTCAAGTTTTATGCGGGCAAAACAAGCAAAATGACACCTCGAAGCATAGTTATCGCCTCCGAGATCCTTGTTATGCGGTCTCATATGTTTGCCCCTGTATTGGTGTAGTCCTTTGAAGTGCCAACCGCATTTCTGGGGAACCAGAAAATGTCTTTGTCCAATGCGTTTTGGGGTGAGGTTGGAAAGTTTGTTGCAACTTATGTGGAAGATTAAAAGGTTCTAGTATATGTACATTACTAAAAAAGGGCTTCAAATTGTTTGTTTGCTATTATTTCCCTAAAATAATTTATTTATAAGTTTTCGGATTAGGTCCCTTTTCAATTTTAGTTTTAGATAGGTTTGAATTTTCTATAACAGTACAAACAAATAGTTTTCTGAACACAAAACCCCTTATTTAATATTCTACCACATTTAAAAAAAAAACTCATAATTATTTTATACAGTACTAAAAAGGGGCTTCAAGTTGTTTGTTTGATATTATTTCCTGAAACTAATTGATTTTTAAACTATTGGGTTCTGTCTTTTTTTAATTTAAATACTAGATAGCTATGAATTTTCCATAACAGTAAAACCAAATAGTTTTTTGAACACAAACCCCCTATTTAATATTCGATTACATTGAAAATTAAACACATTAATATTACGTATAGTACTAAAAAAAGGGTTTGTTTGCTAATATTTCCTTAAACTAATTTATTTTTAAATTTTCGGTTTCAGTCCATTTTAAATTTAATTACTAGGTAGCTATGATTTTTTTTTGTAACAGTACATCCAAAAAGTTTTCTGAGCACAAAACCACCTAATTAATATTCGATCCCATTAAAAATACACCTCATTAATTTTATAATTTAATATTTTTCCATTTAAGAGCTCTTATAAGTTGTTAAAATTTTAATTTACAATTTTTTAAAAATTCTCCTATGATATTAATGAACTAAAAATTTAAACATTAACTGTTTTCAAAAGTTTTGAATCAAAACATACTAAATCTCAAGCATCAACATATTGAAACTTAAATATCCAAACCTTTCAACAAATATTAAGTTGAACATATGCAAACTGTTATGTTATCTTATCTTAAAACTGCAGCTTTGTGAAAACTTCACCGATTGTTTGTTCTGTTTTGTTACTTTTGCCGCAGCCCTCGACTTGTTTGAAAAGTTTTTTCATTTACTTTTTGTTTACGATGCATTTTTGCCATTTGACACCATTTTGTCTGGCACGGACAACGGCCGCAAACACACGGCTGCTTTTATGGTTTCCGCCGGTCAGGCCGAGTCCACAAAGCACCTGACCAGGTGGGTTGCTCGATGGCCACAGCCGGACTCAGAGCCCCTTCCCCATTTTTCTCCGGTGCGTGCCTTTGTGCCACTGTGGCTTAGTTTGCTCGATTGCTCAACTAACTCGGCCTGTGGGATGTTTGCTGCCATTTTGCGTGGTCTGCGCCGGCAATTAATTCACTCAGCCAAGGCCCCAGGCCGGCAGGAATGATGCTCCTGCCACAAACTTAATTGCCAGCTGCATTGAAATGAGACACGCCCCGAAATATACAGACTGACTGACGCAGATTGACTGGCAGCCAAGAGCCGGATAATGTTTGCCCCAGGCATTCGTTCCAAAAGCAATACTTACAAGTGTTTGTTTTTGGAAGGAAAGGAAAATATCTGATTATATATATTTAATTAATTTTATGAATATAAAACTTTGAATGTATTAAATAAATTATTTTCCCTTAGCGAAGTTGAAAAATTAATTTTAAACTTATTTCCAAGCCCTGAAGATTGCTTTATATATATAACCAATAAGAGGTTTAGTTATCAACAAATATGTTAGTTTAATTTAATATTCATGATGTAGCTTGTTCGGTTCGGAGCTATAAAATAATAAAAGTCATTTATAAAATCAAGCCCATGGGTTTTTCTTGGTGTAAAACCACTAGAGGTCGACGCCTAACGAGGAACATTGGCCAACACAACCCAAGTCAACCCCGGGGTTGGAGGTCACCTTCATTAAATTAAAGAACACTGCTCATTTGCATGGGCGCCTTCTTTCCGCTCTCTCAGTTCGCCCTCGCCCATAAATATGGATTTAGTTTCCGTTCAAATAAAAGCAGAACAACTGCGGACAACATTTAATTAGTGGAAATTAATTTACAGCCGTAGCGAGGGTTTTAATAGAGTCTTATATAAAAAATATAATATAAATTAATTGATAGCGCACCTTGCCTTAACAGCAAGTACTAAGAATTTAATTAGACATTGAAAAGATGCGAAAACATTTAAAGCGGACAAGACTGTGGAAGGATTTTAAGCAACATATGGATATTTAATATATTTATTATAACGTTTTTTTTAAAGGTTAAACACTTCGTTGCCCACAATTAAATATTATAAACCTCAAGGTTTTTCTATGAATGCTATTTAATACATTTAATTTTAAAAATGCGACCACGGTGTACAAAAAATATATTTATGTCGGAATAGAGAGGAAATTCGACTTAGTTATTTTGAGATAGAAAGTAAAATGTGAAAATTAAGTGCGAAAAATATGTTCGTTACTTCAATAAACCGCAATTTTCGTCTCTTCAAAGTCGAAACTCTGTACCAAGACTTGGTAATTTTGGCTTTGGCAAATTAAATTGATTTCACACGAAAAAGTTTCTCCCCCTTTCTCTCATCGTCCCAGCGGTTATCGCCGCCCACCAAACTTTGGGAAAACTCGTGCTCCGCAGATTGGCAACGAGTTATGCAACAATTTAATGTCAACATACAATTAAGCTAAAAAAGAGCGATGCAAAGGCGGTCGTTAAGCTCAGCGCTGCGAGTTATTTGCCCCAGCCAAAAGTCAGACGGCCAAGAGGACAGACAGGAAACGGGAATCAGGAGTGCAGAGGGCGACATATAGACGACAGCTGAAAAGTCATTTGTATGCAACCGCAAATCGAGGGACATTAAACTTTTAAGACGCTTTTATTGCTCTCCCCACAGGCCGTGTGCTTCACATCGTCCGTGTCCTTTTCAATTCTAATCCTTATATGTACCTTCTGGTCCGCAGAGCCCAGGGCCTTTGGCTTTGGCTTTGATTCGACGGCTTAGCGTTGACATGGCTGTCGATGTGACAGCCTGATTTATATGGCCCAGTCCACGGGAAAATCTCAGCCAAATTGCTTGTGGCAGCGGCAAAAAGTCCAACGGCAAAGCTCTATAAATTCTGCATAAGTCAGCGGACTCTGTAATTTTCTAAAGTTCATTTTATTTCACTCAGCAGCAGACCTGGAATATCATACTATACATTGTATTTTGCGGAAATATGTGCTCCCAGGCACGTTTTGCGTTTCAGGCCAGACAGAAAAGCTCATAAACACCTTTTCAGCGAATGTAGCCCGGGTTTTGCATATAAAGTGCACTCTGAGCCAGGCTGCAGTGCGGATAAGTAGAATATTGTCGAATACATTTGTGGATTTTAAAGCTTGATTTTTAGGCTACAAGAAAATTAGGTATATGATCTGGATTGCTACAAATTGTTACTACTTTAACAAAAATAAATAAAAAAAATTTTAGTTCCATTATTTGTTTAGCTATTATTCAGTTCCTTAGAAAAATTGATATATGTTAAATATCTTGCTTGAATATTGATTTTATAAAATACGTTTTATATTTATTGACTAATAAAGTCCGAAAATAATATAGTCATTGTTTTGTTTTTAATAAAATATCATTTATATGAGTCGGAAAACCAAATTATAGCTAGATAATTTCTTAATAACCCCAATACTCATAACTATAGGATTTTTAATTGATTTGCTTCAAAAACCATCTTTATTTTAGTAAAAATCTTCACAAACTGAACTCGAGAAGCACATTCTTGATCTTTTAATTGTGTTTCCTGTCCATTTTGACAGCATTAACCTCTGGTTTGTCTTTCCAAAAACAAATGGAAATTAAAATCCATTTAAGTTATCAAATTCTTTACTTGCACACTCCGCCAGCCGCAGACAAAGGAAAACTTTTCACACATACTTGGCCGAGAAATTGCAGCACTTCCTGAGCAATTTATGAAAGCAAACTTTTGTGACACCTTCTCCGCCTGGAAAATATTCGTCATATTTGCGAGCAGAATGTAACTCAAATTATGCGCACTTTGCCGGAGGAGGGGGTGGAGAAACACAAACACAGGAAGGCTGGGCATATTTAATTGCATTTTCCTGTCTGTCCTCCCTCCTCGAGCCAAACTTCAAATGTCTGAGCCGACAAGAATGATACTCGTATCTGTGTCTGCATCTGCATTTCCATAGACGAGTGTGCATCTGCTGCTAAGCGTTATTCAATGTTGAACAATTAAAACGAAATTCGATACCGCCTTTGAGCTCTTTAAAAATGAAAAAGAGGGAAAATGAAGGAAAAACTATTTTTCGCCGCTTGTGCGTGCCTCGAACGGTTTTTGCCTTTGTTTTCCTTGTTCAGCGATTACCGCACGAGTGCTTTTTGTCAGTGTGCGGGTGAACGAATCTGCCTGCATCAGTGTGGGTGAGTATCTGTGTGAAATGCTGTGCTTAGTGCACTCATGTGAATAACGACGCTGTCGACAGCGCGACTTTCCCATCGATGGCACGCGCTGAGCTAAAGGTGCCCCAATACCCTGAAATGGGTTAGGAAATCATCTTGAACCCTTGAAATACATTGTATAATAGATATATTCAGCTGATTAAAAACAGAGTAGATTGAAGAACAATTGATAAATGGGACCAATAAATAAAGATACGTCAATACAAATGTTTCTAAAGTGCCTTGTCTAGCCCAAAATCCCTCTATAAACAATCACAGTCCTAGGAATTTCTTTTTTATACCTCATCCTTACTATAAGAAAATTAATGTTCCTAAACCCCAAAAGTTAGGGGAACCCAAGTAAGATTAGTCACTGCAATTTTAAAAATATCTTATGGTTTTTTTAATTTAAATTTATTTAAAAATATCAAGGTGATATTGATTTCATCAATTTCAAAAGTAAGGGTATCACAGCATTGCTATTTTTCAGTCCAGACACTTTATTTAGCTACCGGCTCTTTACTACCTTTGGCGTATCTCTATCTAGCCGCAGAATCTGCTGGCAATTTGCAGCTCCTCCAGGCTGCAATCAAAATGCATTCCGAATGGAAATTTCCCCTTATATAAGTACACCGAACTTACGTCAGGCATGAAAGGAAACGGCAAAGCAAGGAAAAATAGGGGAAAAACAAAATTAAAATGCCGCAAACAAATGTGACGTCAACTCCTTTGCGAACACATTTCAGCATCCTTCGAATACTCGTATTACCGCATTTCCGCCTTTCGCGAAACACAGTCAAGTCATTATGCCAAAAAACTTTAGCAGTTATCAGCGCATTTAGATTATTCACAGCCTTTGTTTTCCCCAGCACGAAGTTTTCACTAAAGAATCATAAACAAGCAAAAATGTGACTAAAATGCAGAGAAGCGAAAAAACTTCGTGTAACTTGCAAATTCCTTTTTTTCCTTTTCTCTCTGGTTGTGACAGATTTTGTGCCTGAAGTCTTCCTTATTTGTGACTGGGGTAAGCTAATTTGATTAATGGTGAAGACAACAGTAGTTTGAGTTAGAACAAACTATAAATTACATCACTCATTAAGTCAATAAAGTCTTCGACGAACCCTGAAGATTAAATTACACAATTTTCTTCTTTGCATTCAGTTAAACTGAAAAGTTTTAACTGCCCTGTATAAATTTGAATTTTATGCATTCGTTCATTTTGCGCACTCTCGAAGTTACTTGCTTCGGAGTAGAAACGTCTTTTCTGTCCACGTCTAGCCAGGAAGGAGTCAATCGGAAACGTTTATTTGGGGCGATGAATTCTGTTTATGCGGTTATTAAAAGAACATTTCGAATTTAAAGGCCTTTTACAAGAACTCAGCATACAATTTTCTGTACACTTACTAATATTAAACTCTTTGGGAATTAAAGTCGTCAAGAGCAATCTAGGAATTCTATCCTTACTATCCTTTAACGTTCTATATAAATTGCGTATACGACTGGTTGAACAAAAATATTTTCTGGTTACTGAAAGAACCCAATTTCGAGAATGACTTTCGTTGTAAGGCTTTTACTTTATTTTTTGTTTAATTTTTGCTTTTCATATTAGTACACTTAAAAGTGGTTATGCAGTTGTGCAGGACACTTAGTAATAACATAATACTTTGAAATATTTCCGAAAGTCGTAGATCTATTCACTATTTTATATTATTAGAAATAGATACACTATACTGTATAAAAAATGATAAAAATGGTTGAAAATAGTCGGAGGTTTTTGTCATATTTTTGTATACAATTCGATTTTACAACATTTTTTGTTTGTTTTCAGATTGTCATGTTTTAATCCAGACTTTGAACCATGTATGCTGAAACAAAAGCATGTTTTCGACAGACATGTCTGGCACATTGCGCAATCAGCGAAACTTAGCCGGGACCACTTAACCCGAGCTGAACTTGGCTTGTCGTGGAGCGGAGTTGGCTAAATCCCTCAATGCCGGCAATTGAAAATGCTGAACGCTGGTTGGATGCCATTAAGACAATGCAGCACAAAATTGCACTGCAGCACACAAAATGCACATCTGTATCGGGATGTTTGTGAGAATACATATCTCTAGGCTGTGCAAATAATTGTCCATTGTGTGCTTATTTTTTGTCTTCTTCATGTTGCTGCTCTATTTCTGTTTTAGCTGCATATCAAATTGCCATTGCCAACTGCAAGGCTGAACAATAATGTGGCAAATAATATGAAATTATAGCCAACCATTGAATGACAAAGTGGCAGGCCAAGTTTCGCCTTGAAGAAAATGTTTTCAAGTCCAAAGAAGGAAAGCTTAAACTGTCATAAAAATAGTGCTTTACTCCCAAGTAAATATTTTCTCGAATTGTGTTAAAATATGTTGAAAATTCCTGAATACAACCGAATTATTCGGCTGACATCACTCCGATATTTTGGGAATTTTATATGAAGTTGTATATGCATTTATCCCGGCCAATTGGCAGCGACTTCTCTTCTGCTTGCCAAAAGCTAAAGCTAACACATTACTTATAAGCAAATAAGGTCAGATGAGGGGTAGGTCACACCCCCCTCTTATTTCGCATCCCCTTCATGGCCACTTAAATATTTTCCGCTTTTGTATTGTTGAGCAAAAGTTTTTCCTTCTTCCCGCCGGCAAAACGCATAAAAAATGCATACGCACACCAGTTTCCATATCGTTTATAATGGGATTTGCACATACACTTCTACACACATTTAGGGTCTGTTTGTGTTGGCCAAGTTAAAAAACAAAAGCGCAGCAAGAGGCAGCACTAGAACCTGAAAGCGTGGAACATTTAACTTTTTATGCAAGTGAAGATTTTTTCTGCGCTTAGCCAAGGATTGTAAAAACCTGAAAAGCCAGATCAGGGAACAGAAACGTTTTAGCAAGGTAGAATAAAAAGCTGAATATAATCATCGTTATGATTTACGGTGCTATGAGGATTAAACATATTTTTTTGTGGGCGTTAATTACTTTTGGTACTTTAATATAACTATTTAAGACCTTTTTATAAATCAAGATTTGCTTAACATTGACTTAAAGGCCCACATCGTTTTTAATATAATTTAACATCGTAGCAAAGAAAAAGTTGATTCCTTAAAATAAATCACGAAAAAGTTTAATTAAACTAAACACATAGACAATAAATTTCTTCATATCAAACTTGCATTAAATCAATAGATGAATTTTTTTTGAATGGCAACCATAAAGAATTTCTAACGATAGTCGTGACCAATTTAAATAAACTTTAAAATGTTAATATTTAATATATCAAGGATCATGGCCGTTCATCAGATAGAACTTGTCACGGCTGGCTAATCTATCTATTTGAATATAAAATCTCAAATCAATAAACTTTCCAGTAAAAAAAGATTGCTAGACCTACAAAAATTCAAATAGATGGATTAGCACGTTTGGTATTAAGTTTTTATACCCGTTACTCGTATAGTAAAAGAGTATACTAGATTCGTCGAAAAGTATGTAACAGGCAGAAGGAAGCTTTTTCGACCCTATAAAGTATATATATTCTTGATCAAGATCACTGGTCGAGTCGATCTAGCCATGTCCGTCTGTCCGTATGAACGCTGAGATTTTGGAAACTATAAGAGCTACAATACTGGGATTAGGCATGCAGATTCCTGAGATTCCTGCGCAGCGCAAGTTTGTTTCAGCAGAAACCGCCAAAAACAGTGGCTCCTACAGTTTTGATGCTAGATAAAAGATTTTAGCCGAAATGTATTCTTCTCATCAATACCTATCGATTGACCCAAAAAAAAGTTTGCCACGCCCACTTTAACGCCCACAAACCGCCCCCAAACTTCAAAAAATCGTAAATATGAAATTTATTGGTCTTGTCAATACCTATCGATTGATCCAAATAAAAAATTTGCCACGCCCACTCTAACGCCCATAACGCTTAAATCTGTCTACCGCCGGTAGGTGGCGCATTTCAATCACGCTTTGCTGCTTGCATATCTCCATTTCCCTTTGGTCTCTTTAGCTGAGTAACGGATATCTGATAGTCGAGGTACTCGACTATAGCGTTCTTCCTTGTTAATATCTGGAATCCTTCCAGATTTTTATGGAAGTATATTAGATAACTCAGCATCTATTTGGTGGAATGGACACTTATAGACGTATTACAAAATATAAACTCAAAGTAATCTTATGTCAAAGCAAACTAAATAAAGATACACCGTAGTTAAGGTAATGGGTGATGACTACACTTTGCTATGAAATAAAAAGTGAGATCTTTGGGAACCTTTAGAGCTCCTTAAAGATTCCCCCACTACTCCAAACCCGAACCGTCCAATAAAATTACTATCAGCACTGTCAGCATCAACAGCCCCTTGCAACTTGGTCGCCAGCCAAGAGCCAGAATGAAGATGGGGTCAGAGGGCAGGGTTAAAAGGGGGTTTGAAGACTGCGTCAGTGCAGCGACGACAAGCTGGGCCGCCCCATAAATACATATAAAGCATATACCATATAGCATATGGCATGTGGCACCTGGCAGGCCGTTAGCCCGGCCCTGTAATCCATTCACTTGCGAAGGGAAATTATTATAATTGCATTAGTTCAAAGGCAGAAAATTGAAATTGAAATACGTTAGGCGATGTGATGGCACGGCCCTGGCTCACTGAGGATGCTGATGGATGGTTGGTGGAATGGCTGTATGGTCGAAAGGACTAAAAGGTGGAAATTCTGAAGCCAATGTTGACGTAATGTGCCAAGGATGGGGCGTTGTCGTATGGACCAGCACATTCGGTTAACGCTGTCTCTCGCAAATTAATTAAACCTAATGACAGTACGTTTTTTCTGGGCATTTTTCGGTTCCTTCCTGGGTTAAATGAGATAAGACGGAAATCATTAGCAAATGGCATAAAATTGGCTTTTAACCAACGTCCTTATTGCTGCAATATACGCTGCCTTTACCGGGCATCAAAAGCTTGTGCTTTAATGGAAAAAGTTCGGATCCATGCAAGTTCTAATCGCCTGACATTGATGAGCACGACTTGATAGACATTTCGTGCTCGTTCGACATTCGTGTACAGTTTTTAATGGCTGTCGAATAGGAAAATCAATATGAAAAGTTGTTGCTGATTAACACGCTAAACGTACCTGCACACATCAAAATCAAACAATCAAGGCTATAATAAAGTTGCTAAGAATATCCAGGTGCAGACAAAGTGATGGATCAATGTACCTTTGTTGTTTATTGAGCTTATAGTTTATTCTGATTACTAAAAGTAAATATAATTTTAGCAAAATCTTTTATTTACTATTTTTAATATAATACCTATAATTTTATGTCCCTTAGATGGCAAGCCCTTGAGAATTTTATCTATAATATATTTTTAATAATCTTTAAACGTCTCTACAACACCGTAATTTGCCATCGCGAAACTTGATCGATAAAAATACAATTAACAATAAACGTTCCAATATAATTGCAAGTATTAAAGAACCCGAAAAATATTTTCCCAAGTAAAGTAAGCCAAACTTCGGAAAATGTAAAAATTTTATACTCGCTGCGCATGCAATTCACTGATTTGTGTTGAAAATATGCAAATAACCAAATGACTGACTGCCAGAAAATGCGATTGTAAAAACAGCAGCAGTCCGGAAAAGCGAAAAAAGCTGAAAAAGGTGAAATCTTTCGTGCGACATGTGCTACTCCCACTTCATGTCCCTCAAACATTTAAACAGTCAGTCAGGTTATTTAAAGTTTTCTGTGTACGTCAGTACAGTCCAGAACAGTTTTACAGTACAATTTAATATTCGCTGGAAAAAAGTTTGAAGAACAGTGTTTTACATTTTTGATTTCACACTAACCGCCTCCGAACAGTTGACCCCAAGTAATTAGAAAACTTTTCACCCCACTACAGCTCGCCCACCAACTCCATGGAGATTGCACATCGGTTTTCAACAATCGCCGAAAAGACAAAACAAAAACTTCATATTCTCTGGGCTCCTCGCCCCCAATGGTTTGAGTTTTCCTTTGGTTTCCCCAATTTTCGGTTCTGGCAATTGAGGCGATTGTTGTGGGAAGACAGTGGCAGAAAGTGCAAATTGCCCTCGTTAGATGCAATAAGAAGGGTTTCCGGGTAAAGAGGAGGACTTCCCACTCTCTTGCTGCCCAAAAGAAGCTTCCAGTTTTCAATTATATATATATCTAAGGATATTTGAACCAATACCCTTGATGCCGAGCCTTGATAAAAGTAAACGAGTTTCATTAAGATACTTCAGGTTTAATACTTCTTTTTTTACTACTTTACTACTGCTATCGATTTTTCTAAGTGACTTGATTTATTAGAAAAAAAAATGACAGCCCAGAGAAAACGAATACAGCTTAACACTGTTCTATTATAATGTATTTATAAAATAAACAAAATATTAAAAATACCATACAATTGTAACTAAAGTTTTAATTTATTTAATTATAAATATTTTATTATGTAAAGCAAATTGTTTTCATATTCTTATTTAACAAAACTTAAGCCAAAACTTTATTTTACCAACATTACTGTCAAGCATAAATAAAAAGTAATACAAATAAAACACCACGGACTAAAAATTTGGTTAGATGGGAAGTGTGAAAACTATCATGTGGGTGGCAGTAGTCGACTCTTGACAGTTTCCTGCATCCAAGAGATAACATGAGCAACAAAAGCAGCCGCCTCGCCTTTTATACCATCCAAAGGAAGATGCTGGGTGGTTATAGACGCAAGGAAACAATAGTGCGGATATAACTGCGAGTGTCAGTGGGAGATAATTCGGTAAAAGTTGAGTGAATCTACACAGAAAAAAATGTTCGCAGTTATTTCTACTGCTTAAGACTATTTTAAAGATGAGATGCATGATGTTGGTTGACTTTGGACCTCCTAACGGTTTCGACCCACCGCTTGTATAAAAACGCTAACGACTAATGTCCAGATGCAAAATATGTTTCATACTTTACAATATAATCTTTTATTTTATAGAAAATATCCCAATATAAACAATCTTTTCAGACTTTGTACAAAAATTAGATCTCAATGAAAAATGTTTTAGCGCTTTCTTATGGGTTCCAAATTAGTTTCTGTTTAAAAAAAATGTGTGTATCGGTTTTCACCAACATTTTTTCTTAACCCATTCTTTGCTATAACTTGCATGGTCTTTGTAGAAGTTAGTTAAGAGAAATGCCTCCATTCTTTCGGTGCATTATGGGCCGACGCCCAGCTGACTGCGAGGAATCGGCGAATCGATCCGGGGAGTGACTAAGAATTAAGCATGGCGGTAGCCATATGCGAGCTGAATCGATAAGCGTGTGGCATGCAACCGTCGACCGACTGGCGACACTTAGCCGGCACTTGTTGTTGCTGCTGGGTAGGTGGGTGGGCCAGTGGGCGGTCGGTGGGCGGGTGTAGCTAAGTGGGTGGCAATGGGGTGGTTGGGGTAAGGTGTCGCCATAAAAGTTTGACTGCCCTGCGCTGATGTAATACCGCAAGACAATTTTGCCTCGAACGTCATATGGCTGAACAAGCAGCGGGAAACAACAACAAAAACTCCAAGTAAAAGCCGGCTATAAGGTGCTCTCTCTTCACTTGCTCTTTCTATCTCTCCGCTCCTGCTTTCTCCAGTTCTCTCTCCATTTATCTTTCAGCTGCACATGCGCGGGTTCTTGAAATAATGGAAGGTTGTACCCTACAATTTGTGCGCATTGTGAAATGTGTAACTCTGTCCATACTACAGTGTTTCCTACAAAAAAGGAAGCCGATATATTTAAGGAATTTATTTAAATAAAATTAAAAGCCATGGGAAAGCATTAAATAACTTAAGATAAACAAAATGCAAAGAAGAATTGTCCTGTACAACAGTTTCAAGCAAAAAATTTACAAAATTCGAAAATTGGAAAATGAACTATACTACATTAAAAAGTTTTCGATTTAAATTAAATTTCTTCTATTTATCTGAAGGCAAAAAAAATTTTTTTGTTTGTAAGTTAGGTAGAAGTTAAGTCAAGTTTTCCGTTGCTTTACATATTTTTTTACATTATCATCTTGTCCATAATTGTTTGAAAGGTGGCTTTGATTGAATTAATGATTGTTAGTAATTCAACAAAAAACAGAAAAAAAATTATAAGATGTTGGAAGGTTTTAGCTGCAGAAGACTTGCAGAGACCTACTGTACTCTGCGAAATGCTTATTGTCAGATTCTTTTTTCCTGCCATCCACAATCTTATACATTGTCATGGCAAGTTGATGAATCAGCTGTTTTGCACAGCCACTGGAAAGGCAGCGCTGGAAGGAGAGTAAGTTCCTCGGTCGTATATCTCCGGCGGAGTCCGTGTCCGGGTCCGGGTCCGAATCCGGGTGCTATGTGGCACCCCGGCCGGCCACAGCTGAGGGCCCAAACAAGCCACAAGCCATATGCTATTGATTTTCTGGGCCTTCTCTGCCTTTTTGCCCATTTTTCTTGCCTCAGTTCCATGTTCCATGTTTCTTTTTATTTTATTTTTTTGTTGGCTGTTACTTACTTTACGCTGACGCGATTGGTGTCGAGCGTAATGCAAGTTAATTTATTCGCTGCCAGCGAATTTCAGTTATTTACTTTGGGACTCCATATATACTCGCTCTATATTGTCTGAAAATAAGCACAGAAATATTGCATGCCTCTGGACGAACGACTTGTGACGGCACTCCAAGGATTGTAGACGTAAGGTGATATTGATCAACGTTATGAAAGCTAGCGGAAAATGTGGCCAAGGGGAAATCAGTTAAGTGGGAGAGTTCAAGGGATGGCGGAATCTATGGGGTCATAAATCCCGATGAGCCAAGGTAAATCAAACCAATTACTTTAATCGAGATTTATTGTTTTATTTAAAGGTTTATAGGATCAAGTTAAAATACATACAGCTGTTTCTGTGTATATGGCAATTCCCAAAATAAAACGGTTGCACAAAAATGTAGTTGGACGAAATAATTAAAACTTTAATTATGATTCAGGGAATTATTTGCCTCATTTTTCACGCTTAACTCCTGCTATGGTCCCTTGAGTTCAATTTAACCCTCGCATTTAATACCACAAATGGAATGTAAGAAATCCCTCAATATTAAAAATGCACCCTAATCCCAGAATTCTTCGGAACGAGTCATAACTCAGGCCAAGTCACCCCATTTTCGGCTGCAGCCCCTTTCACTTGTCGCCTGCAAGTTCGCAATAAAAATCTATTATGTGTCCTACACACAGCTCTCACATCCATACCCACACGCGGATTCAGACAACTGTCGTACATAAATCAAACGATTTGGACGCTATAAACGAAATGTTCGCTGTCTGCAAACTGGGCTAAGAGGCTAAAGGAGCGAAAACCCCGGAAAGCAGCCTGCAAATAGCTTAAGGACTCCGGTACAGACACAAATACCACAAATTCCAGGGAGGAATATTTAACATAATCTCTTTTGTGACAGTATAGTATTTGTTAGTCAAGCTAAAAGTTAATACTTATAATAAAAACATTTGACGATTAACGTATTTGTTTTACAATACTTAAAAGTAGTCAAAGGTTTTTTTTAAACTTCAGTAACTTAACCTTTTGCAAATATAAATAGTCAATAGGAAATTAAACTCGACTTTCTGCTTTGTAATTTTCGTCAAAGCTTGTATTATTTTGTAATGTACCTTGTAGATCTCAAAAGGTATATATTATTTTAAGAGTTTACCCACTTTTCAGAAGTGTTACTATACACGTTACTCACCTTGTCTACCGGCATTGATGGGCACGCTCTGCACAGATTCCAGAATGAGCCAATCATAGGGAAATGCTTTTGCTGTTTGCCGAACCAAAGTGCCAAAAATACAAATTAAACACGCGCACGTAGGGGTTTATCTATTTTCGAAATTCGGCGATTGGCGTTGCTTATATTTAACAACTTTTCATGGGTCACACACACACGCGCCTTGCTTTTAAATTTAAATATTTCACCTCTCGCTCGCTCGCCTGCTCGTCCTCTCTATCGCTCTCTCTGTCGCTCACTCTCTATACGCACACGCACCTGGATAATGCGTAGCGAAGAAAGTGCGTTTGTATTGTCATAGGCCAAATTGGATTAGACTTCCGCTGCGGGGAGAAATTTGAGGCGTGAGAAAAAGTATTGCATACCAGCAGGCGCCGAGTTCCGATGATGATCTCATGCACACATACACACACACACTCAAGCCAACTTTTTATGACCCCCTGAATGTCAGCGCAATTAGCCAATAATACCTCGATTATATCGGGCAAACAATTTTATTGGACATTAAAAAAGAAACCTGTGCGAGAGACGCGTTCAGATTCTTATTTTTATGCCCTGGCAAATCGATATCTATTTTTCTTGACAGCCCCGTGGTATGCAATACTTTTTAGCCGCCTGGTGCTGGCTGCAATTTTGCATTTCTTTCAGCCGTTTATTTTAGTGTGGTCGTGGTCACTGGAGCGAGTCGTTGGTAAGACAGTAAAGCCAAGAAACTTCAGGTGAAACACAGGGAAACACACTTTTTAAAATTGAACCGATTGCTCTCTGCTCCCTTCTCTGCCGCTGCTGCTACTGCTGCTTATATAGCTATGTGGATCTGCTCTGGCTCTTTCGGTTTCAACTCGACGACGTTACGAACACGACTGAACCTGAACTGAAAGGTCTCTGAAAATAATCCACCGACCGAAGCCAAAGCGACGGCGTTGGAGTTGACGCAGGGCCTGGAAACTGGGGAGAGCGATTTGGAAGTGGTACCGCGAATGGAAGCCTCACTAAACATATGTTCGCATGGGCGTCGGTGTGTCCAAGAAAGTGCATTACTAATTAAGCAGAAAATTAATTAATTATGATGTTACTTTTGGGGTGAGACGGTTGTAATTTACTGAAAATTTAATTTTGTTTGCCTTGCCTTTCAAAAACCTGGCAACGCTGACATGCGCATTGCAAACGGTTGTGTTGAGACGTCACAATTGACCATAACAGCTGACATGGTTCAGAATATTTCAAAAATTACCGTTACTTACTAGTAATCCCTAAAAATATGCAAAAATGTATTTTGATTCCAAAATTCGGTAATACTCTAGTTTACGGTCCTCACCCCTAAATTCGCGAAAAAATTATCATCGACGGACCGCGAAATCTTAAGAATTTACATGAAGAAATAAAGGACCGTAAACTAGAGTATTACCCAAAATTGCAATAGATAAAGCTTTTGGACCCCTGAAATATTTTAAAATAAAATGATTTGTTTTTGTGGAAGGTCCAAAATATAACATTTCAGAAAAGTAATATACAACAATATCTTTAAACTTTTCAAGCTGTTAAATAGCCTCACCCTTCTTAAAATGCATTTTAATATTTTTAATTTGATTAGTTTTTTTTATAAACAAAAGTGCAACCCATTCGGGCTATAAACTTAATTCTGCAGGTAAGAAAAGCTTTAAATTTGAAATATTTTACTACCAAAATTGGTAAATTAAGAGCAAAGCACTTATGATAAAAAATAATTTGACATTTTAAAAATAGTTTTAGTATATAATAAACTTCATGGAAGTATTTTCATGCGGTTGATGGACGGTCACACAGTTGCTTGTTTTCTTTTTTGTAATTACATTAAATTACTTTTTGTTTTAAAAAAATACCTTTACACTTTTATATGTTAAATAAAAGTGGTAATGTAATATAATAGATTTAGAATTTTAGCAAGTAAATAGAGCAAGCATTTCCGGAAATCGATGATTCGCATACGGCGTGCAATTTGTGAGCAGGTGAGGAAACATTACTTGATCTACTCTTTTTTAGACTTACCTAAACACCAATCTTGCAGCTGCCCCAGCTGAAGAACGTGTGCCATGCCCTGGAGGTGCCCGTTAAGAAACAGCAGCTCCAGAATGGCCGGCAACCGACTCTGGAATGGATTCTGCCATCTGCGGTTGCGGAACAGGAGCGGGAACTGCTAGAGGTGGTGAGCCGGCAAAAATTCGATGAGACCTTTGTCGAGAACGTCCGGATAGTGCCCAGTGCCGGACGCAGTGCAGCCAAGATCGAGTTCCAGCTGCAGCCACAGGCTTTTGTGGAGCAGCTTCTTCAAACCAAAGCGAACACTCTTAAGCCTTCCCCTTCCCCTGCAGAGCACATAGTGGTGGAGTTCAGCTCGCCCAACATAGCAAAGCCCTTCCATGTGGGCCACCTGCGCTCCACGATCATCGGCAATGTCCTGGCCAATCTGCACCAGCATTTGGGATATCGCACCACCCGCTTAAATTACCTTGGAGATTGGGGTACGCAATTCGGACTACTGGCACTGGGTGTGCAAATGGAGAAAGTCAGCGACAAGGAGATGCAGGCATCTCCAATTGAAACGCTTTACAAATCCTACGTGGCCGCCAACAAGGCAGCTGAAGAAAGTCCGGAGATCGCCCAGCGAGCAAGGGATCTATTCGCCGCCCTGGAAGCAGGCACTGATGAAACCATGGCCAAGCAATGGCAGCAGTACAGAAAGTACACCATAGAGGATCTGTCCAAAGTCTACAAGCGATTGGGCGTTCATTTCGATAGCTATGAATGGGAATCGCAGTACTCTCAACAGCAAATTCAGGATGTTCTAGACAGACTGCGCAACGCTGGACTCTTGCAACCAGAGCTTGATGGTCGTGAGATTGTCGTGGTTGATGGTAGACGCATCCCAGTCATCAAGAGTGATGGCTCCACTTTGTACTTGGCGAGGGATATCGCTGCACTGCTGGAGAGGCTCTCCAGATTAGAGTTCTCGCGGTTGCTCTATGTAGTGGACAATGGTCAAGCGGATCACTTTAATGCCCTTTTTAAAACAGCGGCCGCTGTCGAAAATCGCCTGAATCTGGATCAGCTGCAGCATGTTAAATTTGGCCGTATCCATGGTATGAGCACTCGCCAAGGAAAGGCAATCTTTTTAAAGGATGTCCTAGATGAAGCACAAGATATAATGCGAGAGAAACGAAACATCAGTGCAAGTAGGTAAACGGAATACTTACCGAAACCCATTAATTCTTACTCCCTGCTTTATTTTCTAGCCACCAAAGAAAATCTTTCTCTGAATGATGATCATGTATGTGATATCCTGGGCGTCTCGGCTGTCCTAGTCAATGTTCTTAAGCAGCGTAGGCAACGAGATCACGAGTTCAGCTGGCAGCAGGCTCTTCAAGTGAATGGGGATACGGGAATCAAGCTTCAATACACACACTGCCGCCTTCACAGTTTGCTAGATAACTTCAGGGAAGTGGATCTGGACGACATAAAGCCCAACTGGCAGCATTTCGCACAGGAGCCAGCGGATGCCTTAGACCTGCTCTACGAACTGGCGCGCTTTGATCAAAGCATTTGGCAATCAAAAGAGCAACTGGAGGCTTGTGTGCTAGTAAACTATCTCTTTGGATTGTGGTGAGTAAACCATGATAAAAATAGCTGTTTAAAGGATAGAAATTATGTTAAGACAGTGCATTTTGGACTTCATACTAATGTTTTCACTTATTTTACCATCCAGCAATGCCACCAGTCGAGCCTTAAAACGATTGCCCGTAAAGCAAGAGAGCTGCCTGAAAAAGCAATCCCAACGTCTGCTGCTCTTCCACGCTGCTAAAACAACACTGCACCGGGGAATGCAGCTTTTGGGCCTGCGTCCATTAGACCAAATGTAGACTATTGACACCTCAACGCTAATTGTTAACGTACTTGATATTTATTAAAACATTTCGATATAAAATGCAGCCTAGTATTGTAGATGCACGTGCCCGCTTAGCGCTTCTTCCACGTGTACTTGCGGCGTGCTCCTTCCTGTCCGAACTTCTTACGCTCCCGACGACGGTAGTCACGTGTCAGCAGGCCGGCTGCAACATAAATTGCAATTAGCGGCAATAAGCCAGTGGAGGCGGCTACATAGGAGCCTTAGGCACTTACCCAGACGCATTGACTCAATCATCTCTTGATCGACAAAGCTGCGCAAACTCATCGCGATGCCCCAGCGGATGGCTCCAGCCTGACCGGAAGGTCCGCCTCCCTCGACATTGGCCTCCACATCGACTTTGCCCAGCAGCTCGCTAAATTGCAGCGGGAAGAGCAACTGGAAAAATCGAGATAACGAATTGGCGAATGAGAATGAGATAATGTCGTGGCCACCGTTAGATGTCAAGTTCGAGCGCCCGAGGCAGCCATTGTACGGATCTCTCTGTATACAAATGATAGCGCTTCCTGTACAACAATGCGGGTAGATAATGGCGGAATCGTTAGCCAAATTAAATGTCTGTCGGCCGCGGCCACTAAACTGCAACAGATTGTTGCATGTCCGCCTGGCAATTAGCAAACTCGTCAATCGAGTGGGTGGGAGCTAACAGTTCGTCTGCCAGCTACGGCTAGGTGTGATGCAAATTATAAGTGCATTATAGCACTGCATCAAGTCCGGATAATTGCAGCGCCGCGGGCATGATCAGCACGCGCTGTCCCGTTAATAGGTTGGGTAATAGGTCGAAATACGTAATGGGTCAAGTTCTTTTAATAGTACATTAAAGACAGTTGGGAAATGTAAATAAACGAAACACTGTGTTTTATTATATGGATCTAGTCCCTGAGCCAGCCAAAAAACAATTAAAAAACCAAACAGGCCGCCAAAATCAACAAAAAGGAAATAATCTTGACTATAAATATTTACACTTTCATTTTGTTATTCTGTTAACTTCAGTAGCTTCAAATCATTGATAGAAGCCTTCTGAAGGAAAACTATAATAAAATTAAAATTTTTAATAAAGCCTCTGTCATTATAATTTTAATAGTAATTTGTTTAATGTATATTTCAAATTGATTTAGTTTGTATAACAATCATAGGATTTTCCTACATGCGATATTTTTTTACTTCCGACCCTCTAAGAAAGGGTTTACAAATAAGGGTATCTTATGCATACTTAAGTCAATCGAGGAGTTGAAGTCCCTTCGTAAATGACTAATTTCAAAAATTTCGTGCGAAATGAAGTTAATCAAATAATTTGCATCTTTAGTACACTGCTCTGACGCCAGTCCCAAAGTTCACAGGTTCCAAAGATCAAAACAAATCGTAATTCAATTTTTTCGATTCGACTGCGTGGGAAACAAAGTCAAGGGGCTTGACAAACGTAACGCCTAACAATGGTCGGAGGCGCACAGACAAAAACGTTATGATTAAAAAACAATAAACAATAAAACCGCGACAATAAAATGGGGAAAAGCCATTTTTAACTTTTTGTTCTTGTCCCTCTTTTTTGGCAAACCAAATCGACGATTGCCATCAATCACTGAAAAATTGCCGCATGAACAACAACATGGGAAAGAGACAGATTTTGATTTGTTTAAACAAATTGCTAGATGACTTCACGCAACAGTAACAACAATAATAAACATAATAAAAGGCTTGCGAACAAGATTTTTAAATTAATGTAGGTACACAACACACAAAAAATGAATGCCAAAGACGAGAGACAGAAATGCTTAATTGGCGGCGATAAAAATAGCAACAGATTTGCAGAAATGTGACGAGGCGAATAATAAACTGGTTCCCCCAACTTCAGGGTTCCCCAAATCCCAAATCTTTCGTAATGTCATCAATAGGTGTGGTTCGGGGAATTTCTGGTTGATGTTGGCGGTCTGGGGGTGGTGTTTCCAAAGGGAGACAGCCTACCGGCATCTCTAGACTTCAAGAAAATTCGCGGCAAAATTTTATTATGATTTAAATGAGTTTTATAGTTTGACACATGAGCGAAGTCGACACGACAGAAAGCCACGAAGATCTCGTTCGGCGGACAAACTGTACAAGTGTAACGGTGTCGGATCTGGGGATATAGTATATATACTAAGTGTACATCTTCTTCATTGGCGCTCGTTCGTGCGGCATAGTTTTGGACACTCATATCGCGTACAATATCATTTCGGCGCAGTTCTTTTTATCAGTCGATCCCACGTCGTTGATCGCGCGCCTCAAGTGTCGGAAAATATTACATCGCCCCCAAGAAAATTCACTCTGAACTATACATATATCCCAAGAAAAGGACTATTCTTAAAGCAAAATGTCGCGATCATTGATTGTTCGCGATCACTGGGACTGCAATTAAAAGCAGCCAAGCATTGAACGTAAAGTGTATTTTAAATAAATGTAGAGTATTAACAAGAATTTTGTGTTTACTAACTAAATAGTATTTATAATCCAACGGTTCTGAAGGCAATATTTATTGATTTGAATGAAAAGCTTGTTTGAAATATCATAATAAATTGCAATACATTATGAATTGCATTACATAATAAGTGCCCGTCTCGCCATAAAAGCAGTTTTAAATATATTTGAAAAATTTAAATCGATATAAGAAAAAATTCATTAATTCTTTTAATTTGTTTCTAAATATATAAGTAACTTTTCTCTCATTTAAGTAAAATAATAAACGACTGTTTAGTAATTCTGAATAAATATTTTTATTAACATACGAAAAAGGTTTTATAGTTATAAAATTTATGGATAGTTTTGAATTTAAAGTATACTTCAAATTTAACATGCGGACATACATATAGAAAAAAGTTTTAAAAGTTGGTTGAATAAAATTGTTTAAACGGTTCGAAAATAATATACTTTGTATCACGAAATTGTTGGCCATCTTTGTTTCTAATTAAAACTTCCTTAACAAAAACATAATTAAACATTTGGTGTAATTATAAATCTGGCCAGAACTATAAAATATTGCATTAATACTGCGAAATACTGCCCCAGTATCTAAGTACACTTGCCCTCATATCAGTGAAATCCAGCAATTTCCATTACAAAATCCACCAAATTAACAATAAACGATCTCTATAACCGAGTGCAGCTTATGAATAGCAATTGAGATTTGTTTACACTCGGTGCGCAGCTTTTGTCGACTGCATTATCCTTTAATTCGTGCACTATGGCTCGGATTCAATTGCAGCTGCATAGGCATACGAGTATATATAAATCGGGTCTAGTACTCAGTGGCTGTACGGCGTAGTGTGGGGAATGGGCATGCGCTTCAGGTTCAAGGGCATTATGAAAGCAACGCAAAAATAAGACTTAACTCAGTCCAATGCGTTTGCTCACATAATAACCCCCTTAAGTCCCCCACAAAAGCGCGAGTAAAGCGAAGAAAAAGTGTCAAATTGATTTCAATTATAATTGAATCAACGAGCGGCGAAAGAAATACCCGAGAAAGTTAACGAACGATCGCGAAGACCGCTCGTCGAATCGCCATTTCCACCGCTCGATGGCGGCGCAGTTTTCCAAAATGGCCGGCGGCGGTCGGCGGTCTGTCGTAACGGGTAAACGGCACATGGCACTTCCGGGCCCTCGAAGCCAACAAAAGCCCGTCCAACGCTCTATTTAAAGTCTAACACTTTTTCGCAAGTGCATAGATTCATTAAGAACATATTAATTGATTAGGCGAATTCCAGCAATTCACACAACGCGGCAAAAGTGGCAGCCAATTTGTAATCACACGGGGGCGTTTTAAAATAAACATTTGTTTAGTGTGTTAGCGACTGTTGGGGCCTCGCAGACTCCAGACACCAACCCAAAAAGCCCACACAGAAAAAAATAGAATCATGACAAAACTCATTTTACAATATTCAAGTCAGCATATTCAATTTCTTAAATATTTTGAATACCTCCTATTACCTCTATATTTAATATCTTAATATCACATTCGTTCTTAACAAAAAACATATGTTTTTTTCTGTGCAACAGACCCCACGAATCATAAACTGGTTTCTCAACTACGCACAGATTTTGATTAATTTGCTCGCATAACTTAGCCAGCTCAGTTTGGCCAAAGTTTTTTGCCGTTGCCTTGTTTATCGCCATATCTGTTTAATCAGTCAACGGATTGTTGCTTTGCCTAATCAAAGAAAGTTTCTCATGCGTTGTCGTCAGGCAAACAGAGACTCTTTTTTTCGTTTCTCATTAACTTTTGTTTATATTTTGCAAACAAATTTGAAAGATTCCCAGAATCGCTTAAGAATTGTTTACGGTAATGCGATGCCGAAAGTAATCCAACAAATGAAACTTAAACAAGCTTAACGCTTCGCTAACTAATTTAATCTAATGTGACACCGTAATTCCCTAGATTCCTAGCAATCGTGTAACTATTATTACACAATCTGGTGGAAGAGCTGGAAAAATACGCAGTTATACTCATAGATCAGACTATTACTTTTATCGAAACAGATGTTTGCATATCGCTATGGTAAAAACAAATGCAAGCAATAAAAAATTTTGTGGCCAAACAAGAAGATTAAGGGGGAATGTCAGATCGAACAATGGGAATAAATAAATTAGAAAGAAGAGAAGGGATAACTGGAAAACATTTAAAATTTTATTGGAATTAATTAAGTCTAGCAAATTAAGAAAACTAATTGGGAGGAATGACTTGCATTTTGTTAACACACCTTATAGATTTAATCAAAACAACATTGTCAAGGTTCGTAAAAGTTAATTGATTACTATTAAAGGAGTTATATAAAGAAGAACTCCATAGATTTCCCTACTAAACCGCTCCTGATTGTTGGAATCTGCTTACATACTGAATGAATGAGTACTTCCACATCTGACGTTGACATAGATTGTAAATAATATGAGCAAACAAAATCAAGAAAAAATAAGCAAATACAACATGGGTGTGGCTGAAAGGGGCGGCTAATTCTTAACCTAGAGGTTACGGATAGTATAGTTTTTGCAATACTAATAATTAAATAGTTACAAAACAAATACAAGCTAGATAATGATATAATTATCATATATCAGTTAAGGACTCATTTATAAATTCACTTATATCATGTCTTAACAATCTAGGGACATATTTGAATCTACCCAAATTATATGGTTAGTAATGACTAACTTGAAAGATATACACACTTCAGCAATACACTCATCTCGGACCCCCTTTTAAAGAGCAGTCAGAACCAGTAGCACTTTAAGATAAATCCCCAGATAGTCTGGCGATAATGGTTATGATTGTGATAATGTGGGCTTATCGCTGCGTCAAAAGGAAGGCGCTTAGATAACTGCGGCCACGAGTGTCGCATCCAACGCACGAGTAGGTTTCTTAGCCAGAGTCCATCCAGCCAACCAGTTAGGGAAAGTCACCCCAGTCAGTTTGAGGAGTAATCCAAAGAAAAAGTGACGCGAAAATTAATATTTGTGCAGATATTTGGGTTGTGGGTGTGCAGACCTAGGCGAGGTGCAGTCTGTTTGGGAAAGCTCAGCGGGATTGTTGAGTTAGATACCTCTTGAAAACCACTGTCCATAAACTTTTCACCAAACTATCGTTGCAGGCCATTGAAAATGTCAACCAGTCGTTGAAATTGGGCTATAAATTGGCGCTCCGGTGGCGTATGATATTGGAAAGTAACTTTTTCACATATTTATTGCCGATTGCAGGCGGTGACAAAAAACCCAAGTTGCATTTGCTCCAAGTTTTTTGCGCATATTTGCGCGTTTTAATTGCAACAACCACGAAAGCAGCAGCATTGACACCGGCGACGATAGCAGCAGCAACTTCTGGCCGTCACCATGGAGAATCTTGGCTATAAGGAGGGCAGCACAAAACCCCGCCGCATGACACGTTCGATCAGCGTCGTTACCAAGACCGAAGTGGAACAGCCGCTCACGGAGAATAATGCAAATAACCGGTAAGTGCCAGTTGGAGTTGCCAGTTTTCAGTACCTGTTGCAGTTGCAGAAATATCTGGCTACAACAAAATATATACAAAACATATAGCCGTGATTGCCGAACCCAAAAGTCGAAGACGCGGAAGCATTCCATGATTTATGTGACAAAGAATTGCCATCAAATAAAGCAACATGTTACTCGCAAAAAACCACCAGTTTCATATTTTTATAATGTGTGCATCAAATATGAAGGAGTTTAAACCACTTATTTGTGGTGTAGGAGGGTGTTACTCCCACTAAATGCGAAAATTACATCTGTTAATTTAATTTGGCAGTTCAGGAACCGTAGTTATTACTTTACTTGTTTCACATGTTAGTAATTAGATAAAAAAAAAATTATAAAAAATTGAGGGAGAGGCAAAAAAGGTTATATTGTAGTTGCTGATAGCCGGAATAGTAATTAGGGGAGTTTCAAGCAAAGTAAACAACACAAAATAAAAAAAAAGCCTTTTGTAATTATATTGTACATACGTCATTGAATTAAATATATTTTGCCAAGTGTAATATTCATTAAAAGGCTGAATTAATTACAACAAGATAATATCGTTTAAATTTAAAACAGATTCCTTTTTTTTATTAATGGCCATATTTATGTTATTAGTTTTCTTTTTGTATATTTATTATAAGGTTAAGGCCTATTTTAGGGTCATGGCATTTTTCATTGATTAAAAATACACAACCTTAGATTGTTTATGATATTTGCCGCCTTCTATTTCAACATCTTGTTAAAATCTTTTTTTAGAATAACCTTACTTATACAAACTCTAAAGTACACTCCAAAGTGAAATGCGCCGAAGATTTTCACTCCCACTCGCTCCGAATTCGCAGACTTTTTGGAGATTGCTCACTCTCTCTGAAGTATCTTGCTCTGTAAATACCCTTAATTTACAGCTGCGGTCAAAATAATGGGACTTAATATGACTCTTACAAACTGGGCTTTTTAATTTGTCGAAAATTAATTAAAGGTTTTGCTATATTATCTTAATAATGAAGTAAATTGAAAATTCAATTCTTTAAAAATCAATCTGTACTTTATAAAATCAATTTTAAATCAATAATGAACTGGATTTATGGTTCTATGAAAAAGTTTAAAAACTAATCACTGTAATCACTTGAAAAAGTATCTACTTTAGTTTAGCGGAATTGAATATCAGGCTTTTTAATACAAACAGTAAAACTATCTATTAAATCAAACTTTAATTAACAAACAAACAATCTATATTTTTTTAAATCAATATTTAAAGTTAAAACTTAAACATCACTAATTAACTAGGCTGAAAGGAAACACTGACTTATCACTTTCTTTACGAATAGACAAAGATATAAATAAAAGTTTTATCTTTAATTCCCCTAGCTAGTATTTCGACCCTACCTGTACAGGTATCGCCCCACCTGCCCTCCCGCTCTCTAGATTACCTCTCTTTCAATCTCGATCGACGACTTAACCAACGCTTACCGATTTTCATCGAGCTCAGTCGGTTTTGGAACAACAATGCAGGCGGACGCGTTCGTTGCTGGCTAAAACAGTGCGGAAACAACGAAAAAACAGTCACAAAATACGGCTAGAACGCGCTCGAAGTGATCGTCGTCGCTACATAAACAATAGCAAAAACCCCTAAAACAACGTCCGAAAAAATCGAAAAACCGACAGCAACAACAAAACGGAAGTGAAAAATTCGCGTTTTTTCACACAACATTTTGCATTTTCCGCCCGTTAGACACAATTGTCTAGGCCCCCACAAAAGGCCCCCATTGTGAGGCACTTGTCCCGTTCCGACCCCATCCAGCCCGAACCGATCCGATACGATACGATCCGTAGTCCGTATTCTGTGGATCGGTCGACTGTCGGGACGGGCTCTCCCATGTATTTCGGAAATGAAATTAGAAATTGAAAACAGCTCATTGGCGAATTGGCATCATCCGTGGATATGGCTGCAAACGGTGTACGTATTCAGTCCAAGTCGGATACCCAGATTCCCGGCTTAAGTGCCCAACAAAGGCAGTGGCTGTGGCGGTCGTAGTGCTTTAGTTATACAACAAGTGCAGCAGCTGCTGACCATGGACGAGGTCTGAAATTATGCAGGGTTATGCATCGTGCAACCATGCTGAGCAGACCCGAGTTGGCGACCAAGAAAATAAAACAAATTCTACCGGCGCAGTCGGTAAAACCATCAACGTACGACAACAGTGAATACTGAACAGTGAAACAACCAAAACCGCTTTAAGCAAGCCGCCAACTTTGCATAACTCCCAACGCACAAATAATACACAATAATTATTTAAAATTATGCATGCTCGAAAAGTCAACAGATCTCGAACTCTGTTGCTCAGTGCCATTTAAGCAATGGGGAATATATGTTTACAAATCTATAAAAAGTTTTACTGCTCGAGATGAGAGTGGAGACAAAGAGAAGTGCGAGACTATCTAATGGCTTTGTTTTATTTTTTACCAAACTCAGACAGCTGTACTAAATGCTAAATTGTTGGTTTAACGATCTTTGGAAGCATCAAATTAATTACAAGTTCTTACTCCCCAGTAATTACAAGTTCCTAATAAAACCCTAAACAAGTTAGAAACAGAAGGCAACGCAATTTAGAGGTGTAAAACATCTATACGTGATGTTTTCACTATAATTACTTCGTAGTTTGAAAGATATTTAATTGTTACTGACTACCATTTTAAACCCCAAGTTCCATTAATGAGTTGAATATGTTCTAATAATAGAAAGCCAAGTTAAAATTAACCGCAATGACATATGGGCTAATCCGCCAAATGGTCAGCCACGACCGAAATTAAAGAACTTTCATAATCATCGTATTTTTTGCGTATTTTCATAAATAAATGGCCATATTTTCATAATACTGTGGAACCATATCATATTTCACTTGTTTTGTTGAAGGAATTTCCCTGAAAGTTGAAAAAAATAACTTTTTATCATTCTTAGCTACTTTTAAGGGCATTTTTTATGTTTAATTATTTCGCAAGGAAAACATATGATTTGTTTGCACCTTTTGTACCAAATCTCTTTATTTCAATCTAATAAGAAGATAAAAATCCAAAGAGGGCGAAAAAATGGTCAATTAACTGTTAAAAAAACAATATGGAAAAATCGTACGTTGGCGACCGGCACTTAATTCAATAAAAAAAAAACATATGGAGATATTTCCTTGGGAACAGACTCAATAGAAAGCTACATGAATCCATATTAAAAGTAAAGTTATTGCATAAGAATATTCCGTCCCAATTCGCAGATATTTGCATTTTACTAGATTCAGCCAAAGTCGACTTCCATGTCGACCGCATGTTTTTTGCCAATATTATGAAAACGATTGATCAATAAATACCATAATTTACACTAAGCAAAGAACTAACAGAATGCTATCGAAAAGCAAAAAAAAAATCAGAAAAGATTTTTTTTCTTTTTTTTTATTTGCACTAAAAGCGTTTGAATGTACGACCCCTGGAAATGCCCATATGCCAAATAAATTTAAAAAAACTTCCACTGCTATCAAAATGTACACTAATCACAGACAAATTTCTTTGATTGCCTCGAAAACCATAAAAAACTGATTCACAGAATTTTATACCCAGTTCAAAATCATTTCAAACCCTCGAAACCTGTTTAACGTTAAGTGATTAGCATAGAGAAGTTTAAAAGTAATGTTATTCTTAATGATTCAATGCTTTGAAAATCTTGAACTCATCAAAATCCACTTAATGATTGAAAATCGAAAATCATTGAAAATTTTCCACTTATCATCAATCATCTTATTTTGACAAATCGATTCTAAGCATCTTTATAATCAATTAAGAGTAGAAAATTTATTTGAAAAGCAATAAAATATTTAATTTCAAGTTCTATTTGATCAAAGTAATGGAGTTTTTTATCGAAATTACTCAATTGATAGATACACATCCTAACAAACAAAAACAATAGTAAAAAAACCAATCATAAAAAAACCAAGGAGGTCCTACTGTACTGATCGGTGTTAGAATAGGCAATTCCAAGTTCTCATGGCATATGAGAATCTTCCACCAATCAAAGTTCTTTGTTGGGAGTTATCCAACCGTAGAACATCTGTGCAACTTTTAATGCATCTGTACAACTCATCCTCTAATCGCTATGCATCTCCAACAGTTTCAAATCGATTCCACCCAACTTGATGGTGCGATGGCGGAACAACACTGACGCCATGATCGAAGCTCAGTACCCGACCGCTGGAGAATTCGAATACATGGAGTGTGGACCGTCGCCGCCGGCGGAGAGTGCGCCGAGCATGTACGACAGCTTCGAGGAGCCGACCAGCGAGCTGAGCGTCCAGATATGCAACGATACTCTGCGGATCAGCCTGATCGACCAGATGAAGAGTGCCGCGGGTCGCGTCAAGTTCTTCGAGGACATCGAGCAGAGCAACGTGGTGGCAGAGGGCATCCGGGCTCACTTCGAGTCCGCCTCGAAGCTGGAGAAGAATCTCAGCTACCTGTGGGCCGCCTACCTCAAGCGCTGGGATCTGATCGAGAGTCTGCTGGAGGTGGGAGCCGACCTGCACTTCTGCGATCAGAATGGTATATCTGCCTTGCATCTGAGTGCCTTCAGTGGATGTCTGGCCACCTTGGGTCTTCTCGTGGCCAAGGGTTTGAATGTCAATCTGCAGTCCAAGTGCTACACACCGCTGCATTGTGCAGCCTTTGGCAATGCGGCGGAGGCGGCCAAGTTACTGATCAACAATGGGGCCGACATATCCAAGGACACCAGCAAGCCGAACTGCGAGGAGAGCCTGCTGCACTGCGCCGTGCGATCCAATGCTCTGGAGTGCTTGCAGATCTTTATTAGCGAAGGCGCCGATGTGAACTCGCTCAAGCCCAATGGCACCAATGCCATTCACCTGGCTGCTGACCTGGGCAATCTCCAGTGCCTGGAAGCCTTGCTGAATGCGCCCAATGCAGACGCCAATGTGCGTATCTGCATCCGTGAGAAGGAGTCCACAGCTTTGCATCTGGCAGCGGATGAGGGAAACGTCGAGTGTGTGGACCTGCTTCTGGCCAAAGGTGCGGATGCCAAGTTGAAGAACCATCGAGGATTCACTCCCCTCCACCTGGCAGCTAGAACTTCCAGTTTGGATTGCGTGGAGTCTCTTTTGAGGAACGGCAATGCCGACGCCAATGCCGAGGACTTCGATCACCGCACTCCCCTGCACGCGGCAGTGGGAAAGTCGGAGAATGCCTACGACATCATGGAGACCCTCATCCAGTGGGGTGCCAATGTCAACCACAAGGACATCTATGGGTTTACCGCCCTTCACCTGGCTGCTTTGGATGGCCTAGTGCAGTGCGTCGAAATGCTGATCTTCCACGGGGCGGATGTGACCACCAAATCGAAGAAGGGCACCTCCGCGCTGAACGTGATCACCCGGAAGACTCCGGCTTCAGTGGCCATGATCAGACAGAAACTGGATGCAGCCATTACGCTGCACCACTCGCAGGTGAGTCAATATATACTCCACACTTTACTCCTACTCAAATTCCTTTATCTCTCTCCCAGGATCCCGTAAATCGCGAGGTGGAACTGGAGCTGGATTTCCGTCAGCTGCTGCAGCACTGTCATCCGCGCGAGATCAGCTACCTGAACACGTTTGTCGACGAGGGTCAGAAGGAGATCCTGGAGCACCCGCTCTGCTCCTCGTTCCTGTACATCAAGTGGGGCAAGATCCGCAAGTACTACATTGGCAGGCTCATCTTCTGCTTCAGCTTCGTGCTCTTCCTCACGCTCTACGTGCTGACAGCTTTGGCCCACAACTGCTACAATGGTAGCAAGAACGATAACACGACTATTCCGGCGCAGGAACTATGTCAGAAACAATCCATTCTGGGAGACATGCTCAGGAACAACCCCTTCGTGATGGAGATGCAGTGGTGGGTTCTGGTCGCCATCACTATAGTGGAGATATTTCGAAAGCTGTATGGCATAACGGGCTACTCCTCATTTCGACACTACGTAACGCAGGTGGAAAACATTATGGAATGGTTCGTGATAACCAGCGTGTTTGTCATATCCTATATCTACACCAACAAGACGTACACGTTTCAAAACCATATAGGCGCCTTTGCCGTGCTGCTCGGTTGGACGAATCTCATGTTGATGATAGGTCAGCTCCCGGTCTTTGATGTCTACGTGGCCATGTATACGAGAGTTCAGGGAGAGTTCGCCAAGCTTTTCATGGCCTACTCCTGCATGCTGATTGGATTCACCATTAGTTTCTGCGTAATCTTTCCTTCCTCGTCGTCGTTTGCCAATCCCTTTATGGGTTTTATAACAGTGCTGGTGATGATGATTGGTGAACAGGACTTGTCGCTGCTGATAAATGATCCCGAGGGAAAAGATCCGCCTTTCCTGTTGGAAGTCAGCGCACAAATAACCTTTGTGCTGTTCCTGCTGTTCGTAACCATCATTCTGATGAACCTGCTCGTGGGCATAGCAGTGCACGATATCCAGGGATTGAAAAAGACCGCGGGACTATCCAAACTAGTGCGTCAGACCAAACTGATCAGCTACATAGAGTCGGCGCTGTTCAACGGCTACCTTCCGACCTGGCTGAGGAACTTGCTCCATTATACAGCCTTGGTGTCTCCACAGGCTTACAGGGTGGTTCTATGTGTTAAGCCGCTAAATCCCAGCGAGAAAAGATTGCCCAGAGAAATCCTGATGAAGGCTTACGAAGTGGGAAAGATGCGCAAACATTTTGGTCATACCATCTCCTCGAAGAATTCAGCCGAAAACTATTTGTCGTACAAGAACAAGTATAACAACAATAATGGCGCTACGACGGGATATGTTCTACCCGATGCGGATCCGGATTCAGGGCAATTCACCACACTGACCACCAAGATCGATGATAACGCAGATCGGATTGAGTTCCTCACCCAGGAGATCCAGGAGCTGAAGCAGGCGCTCATCTCGCAGCAGCAGCAGGCCAGCAAAGTGATCGACAAGCTGCTGATTGTGATCTCCAATCAGCAGAAGCAGAATCTGCGCAAGTAGCAGGAGCATTTAGTGCACTCCATTCGGAATATTTATAGATCAGAGTTAGCTGTTTCCTAGACCTAAGGGGCTCGTTTAGATCCCACAAAAATCCAGAACATTGTTGATATTACGTAGCAGCGAGTTGTAGTTAAACCAATTTTGATATCGATGCGCCAGGCGCCCTATAATACGCTATATAGCCATATACCACACCATACTACACTATTATCAATACAAATACTATAACTAGCAGTTAGTTAAATTAGAGGCGAGCAGTTGGCAGGATTGATTTGTGGCTGGTTTCAGGCTGTGTCTTTGTTGTTTTGGCGTTGTCGTCAGAGAGTCGTTTATATAGTAATTTAATGCAAATTATTATTCTTAATAAAGTATATGCTATATCTATTGTTATGAGCTGACTGTGTTGTTACTTGAAGCTGCGGTCAGAAACTGGCGACTTATATCCAGGTAAAAATATTTAAAATGAACAAATTATTCCTTCTTTATAGCATTTTTTATCTCAGTTCAACTTTTTGATTAATGCTAAATTCAGAAATTTATTTTATTGAATTGATAAATTAAAATTAAAATAAAAAATGCATTTTTGCGATAATTAAAAATACATACATTTTTCATTTAAGCAGCAGTCTAATTATTTTCTCAAAATCAGAATATAAATAATTAAGTAAATAAATTATGTTCCCTGAGAAATCTGATTTTGTTTTCTAGTTCCATCAAAAAATAACTACCCCAGACTAATAACTATAAAATATAAATAAAACGTATCAACATATTTTGGATGAAGAAATACCAACTAATATTGAACAAAACCGATTTAAATATTAAAGTTAATGACTCGACTCACCTGCTCCTTGCAGTTTTCGTCCTCGAAGTAGGATATATCCTTTCCATTAATGCTGATCTTTCCCGTACCAGGCAGTCGAACTGTGACGTCGGCTCTGGCAGTTTTGCGCAGGCACTCGTAGGTGGTAATATACTGACGACCCTCCCCATCGATCTTCGGCTTTGGCACCTCCAGTTGCTTGGATTGATCCATCAGCGGTTTCAAAAAGCGTTCAATAAATGCTTTACTCTTATAGGCATAAGGCGATGCGATCAGACGTTCCATTGATTTTGTAAAGTTCGAATATTCGATATCGGCAATGCTCTCGACCAACAAAAGTTCCAGCTGATCTTTGGGGAGCAGCTGAAATCCGGCAATTTCTCTAAAAATGATAGAATGTCAAGTAATTGATCTAGCACAACGCACAAAACTTGCTTACAGTTTCTGGTTCTCATCGGGCTTGTTGCCGCGACGTAGCAGGCGTTCCTCCAGATCTGCCAACTTATTGGTTTCATGCACAATGTCCTGGAAATAGGAATGAAAATTATAAAATGAATATATCAACTCAACGAAATAAATTTCTTGATATAAATGATAGATAAGCAAAATATTGATGGTAAAGTTATATCAATAAGATATGTAAGCGTTAAAACCTTTGCTTTCTTTTAACTACACCATAAATGAGCTGAAAGCCATAGCTGCAAGACCACTTAACACCTTAGTTTGTTAATATAATTAATTCTTAAGTAAGCTTTAGAGTTTCCTTTAAAGGGGCAAACTTGTCCTGCTGGAGAAGCATTTAGCATGAAATATAGATGTTATATGTAGGTATAGAGAAGAAATACTTAATAAGTAGTGCCTTAACGATATTATCACTCAATTATCTTCGATTTTTGGATGCACTCACGTGGAGCAGCTGGAAGAAGTTGGGCTTGCCGGTGTAGAACATACTGTGGAATGGCCTGCCCGTCTCATCGAATTCCGCTGCCTTGCGGGCGGGAAAGACAACCTCGGGCGACTTCATGGCCGGGCGGGCCTTTTGGTCGTACAAGCCGGAAGGGAAAAGATAGGATATCGCCTCCTGCAGTTGGGTAGAGAGATGGGATTTAAGTGGTTAAGTAATTCCCATGACCAAGTCACTCACGTCTATATCTTCCTGGGTAAAGGTCTCCGCATCGGCGCCCATCATGTTGGCCAGGTGCCGCTTGCCAATCTGGAACTCCAGGTGCTGGGTCTTCATGAACTCGTCGTGCTCGTTGGCTCTCTTCAGGTACGACCGCATGGCCTTGCTGACCTTTTGCTTCTGGACAGCCGCGGGAGCAGCCTGGATGGTCACCTCTGTGGCAAACGGAGCCGCCGCCTGAAAGGTTATGCAAACGGTGTGTCTCAGTTTCGGAAGCAGTGAATCTAGTGAAGTTAAGGCTTCCAAGGCATTACTAGGGTACCAACCATGTAGCCTGTGGCCGGGGCAGTGGACTTGCATGCATTCTGAAGCAGATTCCTGTTAGTTTTCACTATATTTAAGCCTAAAACACGCAGTGCCATCCTTTCAATTTCGAAATTTCGGTGGAAGAAGACTAAAACAGCTGTTCCATTTTATGTGTTGGAAAATGCTAAATTCCAGCTGATGTGTGGCGCGCATTTCACACACTACTTCATTATTTAAATTAAATATTTTATTTAGCTTGTAGCCATATTTAACAACGTTTTTGATTAGTAAATTTTATTTCTTTTTTGTAAATTGTTTAATTTAACATTAGGTATGCTTGAATTTTATTTTTCTGAGGTTTATGGTTTTTTTTGATTTTCAAGGAATATTTAACCAAAAAACTCTTAAATAGACTATTTGACAAAAATAATATTTTTTCGTATTTTAAGTCACATTTGTAGTTTGGCATGGAATTTTCCATCATCATTGTCATAAAAGAAAAAATATCATGTTAATGAAAAAAATCGGGTTTTACAGTCTTTATAGAAAACTCTTTATTGAATAAAATAATACCGAAAACCCAGTTAATCTGATGAAAAAAATGTTTATTTACTTTACCATTGTCCTCCTTTACAAATGCTTTTATTAACTACATTTTTTTAAACACACTTTCAATGCTGATATTTTTCATATATGGAAATTTAAACGAACACAAATGTAAGGAACTGAAAAATGCAATGAAAACCTTTCAACAGCTAATTATAATTATTTGATGTTTAACGCTATATAATTATTTATAAATAATTGCCTAGGCTTAGCGTTGATAAAAAGTTTTTATCGCATTATGGGATGTAATGCAGCTACCAGAATTCTGTTATGTATATCAATATTCTCATCGCCAGTTCGCTTCTATTTCAATATTTTGTCCTCCCTTGTTGTATTTGGTCGCAGTAAAATGTTATTTTGTATATAAAGCAATTATTTAATAATAATGCCAAGCCTATTTCCACGCCTGCTTGAGCAATTTACGAGACGCTAAATGCTTAACAATCAACGAGCCCGATGTGAGCGCGACTAGCACTATGGAAATGAGAATATAGTCAAAGTCCTCCTTCAACAAATCGAACGTCTTTGATGGCGCCACGCGTGTAACGAACAAATCTGTAAAAAATGAAAAAAAAATGTGGGTTTAAATTCGAGTTTTTGAGGAAACAGAGCCTTGCTATTTCCATTACTTCATTGATAGTAGCTTACCTAAACCCGTAGAAACGACTAGACAGGTACTCTCCAGACCACTGGGTGCGGTATAAATATTGCGCAGACGGGCGACCGTCTGGTTGTAATTTATATGGCTTTCCGTTGGCAAAGGCAACTCGGGTATATAGGGAATGGCTCCCTCCTCACGTCCTTGAGTCGTGGATGCAATAGGACGACGGGGATCCAGCAAATGCCATGGCATTTCGATAATGGAACCACTGGCAGTGCCGACTAAAAAATTGGAAAATTATCATTACCTCATGTTTTAATGATATTACTTTAATAAACACTTACTCAGCACATGCTTGTTAGTAATTCCGCGCTCTGTGATTGTCTCCCTCAGAGCCTCAACAATGGTGGGGAGTATATAAGACTGACGCTCCACAAGAGGCATTGGTGGAGCCTGCAAGGAACTCCAAACACTGTTGTTTGCCTGAGCCTTACCCTCGTACAGTTCAATGGAGGCTGTAAAATAGAGGAATTGGGTCAATATATTTCCACAGAATACAATTATCGCCCCGATTAACTTACTAATCTCTGTGCGTCGCACTTTCTCATTGAAGTAGGAGTAGGCAAGCCAGTTTTCTGAGTGAACAATGCTCAATGGAGCACGCACCTTACGATGCGTCATGGTGAAAACCACCGAGCCGGAGACCACATCAACCAGATACAAATTAAGCACGGCTGTGGGACGGGAGACATGTTAATGGATTTTAATATGGGCGAAGCGAATGCAGACTCACATTTGTGTGTGGCATCCGGCGCCTGTGTAACAAAGGCCACTAAATTGGGGTTGATGTACTTGTACAGCACCGATCGATCGCCCAACACACGTCCCTGGGAGTGGACATGCTCGATGGGATTCTTGCCGGCCACTCCGATTATCTGCTGCTCGGAGTTGTGGCCGCCAAGGCGGGCGTTCCAAATGTGCGTGCTCGACAGTTGCTGGCGGAAATTCTTCAATTATTTAATGGCCGGCAGGTTTAAATGTTTGGGACACTTACCCCGCCCGCATATTTTACAAAGTAGCCCGACAGCTCTGAAGTTTTCACATCGGCTGTGTACAGATACATGCCATCAGCCTATATAGGACAGTAAAGATTTTAAAACTCTATTAACTAATCATAGAATTTCGAATCTTACCAATGGACTAGCATGTTGAGGATACACATGAACCTTGTTCGAAGCATCCAATAACAGAACTCCCTTTACAAAGTCCTTTTCCGTTTCTGCCAGCAAGGAGAGCTGCTTGATCTTGTAGTTCAGCTGAATAAGACCGCCTTCCGCGGCTTTTCCAGTGATGGGATTAAAGCGATAGAGTACACCATTGCCATTGACCTATGGAAATAATAAAAGTTAGCGAAGGAGTTATGAGAACTATCAGCCTGACTTACGGCATCCTTGCCCAAAATAGTGCACAGAGGTTGAAGCGGGAAATGTTTGGCCGAGCGCTGAACAATCAGACGCATCTGCTCTTCATTAGCAAAACCGTTGACCTTGGGAAGATACAACTGCCAGTGATGCTTTCCTGAGATGTTGTCAATGCCGAAGACCTTTCCAGCACGGGTTAGTATAACCAGCATCTTGTGGAGGCCAAAGGAATCGCGGACCAGGCCAGCTCGCTGGGTGTCCGTGGGCGGAGGACCCAGACCGATGACATGAAGGAACAAGCTCCTAATCTGAACAGCTTGAGTGGTAATGCGGCGCAAAAAGGCGCTGGCAATGTCTCCTGTTTAAATGTAAGAGACATAAGTTAAAATACAACAAGTATATAAAATATAATCAAATAAATAATTCGAAATCGGAGCTGTAAAAAAATTAACAACAACAATAAACTACAATTTACTTAGACATTAGCTTTCTTGCCATTTTCTCTGCCAACTCTATTACGGTACAATCAAATTACATTCTTATTTATACAGTTGGTCTACGCAAAATAAGAAAGCTGTTAACTTAAATTATTTATTGGCAAACACGAAATGCATTGGCATTAAGCTAATAAGACATGCACAGTGCATTAGCAAAATAATGTGTATAAACGCAATAAAAATATAATTTTAAAAATAAAATTGCAGCCTTATATTTTTGTGGACATTCACTTACTCTCGAAACTTGTGAAATCCCCTATGGTATGCATTTTCAAGAATAAACATTTTAGATTTTTGCTTAAATTTATGGTTATACTAGAACACTCACCGGCCTTGCCCTTCATCTCGCTCTCCAAAGTGCCTTCCGTATCTGCTAGGGGCAGATCGACAAACTGCGAGTCGATCACATTGGCTAGGGCCTCCTCGCGCGACCAACGGATGCGTCCCTGCTGCACGGCCACAATGGACTCGGAACTGGTGCTGAACAGGAACAGACAACTCTTGCCCTCGCCATTCCGCTTCTGCTTACAGTCGAAGCTGTTCAGCGATGGAGTGCCAAAGTGCTCGGGGAAGGGCAGACTCTGCTCCAACTCAACCACAGGTGCGCAGTTATCCAGATACACGGCCTTTATCTTGAGAATCTGTAAGTAATAAATTAAATGCAACAGTTAGCTGTCATTTTATAAATATTTATATGTCAAAACTTACGCCAGAAGTCAGATCTGCATAAGCCAATAACTTGCGATAGTTGAAGCTTCCCATGGCGTAGCTGGTGCTTTGCAGACCACTGCAGACAGATTGGTCCTTGTTGACACTAATAAGTTTGCCATCCACTACAACAACACCATTGAGACCCTGCAGAATTTAGTATTTTAATAAAATGGTTATTACTTGATATATGAAGTGAATGCAACATCAACATACATCAACACAACATAAAAGCATTATTTAATATAATATTCACAACAGAAGTGTTTGTAATCCAATTATAAAAGACTATTTTTCATAATTATCTTAAAATAGTAATGTTATGCTGTGTATGTTTATGATTCATGACTTCATGATTCAGAAAACAAACTAACTAAATAATTCTCTAGCGCAATTTAACCCTGATGTTTAATAACTTTTGACACCTATTTGTTTTTCTTACCGCCAAAGCCTGAAGCTTTCCCTTGGACTCCGCCTCGAGCGAAGTCCGTATCACCTGACCGCTCTTGGAAACCAGATCCAGGCTGATCAACTGCTTGCCGTCCGTGCAGATGTAGAAGGTACCGCTGAGGGAGCAGCTCTCTGGGGTGATCCAGGAGGCCATCACCTTGCTGGTGCTGCCAGTGGTGTGACCCGAGCTGGCGAAATAGGCGGTGACCTCGAGGTGGCTCCGCCAGGCGGGCAGAACGTGGTAGAGCACGGACTTGCTGTAGAACCACAGCGCCTCCTGGGCCCGCTCCGTGTTCAGCGGCATGATGGACCACTCCCACTCGAGGGCGCCGATGTTGGTGTTCCAGCCGCGAACCAAAGCGGGCGCGTGTCCCTGGACGGTGAGCATGTCGAAGCCCAGGTTGCTGCCCATAGGAGCGGCGGCCGTGTCGCTGCTGTCATCGGAGAAGCCGCTCACCTGGAGCAGCTTGATGTCGCCGCGCGGATTCTGTTCGAGCACCTGCCGCCACACCAGTTCGCCGGTCTTCACGCACAAGCTGGCCACCACCCCTTCATGGGTGCTGACGAGAATCCGAGGCTGGAAATGGTTCAGGTCCACGCGCGACTGCTTCAGGGCGCCCACATTCACGCCTCGCCTACAGACGCGAAATATATCCGCCGGATTAACGCCGGGTCAATGGTCAGATATCGGGCCACTCACCAGTCGAACTTCTTGATCTGGTCTTCGTACAGCGCCGAGCAGGTGCCCAGTAGGAGCGCCACCGAAAGGCCGGCCAGTAACCACTTCTCCTGCATGTCGTCCGCCTTGCTTTCTGCCCTTCGACTCACTCGAGCTCTAATTGTTCAACTTCCGATGTCTTTTTATGTTATAAATTATTAGAAATCCACATTAATTCGAGTTTTCCGTCATAGCATCTGGCCCATCTCTAGTTCGGAATCGGTTCAGCTCCGTTCAGCTCGGAGTGGTTCGCTTTTTCGGTCTTTCCGTTTTGTGATTAAGTGATTTTGTGACGTAAGTGGAAACGTAAGTGTCGGCAAAACGTAAGCCAACGTAAGTGTCAGTAAAAGAGCGAGATAGCCTCAGCGTAAAAAGTAAAAAAGGGAGATGCAAGATGGAGAATGTGAGAATGGACGAAATCGAAAGGGAAAGGGATGAGAAGAAGAAATTGGAGCAGGGTTGGCTATGGCAGCGATAACGATATTTCACCGAAGTCGCATCCGATATTCAAAACAATGGTAATTCCGTGTTCGCACTGACGCTTAACACCCTGGCTCAGAGTACTTTGAATTATTCATTTAAGAGGCTTATTGCAATTATTAATACAATCTTACATTTTTTACTATTTTTTTGCGTATTATCTAACGTTCTAAAGGGTTCGTGTTGAATTTCAGCTGTAATTAGTTATTTTTTATTTTGAGAACAAGTAAAATATTATAAGGAGAATTTTTTTTTTGTGCTAATATTTATTTAAGCGTTGATCAGCCAACCTAATGGCTATAAAACGCATGGAAATAACAAAGGAAAAAATAACATGAAACATAACAGAAATAAGGAAGTTAACAAATTTATAATAGTGTCAGTTCAACATTATTGTTTTAGGACACGGGTACGATGATGTCCTCATGCCCAGAGATCGCCAGGGTGCCGACGCTTCAGTCTTCTTCTCGTTGTAGTTGGGTTTCCAGGGATGCTGCTAGATGGTTGGTGGGCTAGTAGACGGTCGTTGTAACGGCTTGAGTGCACCGTGGGGATGTGAAGATCGCAGGCTAGGACATCGTTCCTTACGTACCAAGGCGCATCCGCAACCGTACGTAGCGCCCGGTTTTGCATTCTTTGGGCCCTCATGACATTTGAGTCAGAAGCGGTACCCCATATTTGAATGCAATAAGTGAATGAGGGAACCACTATCGACCTGTACAGCAACATCTTGTTGCTAAGGCTGAGCTCACTTGTACCTTTAAGCATCCCATTTAGTTTCCGAAGTTTAGCGCGACATGTTGCTGTGATTTTCGTTATGTGCTGCCTCCACGTAAGACGTTTGTCCAAAATCAAGCCCATGTACTGAGCCTGGGCTGATTGCGGTAAGACTGTGTCCTGGAATTTCACTCTGGGGAGAATTTTACTTCTAAGAGAGAAATAGCAGTGCTGAGACTTATTTCGGTTTATCGAGATATTCCATCGATTCGTCCATTCGCCATACAAATCCAAAAAGTTTTGTGTGATTTGAGTTGCTTCAATTCGACACGTAGAGTTGGCAATAAAGGCTGTGTCATCAGCACATGTAGCCAAGAGGGTACCCAGTTCTCTAGGGTATGGCAGAGTGTATAGAACCGGACCAAGAACGCTACCCTGAGGTACGCCAGCTCGAATGCATCTGATAGTCGACCATTCGCCTCTCACATCTACCATGAAATTTCGTTTTAAGGATAAGATATTGTGCTGTGTGCAGTTTTCAACTTAAAAAGTATACTTTCTAATTTCGATTTAAAGAAAATAATAAATTTGCCTGACATTTCAGCTACCAATATAAAACTAAGCAGCTGATGCTGTTGCGCCATCAGTGTGCACAGGGTCATAATTACATCGTGTTGCTATACATCGATTAACTGTGACTTTCATCACTAGCGGTGTGAGGATTGCCATCTCTATTCAAATAACAACAAAGTGGGGCTTAAGTTTTTCTGGAAAAATACCTTATAAAACTTTTTCAAATGTTTGAAAAGAAGAGCGACAAGGTAAAGCAGGCTGAGCACAAGCCGCGGGAAGATGGCGTGGAACTGGAGAGCCAGTTCATCATGCGGGTGCCAAAGGTAAGATATTGCAATTTACTTGCACCACGACACAACTCGACCCACTATTTATCCCAGGAACTGGCCGACACTGTCCATGAGGCAATAAATTCGGGCACCGTGAAGGATCGGCTGACCATCCAACTGGATCAGGATCTCAGGTACGGCGAAGTACGCCTGGATGATCAACTACTCTACACCAAACTGGTGGACCTGCCCACTGTCGTCGAGAGCTACAAGACCATCGACAACAAGAGCTTCTACAAGTCGGCAGACATCTGCCAGATACTCATCTGCAAGGAGGAGCCGGAGGACGAGACGGAGAAGGAGTCGCCCAACAAGAACAAGAAGAAGGATCCCAACAAGGTGGACAAGAAGTACCTGTTTCCACATGGCATCACACCGCCCTGCAAGAATGTGAGGAAACGCAGATTCCGCAAGACTCTAAAGAAGAAGAATGTCGAAGCCCCTGAAATCGAGAAGGAAGTAAAGCACTTGCTGCGCATCGATAACGAAGCTGTGAGGGTCGACTACGAAATCATCAACGAGGAGGATAAGCCCATGGATGACCTGGATCAATCGGACATCAAGCCCTACAACGATGCGGATGATGAGATGCAGGATGAAACCACCATGCACGCCAGCGACAAGACAGCCATGGAAATAAGCTCCCAGCGGGACATCAATGTGGAGTCCGATGATGACGAAGCCAGCAACTTTCCCTCCCACCGTGCACCCAACATGGGCGTGGCTGCCCACGACATCTTTGGAGAGGAGGTGTCCACCACCGATGACGAAGATGAGCCGGAACGCGGCAACAACACTATGCAGCGGCGTGAAATGGAGGAATCCTCCCGCCTCTCGGCGGATGATTCACGCATGTCAGACTTCTTTGGTGCTAGCGGCAGTAATGCCGGAGCCGGCGGCCTGAAAATGGACCACAACGAGTTCAGCAAGTCCATGTTTGGCCATGAAGCCAGCAGTCCCAAGCTAAGCGCCGCCGGTTCTAGTTCCAACCTGGCTGCTCCCAGTGGCTTCTACGACAATCAAATGCTGACCAAGCGAGAGGAGTTTGAGAACATGGAGTTTATGGACGAGCCACAGCCGCAGTACTCGCAGCAACAGGTGCACCAGAAGATCAGTCAACTGACGCGGCAGATCAGCGAGCTGAAGGCGCAACAGGTGCAGAAGTCCACCGAAATCGCCTCCATCCAGAATGCCACGCTGAAGCAACGTATGCAAGAAACTCTTGACAATCTCTACGCGCAGATCATTGAAAGAGAAATGGAGCGCAAGGACTTTGAGAATATGCTGGAGTCTTGAGGGGAAATGTAGAATTTAATTCGTAGACTGTATGTTCGTAGACTATATTAAAATAAAATTTAAATCTAATTAATCATACAACTCAGTAGGCTAAATGTTAATCTAAAACTGGGCAACGACATTAAACGACATAAGTTATGCCAAGAAATTCAGTTCACTCATTGGAATATTTTCTTCAGAACTGATAAGTAAGCAACACAACACAAATAGTTAGCTACAAAGTTCTTAGTTATTCAATAGTAACTTATCAATTAATAATCTTTAATTCTGCAGAATCATATCATACTCTTGAAATCCATGACCTGTATATGAAATTACTGCGTTGACCATTGGCATCGGCTGATTGAACAAACAGATATGTACCTTGGCCTGGACTAGACGGTATCGAATAAGTAACTCCATATCTTCAATGCCACATCTTTCATTTTCATTTGTAAAATAAAGACAAATGTTGAACCCTGGTACGATCATAGTCTAAATGTCTTTATTATTGGCATACGCAATCAACAAATTTTAAAGATATTCAAGATGGGCAACATAGAAAGTTATATTTTGTACTATGAGTGTGAAGTTCCAGAGACAAAACCAGACTTTAATCAGTGTCTTTAAGTTTGAGGAAGCACGTGGGCTTTTTACTTAAAATCTAAGAAGGTAGAGTGTGTAAATAGGAATGGGTGGGCTGTAACGCTAGATAAACTAAATGCAATATTTGTGACAGCAATTCTGGGCCCTCTATGGCTTTTGATACTGCATACGTTATTTTTTCGTTTTGTGGTGGGTAAAAAAGTGCAAAACTGGTTTCCAAAAGTCTTCCGACTGTAGTAATCAGGCTCCAATCGGGATCACCAGCTCAGCTCATCGGGCAGTCCACCGGGATATTCACCAGTGAGACAGGCGGTACAGTGACCCGTGGGCTTGGACTTGCCATCTCCTGCATCCCGGTGTTTCAGCTGGACAGCCTGCACCAGTCCCTCCACACTAAGATAAGCCAGACTGTCGGCGCCCACATGCCGGGCTAATTGTTCGGCGTTCAGCTTGTTGGCAATGAGTTCCTCTCGAGTTGGAATGTTGATTCCCATGTAGCAAGGGTACTGCAGCGGAGGGCTGGCAATGCGAATGTGCACCTCCCGAGCGCCTGCATCTCTCAGCAGCTTGATGATGGGGCCAATGGTGTTGCCGCGCACGATAGAATCGTCTATCAGGACCAATCTCTTGCCAGCCACGTTCTCGGATAGGGCTCCGAACTTCTTGGCCACTCCCAACTGCCGCAACCTGGTCGAGGGTTGGATAAAAGTGCGTCCCACGTAGCGATTCCTGCAGAGAACCTCTGCAAACTCTATGCCAGATTCGCGGGCATAGCCATGGGCCGCCGCTGTTCCAGACTCGGGAACCGAGCTCACGATATCCGCCTCCACAGGAGCCTCTCGCCACAGCTGCCGGCCGCACTGCAGCCTCACTGTATAGACCATCTGGCCCTCAAAGATGCTATCTCCGCGGGCAAAGTATACATACTCAAATATACAAAAGGCCATGCGCTTGAAGTCGGGTCTTTCCACGATATCCACCGTGCGATAGCCACTTCGCGAGAGCTCCACAATCTCTCCGGGTTCCACTTCCCGCACGTATCTGGCGCCGATCGATAGGAATCCGCAGCTCTCACTGGAAACCACCCAGCCGTCAGCTGGGGTGTCCGAACTATTGCCGTGTCCGGCATTGATGGGTACGATCTTGCCAATGCACAGCGGCCTATTACCATAGGTGTCCCTCACGGCGTAGATCTTGTCCTTCAGCATAATGACCAGCGAATAGGAGAGCGGCGCCAGCATCATGAAGTGCCTAATCCTGGCTGGCCAGTTAGGTCCGTCCAGTTCGGAAACGTCCTCCGGAGCGCAGCACAGCGACTGGGCGATCAATTCACTGTCGCTGTGTGTGGACAAGCCCACGCCCCTGGCCAAAACCTCCCGCCTCAGAGACTCGTTGTTGACCAGCTCGCCGTTGTGGGCCAGGGCCAATGCTCCGTGGGCCGTGTGCACCACAAAGGGCTGGCAGTTGACCACTCCGGAGCCGCCGGCGGTGGAGTATCGCGTGTGCCCGATGCCCAGGTTGCCGCGCAGCTTCTTCATGGAGTCATCATTGAAAAGCGTGCTGATCATGCCCATGCCCTTGTGCACGTTAAAGTTCTTGTTGCAATTGCCCTCGCTGGTGGCTATGCCCGCCGATTCCTGTCCGCGATGCTGCAGTGCAACCAGTCCCAGGCAGATCACGTGTGCAATGTCCATCTGGGCGGGCCAGTCCCCGCAAGCGATCGCCCCGAACACTCCGCACTCGTGCGTCAAACCGGTTAGCTCCTTGCTGGCCGAGATGGAATGGGACTGCGTTTCCACGGTGGAGGTCACCCCCTCAGCTGGTCCCACCTGTTGCTGTTCGACCACGCGCACATGTTGCTGTTGTTGTTGCGACTGCTGCTGCTGTGACGCCGACATGTTGCTGCTGGGAAATGTGTGCAATATGGTAATTGAAGGCGACTAATTGCAGTGTGTGGCGCAGCTGGCGTCGATCTGATTTACCTGTTGGTTTACGCAACGACTTTATACAAGAGAAATCCTCGCACGCTCGCACGCGCAGCTTAGTTTTTCGGAAATCGGGCGAGATCAAGCCTAATATCGGTCGGTTGGCTGCTATCGATAGTTGGTGCCCCTGGATCGATATCGATCAGTTCTTTATTTTTAAATTAGAATTAAAAAAAAAAGATTTTAATTAAAATGAAAAGAAAAACGTTTGTTATACTAAAAGAATTTGTATATATTTTTATTAAGTAAAAAAAAGATTTTTGTTTCGCTACTTTATTAAACTGAATCATTAGTCTAGAAATGCAATTTCTTCGTTTTCATAAGAATTTCATAACATATAATCTTTTTAAAATAATGAAAACAATATTTTTTATTCTGCTTTAAGTTTTTATAAAAATTTAAAAGTAAACAATATTTGAAAACAAAGATACGTTTTTGTTTTCTTATAAAAAGAAATACAATTAAGATGTATATTTTAATACAAATATTTAATGTAATGTATCTGCAATCTACAATTTTTGTTATTCAAGACATCGCGCTGGCAACACCTGATATTTCGTAGTAGTAATGTTCAATACATTAGAAAATAGTGAATCATAGCCTCTACCAGAATAGCAGCACGAGCATTTAAACAAAATATTTAGTTTATAATTTTGATAAGTAAATGCCATTGGTTTAATTGTTTGGTGTCATGATGAGGGAATCGGAATTCAATGAAAACAGCCAACCTAAGTACTTGAATCGTTATTCGAAATCCGCTTTGTACATCGTGCAAACTGAGTGATAAGATAACTTGTGGAATAACTATTTCCAGGGGCAGAGCTTCTCTATAAGGCCCCATTCAGCTGGGCCTCCTTGTCCAGGAGAATGTGCGGAGTCGCTATTTCGAGGGACTAAGCTTCTCGCTGAAGAACGGTGCGTCCTGCAACTTGGCCTTGTCCTCCTCGCCCAGGAACTGCTTGGCCTGCTCAATGTCCGCCCGGATGGCGGCTATCAGCGACTCCAGCGAGTCGAAACTTCGCTCCGGCCGCAGGTATCCCACAATGCAGATCTTAAGTATCTGGCCGTACAGGTCGCCGTTGAAGTCGTGCAACATGTGCGTCTCCACGCTCTTCTCCTTGTTGTTGTAGAAGGGATTCCAGCCGACGCTGAGGACCATTTTGTGCACGGGTCCATTGTCCACGTTCGCCCAGCCGTAGTACGCGCCCGTGGGCAGTGATTCCGGCAGCGATTTCACCACCTCAAGCGGAAAGTTAGCTAACAAGTGGTTTGGTTATCAATTAGAAATGACCTTCGGGGCCCACTTGACGTCGCCACCAACCTGTTGGGATTCCCAGCTCCTTGGAGCCGCGTCCGAATCCGCGGACGATCTCGCCGCCAGCGAAGAGAGGTAGTTGGCTCAGCATTTCCCGGACTTCCTTGGACTCTGACCCAGATGTGCTGCGGTGGCGCTCCAAGTGATTCCCACAGGCCGACGGGCGCTTGATTGACGGTATTCGCTGCGACCGCAAAGCGTTGCGGGCCAATTTATCGAGTCTGGCGAGGAATCAAGCGGGGTTCTCTACAGTGTGTGTATTGCGATTTCTAGCCACTCACATAACTACTGCTCTTTCCATTGACAAATATTCCGCATTCAGTTAATCAGCTGCTTGAATTTCAGCGTAAACTTCTCGAGCAGACGTAAGAAAACGTAAGTGTCGGGAAAACGTAAGCCACCGTAAGCGGCGTGGGGAAATGTATTTGTTAGGGGATTTCTGTTTTTTCTTATAAGGAAATAAATGAAAAATTTCAAGGGCCATGTCATGTTGAATAAATGATTTGTTGAGTTAATAGCTTTTTACCTTTTTCACGAAGAACTGAAAACCATGTTGTTTATTACGGCGCACATTATGTTTATGCCTATCCGTTTAAAAATGAATTTTTTATAACAAATAGAATAAAGAAAAAGTTTGACGAAGGCGCTGCCTTTTTATTTACTTTCTAACGGAAATTGTAATGCTCATATATTTTTGGGCTTTCACTGAAGGTATTTGTGAGTTTAAGCATAGATTTTTAAAGCTTTATATTTCTTTTTCATGAATGTACTAAAAAATCATAAAAATAATTTTAAAAAATGTAGGTGTTGACTATTGAGGGAAGGTAACAATAAACTTATTTTTTTTTAAATATGTAGTTGTACTTTCTATTTGGAATGTACATATTTTTTTAAATGGGTATACTTTTTCTGCTTAAATGTTTTTTTAAGTCCTAATTTAAGATAATCTTTATTAAATTTCTTTGCCATGTAATAAAACAAGAAAAGTGTTGACGTATTTAAGGACGCTAACAATACACATTGTTTTAAAATAGTATACAGATGTACAATGAACACATTTTTTTAAATGGATCTATTTTTTTATGTTTACTTTTATTTAAAGTCCTATTTAAAAATAATCTGAATTTACATATCTAAGTTTCAATCACCCCTCGATGCAATGGGAACACTTTTGTTGTGCGCAGTTGTCAAAAACCACACGAAGCACTCGTTCATGAAAATGTACAGTTCGATGATCCGCTGAAATAACTGTTAAGCCCACGTTAGCTCTGCGAAATTACTACTCAATTAATGAAAAACGACGCAGAAAGTCGGTTTTCAATTGACAAAAATCTGTAATCGGTGTAATTACAAAAATATAGTGGTTTTGGGTGCAGATTAAAGATGATGAAGATCTCGAAAAACGTGTGCAGGGCTTGTATGGACGAGACCGCCACCCTGGTGGATCTCTTCGCCGAAATCCGGGATCCGACAATGGACGAGCCGGAGATGAGGCTCTCGCACATGCTGGCCCAGTGCACCAATCGCCCAGTGGAACGCGGCGACCTCCTGCCGCAGTACATATGCCTCTCCTGCGTCATGGTCGCCCAGAACGCCTTCCGGTTCAAGTGGAAGTGCGAGCGGAGCTACCAGAACTTCAGCGGCCTCCTGAACAAGCAGTGTCGTCTGGATCAGGATCCAAACCAAGAAACACAGCTCCAAGAGGATGTTGCACTGGATAGTGATCAGAAAGAGACACCGCAAACGAAGATCCAAGAGATCCGTGAAAGTGTCCAAGCGGAATCTTCTTCCATTCCAAATCTTTACAGGCAGCCTACTTCCAAAGAAGGGCATCAAAATAATATCTCTAATGCAAATTTTGTGTAAGACAATATACATAAAGGCAGAATACAGAATATTTAAATATATAACTTTGAAATCTTTACCTGAAATAACTTCAAAATATTTTCTGATTTAGGCACAAACTAGATCCTGCGAATGGAACTCAGAAAACCGGAGGTGACCCCAATCCAATGCAGTCTGTTAATACAAGACGGTAGCTAACTTAAAGATACCCTATCAGAGAATTTAACGTTAACCACATATCCATTATCTAGTAGGGCCAATAAGCTCCAAAGACAAGTCCGTTGCGATGCCAATGGCAACTACAAGTGCCCGCACTGCCCGAAGAGGTTTTATTCCCAGACCCAGTTGAGGAGCCACATCAGTGAACTCTGCCACACATGCCCCTACTGCCCACGCGCCTACTCAAATAGGCGCAACTTGAGGCGACATCTGCTGACCCACGTTAGCAAGCCAATGCACAAGTGTCCGCACTGCTCCAAGGCCTTTATGCGAAGTGATCACCTTAAGAAGCACCTTCTTCACACGCACGACTTTGAGGGCCCGCTCTCCTGCAGCGAGTGCTCGGCCGTATTTATCGAAGGAATCCATCTGGAAATCCATCAGAGGGAACACCTACCAAAGGAGTTGTCCCTAGAATCCGATTCTGACGTCAATAGTAGTAGTAATACAGAAATACAGAAACCAAAAAATGGACGGACCAAGTAAGTTTGTTGCCAATGGCAGATTCCATTGGATTGTATTTACAATCATTTTTCCCCAACAGGAAACCAACATGCCATATCTGCATTAAAACATTTTGCAGTAATTCCAGCCTCAAACGGCATATGATTATCCATAACCGTGAACTCGTCTCACGATGAATATACTTCTGTTATTTTATTTTTAATTTTAAGATTAAGATTACTATTGTTAAATTTTCTTGGAATAAACGAATTAATCTTTTTGAACTTCATTTATAAAATATCCTGACTTGGTTTCTCAGAAGGTTTAATTTTGGCAGTTTACAAGAACCAAAAGACCTTTTCAATATTTTGTATGACCATCTTACTTGGTTGCACAAATGCTATGCACAGGGTTTTAAGAAATATATATATAAAATATATTATATTCGTAATGAACAAAGGAACACATAGTTATCTGATCTCATTAAATGTCAATTATAAAAATTGTTAAATGAAATGCTCTGAGCTACGGATGTAAAATGAAAGAAAAATTGCCACGCTTTAAAGGAAAACAAAACAATGCAACTTCTTAAAGTAACATATAAGTGATTATTCTATAAATTCACATTTCCGACTTATTGTCTAATAAAAACAGCTTCTTGAGATCCGCGAGATTGAGGCACCCGTAATCCCGCTCGGACATATCTCCCTCTGTCTCTGGCAGCTCCATTTTGGCTAACTTGTTCTCCTGCAGCTCTACAATTTGCTGCTCTACGGTGTCCTGACACATGTATCGGTATATGAAGGTAGGTTTTTGTTGACCATATCGGTGGATACGACCCTGAGCCTGCCGCTCCAGTTGTGGGTTCCAATGGAGATCCACAAATAGCATATGGTTGGCCACATTGAGATTCAGTCCCAATCCGCCAGCGCTAAGGGAGAGTAGGAGAATCCGCTTGTCATGACTGGCGTTGAAATCCTGCAATACCAGCTCACGACTTTTGGTGCTCAGCAGGCCAGTAAAGTAAAGTGGGTTCCATGACTTATTCTGCAGACACTTACGAATGATGGCCAGATAGTTGTTCCAATGAGATATAATTATGATCTTGTCGTTGGTACCTGTAAGTATTTCCTCCACTTTATCGATGACTAACTTAAGTTTGGCAGAAGATCGTTCGAATTGGAATATTGCATTATGGGGATCAAGCTGCTTTAGAGCCTGGGCAGAGTCTAAAGGATTACCAGAGGTACTACATGCCGGTTGCTTATCAACCATATTCCGTATTCCAAATTTGAGGTTTCCAATCTTATCTTTTATGTTATCTAAACAGAAGTTCTCGTTTATTTCGAAACTGCCCTTTTCGATGATAGCATCTTCTTTGTCAGTGAGTTCATCGGATTTCGGCAACTTCTGGTCGAATTCCATCTTGAGCTGACTCTCTACATTTGAGGCCGCCGTCCCGAAGCTTTGCACATCCTCGGCGGTCCTTAAACCACGCAGCATCTGGTAAGACATGAGAATTTAATTAAATATTTCGGCATTTTAGCAGTTCTGCCTACTCACCCTAAGCAATAATCCAGGATGGCAGCAAAACTGTCGCAGGCGCAACAGCAGAACCAGGATCACAAGACCCTTGATCTTAACTGCCGGTTCATAGTTAAACAATTTCAGAAATCCGAGGTATATCTTCGAGTACTTGGCGTCAAATATTTCATTTATGAACTGGGGAGTTCTGTCTTCAGAATAGTTCTCGAATTGCCTCAAGAACTCAGTAAAGATCCTTTTGCAAATGGCGAAAAGTATCTGGTACACCGCCATTTCTGGCTCCGAGAGCTGCACGCAGATAAGTTCAACTTTTAGATGGGGTAAAGCGGGCATGTCTCCTATTTCCTGCAGGTGTTGCTTTGTCCTTCGTAGCATTAGTGGATCAATGATCGAATTCAACCGTCTCTTGGCAAGCACGTCCTGGCTTAAATACCTCTTCCACTGCTGAAGGTGCTGAAAGTGTGGTACTTGCAAAAAGCGTAACAACGTGAGCATATCAATGGCCCGTTTCTGGACAAGAGTTCCACTTAAAGCCCATCGGCTTCGAGCTCGCAGGTGGCAGACGGAAATTCCGGCCCTGCTTTTTTCATTCCGAATGATGTGGGCCTCGTCGAGGATCACCCGATTCCAGTGAACGGCGAAAAGTGGTGAGCTGTTTCCAAACCTTTTCAACTCGCTCAACAAGAGATTGTACGAGGTAATGATTAAATCGAAGCTCCTGACCACCTCCAACCTGATCGCATGGCGGTTGTTTTCGTGTAATATCAGCACCTTTATGGCATCCGGCGCCACCTTGGAGACCACTTCCTGAGCCCATTGGGGCATCACGCTCTTGGGGCAAACCACTAATGTGCCTGCCGAGGGATAGTCATCGGTTGTAGAGTGCCCCTGCAATTCCGTTGAGCTGCACACCACAGCTTGGTAATTGAAACATACGCGCTTCACTGGCGGCTCGTTCTCTTGTTCGCTAGCCAACTCCATCCGCTTATCGGCTAGCACCAGGGCTATCATTACTAGAGTCTTTCCCAGTCCCATGTCGTCGGCGAGAATTCCGCCACAGATATTCTGGTGCTCACGGAACTGCGCCCATTCCACAGCATAATGTTGATGCTTCATCAAATCGACCATAAAGATGGCAGGCCGCTTTACCAAGCTTACGGCCGATGGACTTGGATTCAAGGAATTATGAAGGGTCTAAAGAATATGTTATATATTAAACATATGAGAAACGATTTACCAAATTTTAATTTAATTTATATAATGAAATGAAGGAAACCTCTGCTTTTTAATACTATAAAGCGGATGTTTTGTCGTTCAAAACCATACCTTTTTATGGTTTTTTGTGTAAACGCAGTTTTAATTCATTAATGTTAGGGCTCGTTAATATACCAAAGCCAGAGAAACATCAGAGCAACACATTTTAAAAAGTTCTTTCAGTTTTTGAAATCCAAACTGTGGTTACATTTTCAGTGTTGCACTCTGTTATCATGCAAATGTGATAGAATAAATAGATAAATAATAAAAAAAAATTGATAATGTAAATATACTTATTTTAAGCTTTTAAAATTATATAGCTAATACATACCTTTAGGCATTGTTGAAAAGGCTGCACCGTGGAGTACTGGGGAACTAACACAGATGCTAACGTGTAAGATTCATTGGGACTCTTCATCATCGGCGCATTCAGCGATCCTTGCAGTTCGGTGATGGCACCGAATTGTACTCCCGCCTTCGAAGACTGAACGATTCCCCCCAGCGGAAACCTTTCAAACGACTCATTTTTGAGATCAGTAGGAGCCTTCGCCTGGAACAAGTTCACATCGTGATTCGAATTGTAGTACATCAGGTTGGGAGTGGGTCCCGTATCCTTAAGCGGTAGGTCCACCAAAGAGTTATTGGGTTGGAGCTGTGCTCCTATCAAAGAAACTCCCGGCTTTAAGTGGTGCGTATTTTCGTAAACGTTGATTCCATCCGCTATCCAATTTTCCGCCAGGTTCTGAACGCGGTACAGAGGCACCGAAATGTTCATGTTACTCAGCAATCCATTGTTGTTATTCACGACCACGCTGTTATAAACGTGATGGTTATTGTAAGGCTTTTGGTAGACCAAACCTGCGCCAGCTGTTCGATGTATACGATAAATATAGGGATATTTGTTAATCAATTTAGAGCCACTTGGAACCATTTATTATTTATTCGGTTCTTTTACATTATTAATCCTAAACTGAAAAGTGTAATTTCGAGGTGCTACCAAATTAAAACTTAGTACTCCAATTATAAACCTATAATTCTGTCTTCTCACCACAATAGTGTGACCCGATTCTTTAAAAACTTTAAAAAATTCTTACCGTAGCTTATGGAGTGGGGATTCAGCGACTGATCAGTTTGCTGCATCTTGAACTGGTGAAGGTCAACGCCATTTAAAGCATCGCTAGGCTGAGGACCAGGATAATTTCTCAGCACAAGCGGCTGATTGAAGCTCACCAATGGCGGTGAAGGGTCCACAGATTTCGGTTGTTCTTGTGCGCACCACATGGGATACTGAAGTTCCCTCTGATGAAATGATACCCAAAACTTACGGATCATATCCTCGAAATTGTTAGCAGCCTCATGGCCCACAGTTTTGCATAATTCATTGTACCACATGTACAGCTCTTCCTTTGTTTTAAAAGCCATTTCATATATGTTTACATTTGGGGGCAGTAGCTCGTAGTACTGATGGCCAAATCTCATGAAATTCAACGAGGGCTGCCAAACATTCTCGAAAGGATTAGGTGGAAGCTGTTGTATCAAAGGTGGTGCTTCTGGGCTGTGGCGGTCATAAGTAGGTGGTCCATTGGGCACACGGACGCCCATTTGAGTGTCCATCTGCGAAGGAAACGGCGGTGGTTCTGGGATATGTTCTTCTGGCGCCTGTACATCGTTGGGCAGCGTGTTCAACAATTGGAAATTCTCCGACGCCACCTGCCAAGAGTATGGCGGTGGTCCTGGGCTGGGTTCTGATTGTGCCTGCACATCGTTAAGCAGCGTCCTCAACAATTGGGAATTCTCTGACGCCAAAAATGCCATTTCTAGGTTATTGCCACTCATTTTCAAGGAGAACTCTAACTTATCGCTTTCGCCCATCTTTTATTTAAAAGCTTGATCCGACTTGTCCCGCCTTGTGATGCAGCATGTGCATACCGATTCATCGATATATAGTTCGCGGAGACCCTGGCAGAAAACGATGAAAACGAATAGCAAAGCGAATCTGCAAAGCATTACAATACATTCACACTAGTTGTAAGCGCCTTTGATCGTAAATCATCCTTCAGTACGAAATTTCAACTTTGTCTTCAAATTCCTAAGACATGCATTGAGATTGTGTTTCAGCGAAAATATTTAAGATAAGACCAATTTTATAGGACACATACATAATTCAAAACGAGCTATATAGCGGAACCTGTAGATAGATGATGGAACACAAGTTTCCATGGGACTTTTACTCAGGAGGATCCAATTGGCATGGAAAACTAGAAATGGGTCGAAGGAACTTTCGGTTGTGTGTAATCAGTGTTTGCTCGGGCAGTCTTTAGTTGTTCTTAATAATATAGGATCATCATAAAAGTTTTTAAACTAATATAATAATTAAAAATCGCTTAAGCGCAAACTCGTGGACAATTTATTTTTATGCACATAGGAAAGTTCCCCTGAATGGGAGCTCTGAGATTTCTGTGGCACCCTCTATTTTCTGAAAATACCAGAAGCAAATGTATATAGATTACTGGAATCACCCGAGGACGTGTATAAAAATTGTTCTTATTGGAACTATAAAAAAACGAGTTGTTCTCCTTATTAACCCACACGTATGTCCACCACGTGTAAAACCTAAAAACGAATTTAAAATGCAATAAGACCTATTAATATATCAAAATATATATTATGCATATACTTTTCTTATTAACCGATGAACACATTAATGGTTCTTAAATCACATTCAATGTCGAGGTCAATTTAACGATTATACAGAAGAGTACAAGACCTTAATTAGTTCTGTGTAACAGAGGTGAAAAGTGAAATTATAAAGCTAAATGGAACTCTGTGTTACAGACATATGTAACACGTACATAGATTTCAAAAATCAAAATAGTCAAGAAAAACCAAAAAAACGAACTTCTTAAATAAACATAAAACGAAATAAAATATTTTATCTCACATCGAGAACAGTTTCTTTACCTTCTCGAGGCTGAGAACACCGCCACCGCGTCTGGACACTCCTCCTTCTTTCTCGAGAAGCACCACTTTGGCGATCTATATCTATTTTATCTCACATCGAGAACAGTTTCTTTAGCTCCTCGAGGTTCAGACCACCGCCACCGCGTCTGGACACCCCACCTTCTTCCTCGGGAAGCACCACTTTGGCAATCTCTAGCTTGTAATCCTGCAGCGCCTTAATTCGCTGCTCCACGGTGTCCTGACACATGTAGCGGTAAATGAAGGAAGGCTTCTTTTGACCATATCGATAGATGCGATCCTGAGCCTGTCGCTCGAGCTGAGGGTTCCAATGGAGGTCCACCATTATCATATGATTGGCCACATTGAGATTCAATCCCACTCCGCCAGCGGTGAGGGAAAGCAGGAGAACCCGCTTGTCATTATTGGCGTTAAAGTCTCGCAGTACCAGCTCGCGATCTTTAGCGCATAACTGGCCAGTAAAGTCAAGTGTTTCCCATGACTGTTCCTGCAGACGCTTACGGATAATGCTAAGGTAGCTCAGCCACTGAGATGTAACAATAATTTTGTCATTGGTACCCGTGAGTAGCTCCTCCAGCTTATCAAGGACCAGCTTCAGTTTGGCAGAAGGACGTACAAATTCAAAGATGGGATTCTGGGGACTAAGCAGCTTAAGGGCTCTGGCAGCATCTAACGGATTATTAGAACTGCCCGATGATTGTTCATCCTCCAAATCCCACGGCATAATCTCTTTCTTAACTTCTTCGAGGGGGTCTTTTTCAACTTTTACGTCCTCCAGTTTGACATTTCGATTTCTTGAGAGACCGTCCTCCTCGTCAAACGGATCCTCTTCGTTAGCAGGATGATCGTACTTGTCCAGCTCCGCAAGGACATCCATCTTGAGCGAACCCTCCACATCTGAAGCGTCCACCCTCACGTTATGGACATCTTCGGCGGTCATGGCACCACACAGCATCTAACAGAAGATAAAAGTTATGGTAAGTATTACTAGGCAGAACACACATTCAAAAAAACTTACCCCAAGCATTAGACCCGGATGGCAGCAGAACTGTCGCAAACGTAGCAACAACACCAGGATAACGATGCCCTTGATCTTAGCTCCCGGATTGTAGCCCAGTGATCTTAGGAATCTGTGATAAATTTCTGTGTACTTTGTGTCAAATGATTCCTCCATAAACTGTGGAGTCTTTTCCAGGGCATAATAATTTAAGTCACTGTTGCCCTGCTCGCGTTGCCTCAAAAACTGAGTAAAGATCTTCTTGGAGATGGCGGACAGGATTTGGTACACCGCCATTTCAGGCTCCGACAGCTGCACGCATATTAGTTCAACCTTTAGAGGTGGCAGTGCAGGCATGTCACCGGATTCCTGCAACTGTTTTTTTGTCCTTCGCAGCATTAGTGGTTTAATAATGAAGTTTAGCCGGCGGTGGCCGCGCATGCCTTCATTTAAGTATTTTTTCCACTGCTGGAGGTCACGAAAATTCGGTACCTCCAGAAAGCGCAGCAGGGCAAACACATCGATGGCTCTATTCTGGACAGGAGTTCCTGTCAAGGCCCAATGACAACGGGCTCGTAGCTGGCAGACTGAGCTACAGCCACTGGTCCTTACGTTCCGAATGATGTGGGCCTCGTCGAGGATAACCCGGTTCCAGTGAACGGCGAAGAGCAGGGAAGCGTTTCCATATCGCTTCAGTTCACTTATTAATAGATTGTACGAGGTGATGATTAAATCGTAGCTTCTGAAGCCCTCTATCCCGATCTCATGGCGATTAGGTCCGTGAAATGTCAGTACCTTGAGGCCATTCGGAGCCACCTTGGTGGACACTTCCTGGGCCCACTGGCACATGACGCTCATGGGGCACACGACTAATGTGTTTGCCGAGGGATAGCGAACGTTAGCGTGCTCCTCTTCCTCATCTGAACTGAAAACGTCTGCTTCGGGACCCTTCTCTGGCGTCTTGTCCTTTTCTTCCCTTTCTGCAGTCTCCTTTTCATCATCGAGAATGCGAAATTTACTGCTATTCTGAGTACTGTCCTGACCTAATCGCTTCTTTGGTGGCTCGTACTTTTCTTCCTCCTCGGACTCCTCTTCATCATCAAACATTCGAAATTTAAGGACCTTTTTAGTCTTCATTCGATTAAACTCTTGGGTCCACTTTAACTTCAAGGCCCGCTGCTTGTCCTCCCGTTTTTTGTTTTTTGTTTCCTGTGAAGCCAAGATCAGGGCGATCATACTCAATGTCTTGCCTAGGCCCATGTCGTCGGCCAGGATTCCTCCACAGATCTTCTGCCGCTCGCGGAACTGCATCCATTTCAAGCCAGCCTGTTGGTGTTTTAGTAGGCGCACCATCAGGAGTTCAGGTTGCTTTTCTAAGTAATCGATCGTGGGACTTGGCTCCGAGGGCTCATAGAGGGTCTGAAAAATATATTTTATTTCATGAATTAAGGAAATTATGAATTATAATACAACTAAAGCGGAAGTTAACGATTGATGTCCTGCAATAAAGAAAGGAAGGCCTGTTCGTTACTATCGATTGTATTGTTTTTAAATTTAACGAATTTGTATACATTTTCTGTTGACTGCTCTTTCTATTCTTTCCAAAGAAAAAGGCCCAACTGTTCAGGATTCTCTAGCATCAAAGCTAACAGATTAACTTGAACCATACTGTGAAGCTGAAGAGTGAATATAAAGATGATCAAAAAATTATCCATTTAAACTGTTTAAAATAAAACAGGGTATACTAACGGAGAATTAAAATCAGCTAACAATATAGAGTATGCAACAAAATATATCTAACGAAGATTAGACCTGTAAGCATGTTAGCTCATTCGATTCATTACCTTCAGACTGGCGATTATGTTGCTCTTGTGCTGATAGAACTCTGCGGAAGTGTGCTTGGCCTTGTGGCGAAAGCGGTTTAGGCCAGAGTACAAATTGGCCCACCTGGGCTGTTCGATCTGCTCAATCAGCTCGGGCTCATCCTTGATCTCGATCACCGGCTTATCCTCCTGCACACGCAGCGTGTCCAGAAACTCGCCGAGTGCCTCCAGGCGGGCATTGAGCTTCCCTAGGTGCACTTTTAGATCGCATAGTTCCTCGTTGCTGGATCCACTCTCCTCCAGCTGTCGCTGCTGTTGCTCCATTGCGAGCATCTTCTGTACCAGCTGATCGATTTGCGTCTTCTTTTCGGAATACTCCGATGCGCTGACGAAAATAGCACCCGCATTATTTGCGTATTCTGATGGGAAAATTTACGAAGGTAACAAGGAAGTTGCGCTCATAAAGGCACCCTCTTACCACTGGACAACTCAAGGTCGGCGTCATCTGATGCCTGCTGATTGCTAATTTCATCAGAAGTGTCCGTCAATTGGCCGGCTGTCTGATCTTGCATGATGCGTGATCGATCGTGGTTTTCGTTATCTTCCGATGACGAAGACGTTTCCATAGGATAGCACGGGGAGTTCCCATACTCACATGATGAATTATTTAGGCTACGGATTGCCGATGAACTGCAGCAGGGCGGTGAATCCGATCTCGAATACGGGCTTTGTGACTCTGGAAATTGATTGACTTAAGCAACTAGCTCAACGAATGCTCGGTTGGTATCTTACTGTCTGGCGCCATTTCTTAACTTTTAATAGCGCATTAAAACTTTGCAACAATCTATAACAACGCTTCCACTTGTTGCAATATTTTTAAAGAATTCCGGGGGGAAGGGTTGCAACCACAACATCAGGCTGGTCGATAGTCAGCATTTTCATGGTTGCCAGGTTTTCGAAAAATCAACATTTTCTTGCGATGCGTTCACAAGAGCCGCCGCTGTTGCAAAAATCATGTCGAAAAACCATAAAAAATACGGACAACTTCTAAAAACTAATAGATACACTGCACTTTAAACAGAACGTTGGACACTAAAATCTTATGTGATATCCAAAAAGAAACCTAGTACAGAAAATTTTATTAAAAAATCGGAGTTTACAAAGCTGAATTTTTGCGGTGTGCGGCCATAAGTAAAAAAAAACACACTTAGGCCAAAATGTCTGTCCAAGAATAACAAGTTAAAGTTCTCTAAGTAAGAACCATAACAGGTTGACTCGTTAAATTTTGGTCATTATTTTCAGAAACTTCAGCAACTCAACAACCCCGAGACTGTTAATGCAGCGCAACTGCTGTGCTGCATCACAATTGTTCCGCTTTAAGTCCATCCCTGTGAAATATCGATAGATTCTGGCCACTTTCGGTTAGGTGGCAACCTCAACATGCTGTCATTCTGAATTAAATGGCGCTGTTTTCCCAAGCATTTTTAATAAAGTAGCTGTCCAAAAATGTCCAGTGAAAGTGATCAGTATTACAGCGACGAGGAGGAGATTTCGGTGGTTAACAACACGAGCTCTGGTGAGTAATTGCTGGGAGGAATTGGATGCGGTACCTGATGCTAGTTGTTTCGATTACTTATCATGCGATCTAGGGCGATCAAGCAAATCCTCGCGTCCCGTCAGCCAAAATAGCAAGGGCGATGGCGTGGTCATAGATGAAACGGAGTCGGAGGAGGAGTCCCAGCTGGTGGAGCAATCGGGGGAATCGGAGGATACCGAGGAGGGGTCGGGCGACTCTGAGGACGACATTGTCAGGCCGCCCGCCAGGAGCACCAAAAAGAAGCCACTGGGGATAAGTTCCGATACCGAGGATGAGGAAGAAGAGCTGAACGACAGCGTGCATTCACTCGCCAGAATCACCAAGAAGAAGACACTGGCGATCCCCTCGGAAAGCGAGGATGACGACGAAGAGCTGGAACAACGCGCCCTGTCTCCCAGCACTCGCATGAGCATCACTGGCGTGCGTGTCGCCGACTTCAGCGATGGCGACAGCGAGATCGAGTACAGCGATGAGAAGGAGGAGACGCCCCGGGCAGCCGCTACCGAAGATCTTGTGCCGCGCTACACAACCCACTTCGCGGGCAATATCCAAGAGACCCTCCATTCGACCCTCGGAGCTGCGGATTTTGAGCCCCAAAACGACTCCAGTGGCAGTGACGTGCTCATACTCAGCAACAGGGAGACACCCATTGAGATATTATCCAGTACGGATGAAGAAGCCAGCTACAACAAAGAGAACATGTCCGGCCCTCCGTTTATGCGTCCTTCTAGGTCCTACTCGCCCAGGAGTAGCGCTGGCGCTCCAGTGGTTAAGACCACCAAAAATCTCAGCCAGCCCACGATACAGGCGGCTCTTAAGCAGAGGACTTCGCCCGGCGCACAACGTCGCTCGCGGGTTAAGACCGAGGACCAGAAGGTGGTCAGCCAGGCGGTCTACGAAGAGGAGATACGCAAGCTGGCCGAAAAGCGTGTTCAGCTGTCCGACGCGGAAAAGTTGTTCGAAAAAGTGGCCCACAAGCTACCCGACAGAGGCAGCCAGATTAGAAAACGCATCGACATTCTCCGCCAGGAGCTCGAAGGGGTTACTCAATACGTGAGCGGACTAAAGGTGGAGCCGAGCAAGGTGCCCGCCATCAAGGTGGTTAAGCCAGCATTTAATGCACCTAGAGCCCCATTAGTCGACGCACCAGACTGGGACGAGTTGTCGGCGGCGGTCCATCAGATACAGCCCGTCTACACGGGAGCCCAGGGAATGGCCACGTTCAATAACCAGAAGGCATTGACCCTTGAATCTCTGAAGGTAGGATAAATTTGGTAAAAGCGTAGAGTTGGTGGAAAATAGTCTTGTGTTCGTAGATCTTTAATTGCATTATTAATATTTTCAACGGATAATGCTAGTACTTCTTAACCTTTTATTTTTTGTCCAAGTGATGAGTCAGAACGGATATCTGAGTAGCATGCTCATATTTGGCGGTCGCTGGGCACGAGTTACTGTGCGGCGGCTGTCCAAGGGCAGGCCAAGATTAAGAATTCAAAACCTGAAAACAGGATTCCTGCAAAATAACTCGCTCCATCAAACTGCATTGCAACTAATCAATGTCTTTTTAGGACCTCCATGGTTCACTGAAGGATTGCCCTGGTCCCGAAGTACTGGCGGAGGATCCCCAGGGCTTAAAAGTAACGCTTATGGACCACCAAAAGCATGCCTTAGCTTGGATGTCGTGGCGCGAACGTCAGCTTCCTCGCGGAGGAATTCTGGCTGACGACATGGGCCTGGGCAAGACCTTGACCATGATCTCATCCGTGCTGGCATGCAAGAATCGGCAGGAAAGGGGCGAGGGTGAAGATCATAGCAGTGACGAAGACGATGACGATGATAAAAACAAAAAACGCAAAAGTACAGGCGGATGGAGCTCAAAGGGTCGCAAGGACAGTAAGTGTCTCTACTATGATAAATCCGTAGGTTTTTTGTTTCGATTTGATTTAATTTGATTTATTTCAAATTTTTCAGCCCACAAGGGTGGCACTTTGGTGGTGTGCCCGGCCAGCCTGTTGCGTCAGTGGGAGAGCGAAGTGGAATCCAAGGTGGCCCGCCATAAGCTGACCGTTTGCGTGCACCACGGCAACAACCGGGAGACCAAGGGCAAGCACCTTCGCACCTACGACATCGTGGTGACAACATACCAAATTGTGGCACGGGAGCACAAGAATTTGAGCGCCGTGTTTGGCGTTAAGTGGCGTCGAATCATCCTGGATGAGGCTCATGTGGTGCGCAACCACAAGTCGCAGTCATCACTGGCAGTAAGCGATTTGCGGGGAAAATACCGTTGGGCGTTGACTGGTACTCCTATCCAAAACAAGGAGCTCGATGTGTACGCGCTGCTGAAGTTTCTGCGCTGCTCTCCTTTCGATGATTTGCACACATGGAAGAAGTGGATTGACAACAAGAGCGCTGGCGGTCAGAACCGCCTCAATCTGCTGATGAAGTCGCTAATGCTGAGGCGCACCAAGGCACAGCTCCAGTTGGATGGCAAGCTGAACAATCTGCCCAACAAGGAGCTGCGCTTGATGGAGATTTCGCTGGGCACTGAAGAGATGAATGTTTACCAAACGGTGATGACTTATTCTAAGACCCTTTTTGCTCAGTTTCTCCATCAGCGTGCCGAGAAGGACACGGACTTTAATTACAGGAGCGATGCCAACAAACCGACCTACAATCAAATTAAAGATCCCAATGGTGCATACTATAAAATGCACGAAAAGTTCTCTAAAATGGCCGGGAGCAAACGGGAGGTAAAGTCTCATGATATTCTGGTGCTATTGCTGCGCCTGCGGCAGATTTGCTGTCATCCCGGACTGATTGACGCGGTGAGTTGAGGTTAAAATATTTATAAATATTCTGATTGCGATAACGTGATTTTTAAACAGATTTTAACAGAAATATAGTTTTTTCGTGTACAGATATTTGTGTTTATTGTCTCAACAGATTTCTAGTTTATGATGCGAAATTTTTAAGACCGAATTATTCAAAAGGAAGTTCTTAATTGTTGAATTCTTTAAATTAAATTTACTGAAATCTCATTTTTATATGAGACCTTTTATATATTTATATTGCTAAAGAAATCTTTTTCAATTTTTCGGTTAGTATTAGTTGAAAGAGACTTCTGTACAGTGGCGGATCCCCTTGGAACCACAGAACCACAGAACAGTAATGCATGCATATGGTTGACTTTTCAAATATAACCACTTTGTTTACCTAAAAATTGGGATGGATAATTTTTGTTTTATAATTTGTACTGTATTTCTCTCGCAATAATAAGTTTGAACCCCAAATCGAAGAATAAGTTCAATTTCCCCCTCCCAAGAATCGTCTCTGGATCCGCCACTGCTTCTGTAGCATCCCAGAATATCTTTAGAATATTCATGGCAAACGAACCCGGTATATTTTTTTTATATTGCATAGTGTATTCGACAAAATTTGTATTTGTAGTATCTAATATAAACTATTTTTTAGATGCTGGATGGAGAAGATGCCCAAAATGTGGACGGGCACAGTAGTGACAGCGACTCGCCGGAAATCGACTTGTTGGCACAACTCAATAAACTGGCTATCACAGACAACTCCACCGAATCTCAGCCTTCTGCTGCCTTTGGAGGCGATACCAGCCTTCCGCTGGGGGCAGATGAAGCTCGTATCGCCAAGGCTTCCAAGAATCTCCTTAAGCGCACAAACCCGGTATTTAATCTAAACCGCCCTTCCTCAAAAATATCCCACGTGATAAAAATACTCAAAACATCGATTTTGAGGGGCACGGACGATAAGGCCATAGTGGTATCGCAGTGGACATCAGTGTTGGACATTCTGCGCGATCATTTGCATAAGGACAGTGTGCCGACCCTGTCGCTGAATGGATCCATTCCGGTGAAAAACCGACAGGACATTGTGAACCAGTTCAACGACCCGAAAAATCCAAAGCGCGTTCTTTTGCTATCCCTCACTGCTGGCGGTGTGGGTTTGAACTTAATTGGGGCCAATCACTTACTGCTCTTGGACCTCCACTGGAATCCCCAGTTGGAGGCTCAGGCCCAGGACCGAATCTACCGCGTTGGCCAAAAAAAAGACGTAATCATCTACAAGTTCATGTGCGTGGACACTGTTGAGCAGCGAATCAAAGCCCTGCAAGATAAGAAGTTGGAGCTTGCAAATGGCGTCCTTACAGGCTCCACAGTTAGTTCCAAACTCACCATAGACGACCTTAAAGGTCTGTTTGGAATGTGACCTTCATACGGCTGTTCAATTTTTATAATTTTACTTGTCGTTCCATGTAAGCATTTCGAAAAAACCGCTTTTATGTTTATTTACAGCGAAATATTTATTCAAGATGAATGTAAACTTTCTTTATGTTTTTATTTCTTTGTTTCGAAGCTTTTGTTTAAAAATTAACTAGAATACCGATTTAAGTGTTTGGTGATTTATAATGAGTTCCATTAAAATTGAAATGTGTTCTACTAAGTTTTGATGTCCTTATTTTAATATTTCGCGTTTTTTGTTTAAGCGGATACAATTAAATTCCACTACATTCTGAATAGCATAACATATTTGGTTTTTGTCAAACTGTACAAAAGAATTGTTTGATGTGTAAAGGGAAACTGTATTCTCTTAAGCTAAGAAATGTACGCTACAGATCAGCCAGAACAGTTCTCAAGAAGTAATAATAAACCGCATGCTTTCTTCACATGGCAGCGCACAGCCCACGAAAAATGTAAAGTATTCTTAAGAGGAGTTAAATAAAATGTGAGTTTCCATCTGATAATCTCATATCAACTACACATGTTTATGTATATGGAAAAATTTTTATAACAGTGATCTGATAATCTTTTCAATCCTTAACTCGCTTGCTATACAATAATGATCTCGATTTTAAGTGCTCTTGCTTAGGACTAGAACTTGTTAATATAAAATTGTGCCTATGGTTTAAAAAAGATTTAATGTGCCGATCGATATATGTAAGATTCTTGATTATTTCCTTGCAGAGAGACTTTAAACTGTTATGTACAATACATGTGTTCACGAAGAGCTACTTCTGACATATTCGTCATTGCTTATAATAACTCTCAGTGGAGTTTAGTTCATCATTTTTAAGACTGGTTTACGTTTATTTTTAGTTTTTTTGAGATCAATTTGAAAAGGATTTCTGGGGAGTACAATTTCATAATCTAGGTGTTTTCTGATTTTCACATATCGATGGAATTATGTCAAAGCCTGGTTAAATATTAAATAACATTCTGCAGAAGCTGGAGCTTTCTGTCACTCTTGGTATGTTGGGGTCATCCTTTGAAATGATATCCAGTACAGACGCTTATTTTACCTAATTATCGCTGTAAAGAAGATAAAAAGGAAAGAATATTATTATTAAGGAAAAACACTTGAATAAGTGTGTCAGCTTGTTAATTAGTTAGAAATTCGAAATTGCATTGGCAATATGGTTAAGCGCGAGTGCGGCGTAAACCTATTTTTAATGCCAACGATCCCAGCGCGCCCATATGGGTGCACTGTCTCGGCCATAAAAGCCATTAAAATCATTGTAATGTCTGACAGTCAGTCAAAGGCAGCTGAGGCGAAGACGACACCGGGCCAAGATGTCCTGGGCCAGCTTACCTGCTTACCAGCGGCTCAGTCCATGTCCTCGGACTCTTAGGCAATGAGCTGCGCTCTGGCGCTCGTAAAAGCAAATTTTATAGCCACCGTTGCCCACGACAAGACCAAGTGGCCGGGATGGAATGGATTGGATAGGACGGAACGGCAGCCAGGTCCGCACAATATGGGAAGCAGCTGGGCTCCGACCCCAGAGCTTGATTTTATAATGCGAAATGTGATTTTTACGACGCGTTTTAAGATAATGCGGCAGGCGCTGAATCTCGATTCTCGATTCGTTTTGCCTGATTTCTAATTGTCGTCGTCATTTGAGCTCAAGATAACATTGAAAACCACTTTTTCCCCACCCTGCCCTATAAAGCCAAAAATTTAAGAGACTTGAAAAATCAATAAACAATGAATTGGAAATGGTAAACGAATGGAAAAATCCAAAAATAAATTGTAATTTGTTAGAAACATCTTTACCTCTTTGTGAGTGCATATATTTACCAAGGACTGTAAGTTGATAGTACTTATATTTAATTTTTGTATTAATATTATGATTTCAGTATTATACAATTTATTATATCTTTCACAACCTTAGCTTTTCTATTGACAAACAAGATTTTTAAAAAGATGAGTTATATCAATTTGTTGAAATTATTCTTAGGGCTTGTACAGATGTCTAAAAAATGAATACCATTAATGGCCAAGAAATAATGTATTTGGGCTTCCATTTTAAATTTATTTTAAAGATGTTGTGTTATGTTTTAAAATAAGATTCAATTACTTAAAGGACAGCTATCCTTAGCACATAGAGTACTCCGTATTCCCTGTACTTCTGGAGCTTAGCGTCTTTATGTCTTTTTTATTTGCCTTTGCAGCTTGAGTCGAATTTTTACGAGGCCACGAAAAAGTTTCCACTGAAAAAGGAGTAGCTGAAAATGATTTTTGAGGCCCTTGAGTTAAGCTGACTGCGGCTCGGATCGTTTCGGATTGGTTTGCTTTGGTTTCTGGTTTTGTATACACCATACATTATTGTTTATTTTTTAATAATGCGTGTCCACTAAAAACCGAAAGAGCCAAAGAAGAGGAAGCGTAACGCGGCACCATAAACACCGAAGGGCGCTCAGCACGCAAGACGTCGAGGAACAATAAACACGAACGCCGAAAAACAAATGGATGTGTGAGCGGTTTCGAACCCGACCGGAGGATTGGAGTGCCTTGGATGTGGAGCTGGAGCTGGAGGAGTAGGAGGAGCTGTCCAAATGGGGCAGACACAGGGGGAATCTCAGGGCGAAATTCGAGCAGCGTAAGCTGAAACCGGAGCCTCGAACCGCGCTCGCTCAAAACTATAACATTTTTGTTTTTATTCCTTTATTTTGTTGTGCTTTATTTTTATGGCTAGCATTGCATTTATTATGGCAGCCCCGGGTATCAAGAACAGGCTCGCTCTCAGGCGACGATGATGACTGAGGGGCATTAAAAACGGGGCGATTTACTCCTTTTTTAATGGCAACTCGGCGGAAATTAGAAATCGGCGGAAATGTATGGCAACAATAATATTCAAAATATAATGTATAATGTTTGTTGCTTATGCTTATGCATAATCTTCGAAAGGGACATCGTACTGAGAGGGCTACAAAGTTGCTGCTTGAGAAAATGAACCGGAAGTCAGTAATCTGAATGGGTTTGAGATCTTTCTTTGGATGACAAAAATCATGCAAATGCTTTTACAGCATTTACATCTTAATCAATGGGTTCGATAAGATTTACCTCATCAGTACAAAACAAATAAAAGTGCAACTATATCTTAAAGTTTATGGATCTTCCTAAAGCTCGTCAAAGTTTTCGGTATTGGTTTGTAATATTAATATGTAATATAATTAATATAATTTGTTATATTAATATTTATTTTAAGATAAAAATATAATAAAATGAATTAATATAAAATAATGAAAAATCAAAATGTGATTAGAGTGATAATATTAAACTGGAGTTTGTTCAATCTTTTTTACAATTTAACTTCTGATTTCTCATTCAAGTAATATTAATGTTAATCTTCATTTAATCTTTCCTTGCTTGAAGGAATCAAGCAACTTCTTTTACAGCCTCTACACCTATGATGAACTCTTTTTTCTATATAATAAATTAAATAAAATAAGTATTTAATCTAAATAAGAATTTAAGGAAAGGCGGAAGAAAAGTTTGGTCGCCTCTGGGACACTCGGTGCATAAAACAAAGAATATTTTATTTAAATGTTTGAAGGGATTGCAGTTTTAATTATAGGCCTTGCAAACTCTCTAACCAGCGGTGCTTAAACATTTTTTGTCATGTTTATATGTCACTTTGATGTTTGCGGTGGCATGTACTCGAAACAGAGATCTTTGGCGGAGTATTTTTATACCTCTGCCCGTTCGCCTGACACTTTTGATGTGCCAAAGCCAAGGCATCAGTCAATTTACGGCATGTACGATACACCTTAAATGTGCTTAAACAAATTAGGTAGCGAGTATAATTAGACCAAAAGCAGAAGGCGGTGGGCGTTGGATATTCTCCCAGTGCACTGGGGGCGGTGGATTGAGGTGAGGAGGATGGTCTGGGAAAGTGCGCGGCGGCAAATGGAAACAAAATATCGTAAAATGGAAACTTATGCATTTATTGCCATTTTTGCCAGGGCAACAAAAGCGAGTTGCAACGGAATTGAAGTGCCATTTGCAAGGATATTTGCTCCTTGTGTGCGTTTGCTTCTCCTCGAAATGAAATGCTTTCAGGAACTGCTGCTCGCAGGATCTCCCCGAGGCTCGTAAAAGTTTTCGGTATTGTTTGCCCGCTTTTATGGCTTTCAGTTTTGCCCGAAATAATTGTTTGTTGCTGCCGATGTATTTGCCTTATTTTTTCGTCTTTTTCAAACCGGCTCTTTTTAATAAGTTTGATTTGTCAGAGTTAAACGAACTTTGCGATAGTTTTACGAGATTCAACTGCCTGACTTTGTAGTCTCGCCCGCCCCTCAAAGGGAACATTTAATTGCAGCCCGAAGTTCTAGGCTTAGAAGAGGGCAAAGATATTCGCCAACAGACGAGAAAAAATATTTTCACGCAGCTATCGTGCGATTCAGTTTCGGTTTTATGATGCAGACCCATAAAAACCGTCCCTTTGATGCAGCAATATGCCACAGGAGTGCGGCGAGAGGTGACAGGAGTTCGCTGGGCTGCGGTTTTAATGGGCCCAAAACAATCGAAGGGCCAGGAACGCAGCTCTGTTTCTAGACAAGATTTAGATGCCAATGCTCTGCTCTTTCATAATTCCGCAATGCGAATATTTTATTACCTTGGACGAGACCAAAACATTGAAATATGCATTCTGAAGTGTCGTCTTCGCGGTCTGCCAGGGCGAATCGTAAAATAGGAAACCGAAAAACACAAAAAAATAACAGAATGTGCGAAGCGTAAGTTTTGATGTTTGGATGCCTGGGGAATGGGAATGGGATCCCCCTTTTCGAGGGGGCAACTGGAGAAGCCCTTGGCGCCACTTGAGTTTTTAATTAAAGCAAATCGTTTAGCAAAACAAAAGGCTACAAAATGCTCAAACGCTGGGAACAAAACCCTAGCCCGTCGTATTGTCCATCAATGAAAATATAAACAACAAGGAAGAACGCTATAGTCGAGTACCTCGACTATCAGATACCCGTTACTCAGCTAAAGGTACCAAAGGTAAATGGAGATATGCAAGCAGCAAAGCGAGATTTAAATGCGCCACCTACCGGCGGAATACAGATTTAAGCATTGTGGGCGTTAGGGTAGGCGTGGCAAATTTTTTTTTGGATCAATCGATAGGTATTGACGAGACCAATACATTTCAGTTAAAATTTTTTATCTAGCATAAAAATTTTGAGCGCCACAGGCTTGGGCGGTTTGTGGGCGGTAGAGTGGGCGTGGCATATTCGCATAACAAACCTGCGCTGCGTACAAAGCTACGGAATCTAAATCTGAAATCCCAATACTCTATCTTTGATAGTTTCCGAGATATCCGCGTTCATATTTACGATTTTTTGAAGTTTGTGGGCGGTTTGTGGGCGTCCAAGTGGGCGTGGCAAACTTTTTTTTGGGTCAATCGATAGGTATTGCTATGAACAATTCATTTCAGTTTAAATTTTTACTCTAGCATCAAAACTGTAGAAGCCACAGTTTTGGGCGGTTTGTGGGCGTTAGAGTGGGCGTGGCACTCTACTGAAACAAACTTGCGCTGCGTAAGAAGCTCAGGAATCTGCACGCCAAATCTCAATAGCGTAGCTCTCATAGGTTCCAAGATCTCAGCGTTCATCCGGACAGACGGACAGACGGACAGACGGACAGACGGACAGACGGACAGACGGACATGGCTAGATCGACTCGGCTAGTGATTCTGATCAAGAATATATATACTTTATGGGGTCGGAAACGCTTCCTTCTGCCTGTTACATACTTTCCGACGAATCTAGTATACCCTTTTACTCTACGAGTAACGGGTATAAAAATACCAATGCCAGCAGCATGGAAATTCAACACTTGCCTCTCCGAATTAAGCAACTGCAAAAGGCAGCGCACCAAGAAAATGCCAAAATGCTTCAGTTGTCAGCCAGGAAAGGAAAAGTGCGAAATGGGGGCAGGTCGGGCCGGGCCAAGAGGAATTGTTTTTCATCTCGAGCCCGGATCGAGACGAGGACCAGGACGAGGCAGCTTTTGTTGCCCACGTTGCAGAGTCATCAGGACAAATGATGAAAAAGCCATTGCATACTTTCGTGCGCAGTGCGGAAGTGCAACCGACAGCTCGACTGCAACCCGTTCAACGGGCTTAAACTACGGGATAGAAGGGACCTGGTTCGGGGACCAGGGAGTAGGGACCGAAATGAGCCAGCCACCCAAATTGTGAACATAAAACTATGCTGCGAAATTGATTTGATTAAAGGCAACGCGACTGGTCCAGCATGCGAATGAGCTGCAAGTGTGGAAGCAGAAACAGGAGCGGTCTGAGTACCGGAACTAACGCCTAGAGAAAGTATATATGTAACTATATTATCTACATATTTTACCTGAAACCCATGTACAGGTGAGAAAATATATCTACGTGTATTTAAACTTTAATTTATTAATGAGACTACGTATGAGGCTCACACAAAATTGGAACTCTCAATGCGATGCTGTTCTGCATAATAACTGAAACATTTTTGTATTATAACAAATTATTTTTCTATGAAACCATGTTTTGCACTCACAGAAATATATAGCTTTGCGCTTAATTTGGGTAAAACTCGGAGCTACGAGATTCCCAACGAAATATATATATTTTTTAATGGAAGGGGTTAACCTTTCTATTAACAACCTTTCGTATATAATTCTTCTGGCGTTTAATAAATTACCATGTTTTGTAATATTTAAAATTTGTATATTTATTATACCCGTTACTCGTAGAGTAAAAGGGTATACTAGATTCGTCGGAAAGTATGTAACAGGCAGAAGGAAGCGTTTCCGACCCCATAAAGTATATATATTCTTGATCAGGATCACTAGCCGAGTCGATCTAGCCATGTCCGTCTGTCCGTCTGTCCGTCTGTCCGTCTGTCCGTCTGTCCGTCTGTCCGTCTGTCCGTCTGTCTGTCCGTCCGGATGAACGCTGAGATCTTGGAAACTATAAGAGCTAGGCTATTGAGATTAGGCGTGCAGATTCCTGATCTTCTTACGCAGCGCAAGTTTGTTTCAGCAGAGTGCCACGCCCACTCTAACGCCCACAAACCGCCCAAAACTGAGGCTCCTACAGTTTTCATGCTAGAATAAAAATTTTAACTGAAATGTATTGTTCTCATCAATACCTATCGATTGACCCAAAAAAAAGTTTGCCACGCCCACTTGAACGCCCACAAACCGTCCACAAACTTCAAAAAATCGTAAATATGAACGCAGATATCTCGGAAAATATCAAAGATAGAGAAATGGGAATTCAGATTTAGATTCCGTAGGCTTGAGCGCAGCGCAGGTTTGTCACGCGAATATGCCACGCCCACTCTAACGCCCACAAACCGCCCAAGCCTGTGGCGCCCACAATATTCATGCTAGATACAAAATTTTAACTGAAATGTATTGGTCTTCTCCATACCTATCTATTGATCCAAAAAAAACTTTGCCACGCCCACTCTAACGCCCACAACGCTTAAATCTGTCTACCGCCGGTAGGTGGCGCATTTCAACCTCGCTTTGCTGCATATCTCCATTTTCCTTTGGTCCTTTTAGCTGAGTAACGGGTATCTGATAGTCGAGGTACTCGACTATAGCGTTCTTCCTTGTTTTTTTTTACTTTATATCAGCTTCATACCATATTTGCACCGTTTGGATCCAACAGATTTTCAAAACATCTTATAATTTCTTTGTGACCATTTGTTTCGCAACCACCACTCAAGAGACCACTCCGGAAAACGCGTTTCGAGGAGATAACAAAAATTGAAGAATACGATAATGGCTATAACGGAAAGGGACTATTTGGCATGTTTCAAAGAATGGAAAAAGAGTTGGCATAAGGATTACTTAAAAGGGAATGAAGTTAATTTAGAAGAATAATTATACTGGTAAAAATTTATCGAAAAAACCGTCGTATTTAATAGGAACTAAATCTTTTTCAAGGGTGCCAAAGAAATCACTAGGATTTAGATATTACTTTTAAATGTCACTTAAGGTGTCTAAAAGTATGCAACAATATATTTTAAGCCCACAAGAACAAAGAATTCGTTCATTGCTTTCACTGTATACTTTTAGACACCTAAAAATAACATTTCGAAGTGATTTCAAAACTCTAGCGATTTCTGTGGCACCCATTATTGTTACTTTTTCATTTCTAACTCAACTGATTTCGAGATATAACATAAACGAGTATTTGGTTCGAGCAGCACGATCTTTATGAAATGTTGAAAGAAGGGAATCTTTGCTGAATTTTAGAACATAATTTTTTCAACAGTTTTAGCTCTGTTTCTTAATTTCCTAATGTGAGTAATACTTACACAAAGAGGACAGCTGCGGCTGCTGCTGCTGCCACGGCGGCAGCAACGTTGCGATACTGCTACGTGGCAGCCGTGGAGCTGACCAGGTGGTGACCGTGGTGGTAGGCTCCGTGGCTGCTGCTGTGCGCCGGCGGGGGTGGGGGCGGCGTAGTGGGCGTGGCCGATCGCGATCTCTGCCGCCGGCTGAGGATCGGCGTCGGCGTGGATGAGGTGGTGGCCATTGTGGTGACCATCGTGGGCGAGGCGGCGGAGTTCACGGTGCCGTTGCTGCTGCCCGGACGCGAGGGCTTCTGGTTGTGGGCGGCCGAAGGGCCACTGGGGCTGCTCGGGGAGCGGCTGAGGGCCAGCGGCTCTGGCGTCGGCGGACAAATCTGGGTGAGCGGCAGGTGGGTGAAGTGCGCCCCATAGCGACCCTGCTCTATGCTCGGGTAGGTCAGGTACATGGGCGCCCCATTCACGAGGGCCATCGGGGTGTAGTAGTTGTAATAGATCTGCGCTACAGTGCGGTTTATTTCCACGCGAGCTGGGGATCAACAAAAGTTTTGAGATTAAAATTGGGCGCAGGCAGGTTTTGACTCCAAAGTAATGTCTTAAATTCTTAGGGTACTAGGTCTGGAGAACACACATTTAAAAACTTTTTCGGGATCACTATTTTTGGTTATCCTTATAGAATATAAATAAAATTGTGTTATAAATATCATAATTAGAAGTTCCTTGTTACGAGAAATACTCAAAACTTAACAACATTTTGTTTTAAAATTATATGAAATTAAAAATCTAATCGATATTATAAATTTTGAAGTTATGTTATAACATTGTTTATAATTACCGTAGCAGTTTTTAATGTCGTCAACGTAAAAGGTATTTAAATACATATAAATGTTTCAAAAAGTTAAGCGAGAGTTCCTATTTTTATATTTAACATCACCTTTTTCTTTGTTTTAATTATATAGACCCATTTTAAAATATATACAAGAATATTTTTTGAAAAACTTCCTTGTTTTTTATTTGAAACGCAAGATACACTCTAGAATAACTAAAAAATATACGAGTGATTGTTTGACGGTATACCACATCGTTTATTTTACACTCTTTATATGGAAAATAGAGTAGAACAGCTTAAAGCTATGGCTGGCGGCCATAACATTAACTACGGCCGCACTTAATGTCTATGCCACCCGGCTAAGATGGGCGCCATTTTGGAAGGCACATGAGGAAACGGTGCCCTGGACTCCGAGCTCTGGCCCACCTATGGCCCCGGTATGCACTTTATGTGCAACCTTCGCACGGTGCTCACATAATAAACCCTCCCTACTGCCCCTGACCCGGCAAGATGGCACTCCCCCAGATCCTCATCCACATCCACATCCACGCCATATCCACATCCACATCCCGATTCCAGTCCCAGTTGGAGCTTCGGCTGGCTAGAGCCTTTGTCTTCCGCTGACTCCCCGCCTTATCTGCGTGGCAAAAACTTTTCAAAATTTTACTGCTTGCTGCAACATCAAAATGCCAAGTTTTTACGATTACGCTGCTGCTGCTGCTGCAATTTTACTTAATTTTAATGGGATTTTTTCTTCCGCCAACTGCAGAATGCATTAAACAGGGCCAGAGCATACGAGAGAGAATTACGCATGAGCGTGCCTCCCCTGGACTTCCTCCCCTTTCTTGGGTAGTTCGCCTCCTCCTGGGGGGACGCGCTGAGATCGGATGGTCAGGGGGTGATGCGGATGGATGGGAGTGGAGTCGGGTGGAATTCAAGTCGAAGGTACAGTCAATGCCAACCCAAACTAGTCGCAACTAATGCCGCCCGCCCATTGTGCGATTTGACGAAATAATAAAAAGTCGTAAAAAAGTTGTGACCCAAGGTTGGTTGGGAAGGGACGAGGGTTACCGGGTAAGCTCAAGCTCCCCTCATCCTCGGGCATTCTAGTACTTGTTAATATATAGCTAACTCTCATCGGGCTAGTCCATAAACAGAGTCTTGGTGTTGGGTTAATTAGAGGAATGCATTTTCGAGCAGGTTCACCCATGGAGGGAAGGCACCATTCCATTCCGATAGTTCTACGAACCCCTTCTGTTTTGGGATACTCGTACTACTCTAGGTGTAATGAAATAAGCCAAGTGAAAATAGACATAAAGATTTTCACAATTATTTCATCAACTGATTGGAGGACAAGGAAATCATACTTAAGCCACTGCTATAAAGCTGGTCAAAACAACGGTAACGGAATCGGATACCCTGTAACAAACTAAATCAAACATGCCTTTTAATTAAAACTAACATAGAGCTTTGTAAATATGTAAGGAAATTTGTAAATAAATTTGCTAGTGCTGCCAGAAGTAAATGTGTACCTTAAATTTTAATAAAATTTAGATAAAATTCATTTGTTTACTTTTAATTTAAATTTCCGTTCCTTGTATTATTTACCTTATTCAATTAGGTAATAATCATATATTTCTGACTAAGTATAATATTTTCTGTACACGCCTACTTTGAAATACATGATTTTTTAAATGGTACAGCAATTTCAGTATGGTCAAGCTACAAAAAATAAAATTACAGAACGGAACCGGAAATTATACACTTTATACTACTTTACATCTTTCTGAATATTCATATAAATATTAATAGGGATCCCGACTGTGCAGGTTAGTTAGTTAGTTTTTGAAAACATGCTAGTTCAACATCGATAAGAAAATTTTTAGCATATAAGCTTCCTTTCGAACAAGGAACGGATTTCCGGAGAGGAGCGTTTTGAAATTTTTTCCGGATAAAATCATTTAAAACGGAATTTGGCTGGGCTTATTTATATCGTTCTAGCAGATCTGGTAAACACTTTTTAAACTTTAACCTTTAGATTCTAGACTAATTTATTGTGGTTACATATTTTTCTAAATTATTTTAAGTTAGCTATTAATAAGATGTATATAATTTAAATAAATATTAATATCTTCTTACAGCAATATCGTTATTCTGTAATAGGAAACACGTTTAGTATAAAAAGCGTGTTTTAAAAAAATCAAAGCAAAAATTGTTTATAAATTTATTAATTGCAATGTTTTTTTAATTTTGTTATATTAAAAAGTGCGGAGGTGGGGCGAAATAAATATTTGCTGACCTACTTCAGAGACAAAACATTTCTTAATCTCTGTTTAAAGGATTATTAGTGCTTTCTTTCTCTGGATGTGTATAATCTAAGCTCTTGCAGGCCACAAATTCCTTGACAATAAGTTAACGCTTGAATTCACTTGGCAACAGAGGAATAAAAGTAGCCCAAGCCCTGGGCAATTTTAGGGGTAACTATGTCCAGCCCGATTACGCAGGAAGCCTTTATGACAAACTGGTTGCTTATTATTTAGCGAGCAAGGACCGTGGCCATGATAAATCATGATTGTCTATGGGAAGCTATGGCTATGCATGTGGATCAGATGTCTGGCACAAGTGGCAGCTTGTAAGTCGTAGGGCAGTAAAAATGACAGTAGCGAAACTTGATGGGAAATGAGGAGCTGCTGGGAAGTGGAGTAGAAGTTGACGCTGCACAAATATTTTACGATCCACCCACAATATGAAGTCGTAAAGTTGAAAATTTTTGCTTCCTGCTGCCGCTGGGTCTGCGCTTTCCTATAGTTTTTAATAAGCATTGGTAAATGCTCGGGATGAAAGTGGAAAGGAATTTGTACAAGACTCGCTGAGCCGAGCTGGGTTGAAACGGGCTGGGCGACTGCCCATACGACCACGATGATGATGATACGGCTCGCAGCTCGTTATGGCGCCCCGTTCAAAATGGTATACCAGCGAGTCTATTTTTTATGGGAAAACAAAGAAAGGCGTCGCTGAAAATATGACAGAACGCAAGGATACATGAATGCGTCGTAAAATGGTTTCGAGGGGTTGGGTTAGATTCCTTAGGAAATTACTATACGCACTGAGTCATAAGAATATTTGATCATCACTGGTGAAGAAGTCCCATTGCTTAATTCCGAATACTCAAAAAAGATTAAATGGTAACAAATAGTTTAAGTAAAAGAAGTACCTAGTTGGCAAAGAAAGTGAGACAAATCCGTACTTCTTAATTTGTTCATCGCAATATTAAGTCTGAATGGGTTAAAATTATTTAAATATTTTCTACAACATTCTTATATGTACTTAAGTTAGATCTGCAGTTCTTTTTGCCCAGACAAACTAGCTTCCTCTTTTCTATTTGTTATCAAGTAAGCATGACATAAACTCCTTGGTACACCTTATTGATCAACTATTTAAGAATTATAGCTAATACCATATAGTTGTAAAGAATCTAATATGTTGCAACTGTAAAACTGTGAAATGAACGAAACAATTGTGCAATGGTGTCGATATTTGAGTATAGAAATATATAAAATTAAAAGGAACGGAATTTCTCATAATATCCTCCTGCACATAAAACAAAACAGAACCTTGAATATTACAATAAAAGTCTCAAATCGTTGGCATCAAATCCCTTCACATGTCGGGCGATTCCTTCGTTTACTTCGCGCACAATTCAACCATAAACACTTTTAAGCTTTATGGTGCCCACATTTACACGTCGCCATTGCCTACCCACAGTATCCCAGAAAATCTCCCTCTACCATCCAGTACGACTACGATTCCTGAAATTTCATCGTGACTCGTTTAGTGCCGAGAAGCGATGCTGAGCTGTTACGGCCGGAGTATTGCAGCTACCTGGTGGCGGACCAGAGCCGTTTATCCCCAGCTGGAAAAACCTTGCCCGTAGGTGGGATTCTGAGTTATACACTAAGCAAAATTGTGGGATGGAAGTTGAAATTATTAGGATAAATGCTAGTTTGCCCTTTTTCGAAATGGGCTTGAAGATTCAGTAACAAAGCAACTATTTTAAAATTGAGACTAAAGAAATTTTGGAAAAAAAATCAGTTCAATAACAGCTTGTTTACATTTCTTAAAAATGTTTTTATACCCGTTACTCGTAGAGTAAAAGGGTATACTAGATTCGTCGGAAAGTATGTAACAGGCAGAAGGAAGCGTTTCCGACCCCATAAAGTATATATATTCTTGATCAGAATCACTAGCCGAGTCGATCTAGCCATGTCCGTCTGTCCGTCTGTCCGTCTGTCCGTCTGTCCGTCTGTCCGTCTGTCCGTCTGTCCGTCTGTCCGGATGAACGCTGAGATCTTGGAACCTATGAGAGCTACGCTATTGAGATTTGGCGTGCAGATTCCTGAGCTTCTTACGCAGCGCAAGTTTGTTTCAGTAGAGTGCCACGCCCACTCTAACGCCCACAAACCGCCCAAAACTGTGGCTTCTACAGTTTTGATGCTAGAGTAAAAATTTAAACTGAAATGAATTGTTCATAGCAATACCTATCGATTGACCCAAAAAAAAGTTTGCCACGCCCACTTGGACGCCCACAAACCGCCCACAAACTTCAAAAAATCGTAAATATGAACGCGGATATCTCGGAAACTATCAAAGATAGAGTATTGGGATTTCAGATTTAGATTCCGTAGCTTTGTACGCAGCGCAGGTTTGTTATGCGAATATGCCACGCCCACTCTACCGCCCACAAACCGCCCAAGCCTGTGGCGCTCAAAATTTTTATGCTAGATAAAAAATTTTAACTGAAATGTATTGGTCTCGTCAATACCTATCGATTGATCCAAAAAAAAATTTGCCACGCCTACCCTAACGCCCACAATGCTTAAATCTGTATTCCGCCGGTAGGTGGCGCATTTAAATCTCGCTTTGCTGCTTGCATATCTCCATTTACCTTTGGTACCTTTAGCTGAGTAACGGGTATCTGATAGTCGAGGTACTCGACTATAGCGTTCTTCCTTGTTTTTTTTAAAAGATACATTTTTTATAAAAATTACAAAATATATTTTAGATAAAGGCCAATTTCAAATTGATATGTAAATTTAATGCAAACAGTTTTTTCAGTGCAGGCCTTTGGGCAATGGTGTTGGCAATGTCGTAAATTTTTCGCATGCATTTTTCGGTTTAATGATGCATTTACGATCCCAGCAGCAGTGGCGACACAAGAAACTCCCAGCTCCCAAGTCAGAGTCCCAGAACCCTGCCACTAGGAAACTTCATCTGATGATGCTGGGACGTGCATTGGTAATGGATTCGTGAAATGGCAACAACTTGAAAAGCAATCGTTACAATTTTTAATGTCATTAACAAAACAAACAGCAGCTGATACTCCCACTTTAGTGGGGCAATTTCAAGGATTTCAAGGATTTTCCGTTTCCATTCGATTATTCAACGTTGCGCTCATCTCATCTCACCAAAACTGATTTTTTGTTTAAGGAAAATAGTTTATTTTTGACATTTCAGGTTTATCCTTTTTATAATATTCCGTTGGGCTAAATCTTACTTAAGTTTGTAACAATATTTTACAATGTTAATGAGAATTAATTTTGTTATTAAATATTACAATTAGAGTTTCGCAAGACATCGATAAAGTAACCTAAACGTATTTATAATTTGTGCACCATCTCACAACAGTTTGATACCCAAGACCCCAGGAAACATGCATACATTACTTCAAGGGTTACTTTGTAAGTACCTTGCTAAGATACAAATTCACACGCAGAGAAGAAATTTGAGATTAGCTTGTAAGCCTAATTGAATGGGTCTTTAACTTAGTTTCCTATTGCTTTTCAATTGAGTGCAGTTGATCAAAAACATCACTTTGTACTTAGATTCAGTTAAGTACTTAAGTAAAGTTAAAATAACACGAATGACTGACGTGAGGCGCTTTTAATGGCTTTAATTAGACAGCGATTTTCGTTTGACCGAAATATCACACCCAAACCCAGAAATTAAGACTTAAATAAGGTTGAACTAAAGCTATACAACCGATGTGCAGATTTGTGATGCGAACGTGTTGAAATGTTGATCGTTGATTTGGCATTGGTTTTTTTGAAAATGTTTGAGAACGTTTAATAAATATTGTGCTTCGATTATTTTTATTCGTTGGCGGCAAGGGTTTTGTTGCAAGTTGATTAGTTCCATGGGGGATTGTTGATTGAAGAGAAGAGAATGATGTTGAATGTTGATTGTTGATTGTTGATTGGCGGCCATCTCAGACATCTCAGCATGGGGTAATGTTGATTGAAGAAAAGTGACGCGGGGACCGGCGGTCACACATCGACATATTTGGCTTGTTGATTGAAGATAATCCAAGTTGCGCTTTAGCTTACCGATAAATTCGATATATGTACAGAGGTACCGCTCCTTAAAACGCTAAGTTACTCAACTTTAAGATACGAAAGTTAAATTCGCGCGATTTCACCGAAGCATTAAGCTAATATGCGATGCTGAACAATAAATATCAGGGCAAAGTAATGTGCGTTACTCTAGTTAATGAAAAATTATCATCCACATTGCCGCGTTGTGTTGCGAAGCTCACCCCCGTCATAGATATTCAAGTTATGCTGACGGGAGTACTCATTCACAACGTATTGGCCTGGTTTAGATCAGATCGAAAGACATTCGGCATTGATTATACAAGTATACTTCACAGCGATTTCGGGGGTAAAATGGTGGGGGCTGTTTCAATGATCAGTTGACTTACCCTCTTCGATTCGCCGGGAAGCCTCTTCAATATTGGCGTCTGCATCCTTCAATATCACATACATGAGCGGCATCAGCTCCCAAGGATAGCGGAATTTCTCTAATAGCTTTTGGCAATAGTCTAGGAAAACGTCTTGGCCTGAAAAACAAAAGAACATGTAAAATTCATAAGTCTCTCATTCCCATGCTTCTCAAAAATCAAAGATCGGCAATCGATCCCCAGTTCCCCCATTTTTTTTCGCAATCAGCTTCATTGACAAATCTCCTCCACATAAACAAACAACTCTACATGGGTAGCTCGATCAAAGTGCAGCCACTCTTTCTAGAATTTCGCCAGTCTGCATAAGTGCTTCGTGCAAAAACCGGCAGACAGCGATATGCAACGTAAACATGGCGGCAAAAACGTCGGCACAAATTGCAACTCAATACGGGGCACCCAATGATATCGAACAAGAATATACAACACTTCGAGTCTCAAAACCAGTAGCATAAGCACAATAATTAACTATGCGGGGCTAAGCAAATTGCTCTAGCTTCAGATTTATAGTAAGCAATCCCAAGAACAATTTGTATGTATAACATTTCCATTAAATTTAAACGCTAGCACATCTAGATAGCAAGTATGTAGTTAGTTGCAAGACAAAATGTTATAGTCAAGCTAAATATGTAAATCTAAAAGTTGGGAATCAGCTTTAAATTATAGTTAAGGCCTTATATTCAACCTAACACAAAGTCGTCCAAAACCAAAAACTTTTTATAAAAAAAATTATAAACAAAAATGTTGTGTCGTTTTTTGGATATAAAGATTTTGGTTTTGGACTTGTTTTTGTTAGGTTGAATACTAGGCCTAACATGATAAACACGTTTTATTACACTTTAATTTTTAGGAGGACCCTTAATGTTGTTATTTTAAACTGTTCTTCAAAGAATATTTTATAAGGTCATATTATATTATAGCTGTAAAAATATTTTGGTTTGTTCCAAAAAAAAACAAAGTTTTTTAAATTTAATGTTGACGACTGTTTTAATAAATATTCTATAAGTCAGGACACACAAGGAACGCGAGGAACACGTTATATGCTACGTTTGTGGCATAAAAACAGTGGCAAGCAACCGCAAAAAGTAATATAAAAAGTTTTAAAAGTATTATCTTTAAAAAAGGTCATATACAAAAAATTAAATATGTGATAAATATGAAGTTTTTATTCTGAGTTTTCTGTGTAATGGTAAAAAACTTCTAAGTCTTATACGTTTATTTTCTCACTTAAGTTTTACATAAAGTAATAATTTTTAACTCCATTTTAAATTTCTTAAATAACATTTGTAAATAAAAAATTTTTTAAAAGGGTTAGTACAATATTAGTGGAAATTAGTAAATATATGTTGGGCTAAAAATCCAGACATTATTATTTATTTCTCTGTATGTCTACCTACATTTTGTATTAATATTATGCCCGCTGGTGTTGCCTGGCACTTTTCTCTTTTACCCGCCGAACTTATGCCATTATGCTCTTCGTATCGCCAGCCATTTTTTCGTTTTTTCTTGTTTTTACCTACACACCAACAGCAGCAGCAACAACACACCAGCAACAGCACGGCAGCAACACCAACAACAGCAACAGCAACATTGGCCCGTCGTCGACATCGTTGTCGGTAGTTTGGTTGTAGGCGGAGCTTCATATCCATTGGCCCGTTTTATTATGGCTCTCTGCTCGCAGCTCCTTTAATGCGGCCGTTGGTGTTGTGTTGCTGGCGTGCAAGTGTTGCTGTTGGGGCTGATGTTGCTGCCGTCGCTGTTGCTGTTGCTGCTGTTGCATGCAACACATGCAACACGGGCGCTGTTGCAGGGAGTTTGTGGTGCCGGATTTGCATTGGCGCACTCACTTTGCGTGTGCGAACTTGACTTGAAACCCGTTTTCGGAACAGCTCCACTTCCTGTTGTTGCCGCTGCTGTTTTCCGTGTAACTTTTCGTGAGCGTTGCCCACATGCTCACTCATCTAGTCGCGTTGCACGAACATTTGCCGCACTGTCTGCGCCTTTTTAATTTAGTAATTAAGCCATTAGTGGGTTGACCATTGTTTGGCCGCTGTTTTGTTAGCATTTTATGCTGGCAAATTATTTTATTGGACGCAAATAAATATAATAAATTGATTTATTGCTGCCACAACCGCAGTTTGCCATGGCAATAATGCCCAAACAATTTTACTAGCCCTACTCGCATATTTATTTGCAGGCGCCATTGCATTTTAACCAATGCGATTTATCGAGTGTAATTGGACAAGAATATGTTAACAACAGCCAGTTAAATTGTAAACAGGGTTAGAATAATCTAGCTCTAATTTATTTTTCTAAGCCACAATGTGGAACCGCAAAAAGTCAAAAACAAAACAAATTTACCCCTTTATGACCTTTCACTTTAAAATAGAAATCTGTAATTATTTTGCCTTCCTAGGGAATTAAATAAAGGTTAGAATATGTCTGGAACTTTAAGTATTAGGAAGATGACTTGACTTGAAACCCGTTTTGGGGACAGCTCACTTCCCGTTGTTGCCGCTGTTGTTTTTCGTGTAACTTTTCTTGAGCGTTGCCCACATGCTCTCATCTGGCAATATCTTTTTTAATAGCATATTCTTAATGAGGTTTTAAGCCCCAACAGTTTTTTGTTGCAGGATCCATAATTCATGAAAAGATTTAAAATCAAGTCGACAATCGCTTTCTTATTATCCAAATACAAACATAAATCGTTTACCTCCAGTAAAGGGTTGACTTTAAAATAATTAAAAGTTATTTCTTAGAGTTTTTCATTAATTTTTTTTTTAGAGAAATCGGCTATATTTTTGGCGATAGCAATATATAATTTTAGGCTTAACAAGGAAGAACGCTATAGTCGAGTACCTCGACTATCAGATACCCGTTACTCAGCTAAAGGTACCAAAGGTAAATGGAGATATGCAAGCAGCAAAGCGAGATTTAAATGCGCCACCTACCGGCGGAATACAGATTTAAGCATTGTGGGCGTTAGGGTAGGCGTGGCAAATTTTTTTTTGGATCAATCGATAGGTATTGACGAGACCAATACATTTCAGTTAAAATTTTTTATCTAGCATAAAAATTTTGAGCGCCACAGGCTTGGGCGGTTTGTGGGCGGTAGAGTGGGCGTGGCATATTCGCATAACAAACCTGCGCTGCGTACAAAGCTACGGAATCTAAATCTGAAATCCCAATACTCTATCTTTGATAGTTTCCGAGATATCCGCGTTCATATTTACGATTTTTTGAAGTTTGTGGGCGGTTTGTGGGCGTCCAAGTGGGCGTGGCAAACTTTTTTTTTGGGTCAATCGATAGGTATTGCTATGAACAATTCATTTCAGTTTAAATTTTTACTCTAGCATCAAAACTGTAGAAGCCACAGTTTTGGGCGGTTTGTGGGCGTTAGAGTGGGCGTGGCACTCTACTGAAACAAACTTGCGCTGCGTAAGAAGCTCAGGAATCTGCACGCCAAATCTCAATAGCGTAGCTCTCATAGGTTCCAAGATCTCAGCGTTCATCCGGACAGACGGACAGACGGACAGACGGACAGACGGACAGACGGACAGACGGACAGACGGACAGACGGACATGGCTAGATCGACTCGGCTAGTGATTCTGATCAAGAATATATATACTTTATGGGGTCGGAAACGCTTCCTTCTGCCTGTTACATACTTTCCGACGAATCTAGTATACCCTTTTACTCTACGAGTAACGGGTATAAAAATTAATAAACTTATTTCGTTCCCTTTGGAAAATGTTTTGATTAGGAGTAGATTTTTCTGATAATTTATATTTTGAAACTTAAAAATGTATTAAAAGAAAATCTTAAATACTTTCTAGCCATAACAGTTATATTTTGTTACCAACATATTTGTTTTTATATATATTCGATCATTATAAAAAATGTCCCTTTTGCGACGCAATATTAATTTCAAAAAATTTCGAATATCCTCTTCAAAATTATGAATTCCAAACATTTATAATAATGTAGATAAATACCTTAAGAACAACAAAAAAATTAAAATATTGCGTACTATTTTTAATTAAATTGCTAAAATGTCTGAAAGCAAGACGGGAAAAATGTATTAAATTAAAAACTGCAGCTATTTCTTATCGAATTGAAACCAGTCCTGCCAAAACATGCATGTTAAGTTGAATCCTACATTTATTTAATCACCGAACATTTTAGTCACTTTAAACGCAAATCGAAATAATACACACATTACACAATATTTATATAAAACGTTCGGGAAGCGTTGGTAACGCCCACTTGGCACGAAAATTCTCCTCGCACGAAATGCTGCAGCTGTCGCCGTTGCACCGCCACTCCCCTGCAGGAATATGTACTACCATGTATCTGTAGCTATATATATATATATGTAGATCTGCTAGATGCACGTCTATATGCATGTACAGTTAGCCAGTAAACGATGCCATTAACGCGCATAAAGCGACTCTGCGCAGGGCCATGTGGAAGGAGAAGTGGGTACACAAATCCAAGCCCAGGGAGGTATATATACCCTGGTACATGGGAGTGCTATATGTGCAGGCTGCACTGGTACTGGTACAAGTACTAGTTCTGGTTCTGGTGCTGGTGTTGTTATTACTTTTATTACTGTCCAAACTGCAGCTAACCTTCCACTCGGCAATCCCCGAACTCAACGGCACCGAGTCCTCTACGAGGTCCTCGTTTCCCCAGCTCCTTTGGCAGCGTTTAAGTCGTTAGCAAAGTTTTCCTGCTCGTTTTTCTGCGCCTTTTTATGAGTTTGTTGCTGCAGCACGAAGCTCTTTCTGGTTGCTCCTGCTGCAGCTGCTCGGGGAGAACAGTTTCTGGAGGAGGTTTTATATATCCTATATATAGTTCCTTGTACCAATTGGCAGGCATTACATGGCCAAGGCATCCCGCTCGGCAACCACTTCGTTCGTAGCTGCCTTTTCCATCCAACCATTTTCTGCATTTATCTAGACGGTTTTAAAATTGGTATCTACCCAGAAGTCGTTTATTATTTTTAAGAATTTTATACATTATTTGAGAAATGCGTATACGCAATGTTGCACATTTGGGCCTTGCTGAATTGGATTGTTATATATCACCCAAGAGAGTTAGCTTGATATGCTAATCGACCTATGACATTGTATCATGAAGACTCTTTTCTTGTAAAATTCCATTTAAAAGGGAATGCTCATACTATTCATATTAAACCTGTCCCTGGTAAAGAAAAAGGCTATATTTTATTCGTAGAAAAACTATGTAACGTGTAGAAGGAAGCGTTTCCTAACCTTCTTGTTTTTAACAACCTTATAAAACGTTTCAGACTATTTATTTGTTTTATATAATAATATATCACTGATTTAACACTTGGTAATTCAAATAATTATACTCATTTGAAACTTTCACAAAAACTTCAAAAATTTTTATGCCATCAAAAAAAGAATGAACAAAAAGTAAGGCAGGCCGAAGTTGATACCCTGGTAGCTTAACTATATCATGCAATCAAACAAGCAATTAAACAAACATATGCATTTTTTTAAAATAATTATAGCAACAGTTTCTATAACAAATTTGTTATAATATTGTTATATTGCTATACCCCAGAGTAAAAGAGAACATTATCAAGATTAAGCGGGTTTATTGTATTCGCCCTAAAGAATGTAACAGGAAAAAGGAAGCGTTTCCGACCATATTTATGTATATTCATGATCATTCTCTTAATTAGTATTACTAACTGAGTTCATCTGTGTATCCGTATGTTCGCTGAGATTTCGGAAACAACGAAAGCTACAAAGTTGGGATTAAGCATGGAGATTCTAGAGATTCCTGCGTCAACAACCGCCCAAATCTGTGGCGACCACATTTTTGATGCTAGAATTAAAATGTCAACAGAAATGTATTGCGCCAAAAACCTGTCTGTTGCCCACTGTTTAAAATATTTCTATACCCTTGCAGAGGGTATTATGATTTCAGTCAGAAGTTTGCAACGCAGTGAAGGAGACGTTTCCGACCACATAAAGTATATATGTTCTTGATCAGCATCACTAGACGAGTCGATCTAGCCATGTCCGTCTGTCCGTCTGTCCGTCCGTTTCTACGCAAACTTGTCTCTCAGTTTTAAAGCTATCGGGCTGAAACTTTCCCAAAAGTCTTCTTTCTTTTGCAGGTAGTATATAAGTCGGAACCAGCCGGATCGGACCACTATATCTTATAGCTCCCATAGGAATAATCGGAAGAACAAATTTCAAAAAATGATATCTTTGATGTTTTTTAACATATAACCTCCTACGCTTGAAAATAGCATACTTTAACTAGTTGTGAGTTTCGAATTCAATTTCATCAAAATCGGACGACTATATCACATAGCTGCCATAGAAACGATCGAAAACTTGAAAAATAATATGAAACAAATCATAGATTCGGTGTTTTTTGACATATTATCTTATACTATTGGGAATATCATTTTTAGTATTTTTTGAAATAAATATAACTGCAAGGGTATACAAACTTCGGCTTGCCGAAGTTAACGTTCTTTCTTGTTTAAAAGTGTGAATGAAATGTTTGTTATTTTAAACAACCTATCTGTCTAATTGTTCAAATCTGACCATTCGTTAAGATGTTATAAACCAATATTGTAATCGCCGCTAGGTGGCAACCAGCAATCTTACTTTTCTTCTTGCATATCTCATTCTCCTTCGCGCTCCCTTAAATTGAGTAACGGGTATCTAATAGTCGAGGCATGATGTGTTAAGTTAATTTGTCCACATATTCAGGATGTTTCCTCAAACACGATAACAACGATATAGTTCTACTATAAAGCCCTTAAGATTCCTCAACTTTTGACATATAACTGAGGCGTCTGAATTTCAGTTCGGAAGTTATTAAGAAATAGCAAGAAAGAACGCTATGGTCGACGCAAAGACCATATTCTATGGTCTTTGGTCGACGGACATTAGACTATTAGATACCCGATATCCTCAGCTAAAGGTAGTGCGAGGAAGATGGAGATATGCACGCAACAAATCGGCTGTTTCCGAGATGGCAAACTTTATTTGCTTATTTCTTTTTATTGAATGGTCTGAATTAAACCATTTTTGCGATGTAGTTGGTTATTGGTTAAAGTTACAACGCGCTAGAGCCTCAAGAATGTACATGGCAAGTCTCAACACTCTAGCATTTTTAGTTTCCGTGATTTTAGCGTTCATACGGACAAACGGACAGGGCTAGTTAGACTCGGCTAGTTCCTGATCACGAATATATATATATATAACGGGTATAAAAACGTCGAACAATTCCAGGAAGTTTTAAAGGTCTGAAAAGTATGCCACACCGTTTTGTTAAAATAAATGCGATGGACAAGTTAAAAAGTAAAATGCAAAACATTTTGATGTTACTCGTTGTTAATAAAAATAATAGTTACTTACAACAACTTACAACTTTTGTGCCTGCCTTTGAATTGGGGTAATTTGGTTAATAAAACTATATAAATAATATGGCTTCTATGCAGTTGGGAGTTTTCTTTCGGCTTTTATAGTATATACATTTTAATCAACAGACAAAACCAAGCAAATAATTTGTGAGAAATATTTATTTTTATTTATGTTTGTTTTGAACCATCAATAAAGTTACGTTTTGTCCTGACTGGTTTTATTTCTTTATCCGCAAAATATTCGCTTGAATATTTTCCAGATAAAATGCATTCATTTTGCAGCTGCTAATAAACCCAAGGAAGACTCTCCGTGTGGAGCACTTTGACATCGTGTTGTAAAATTAACTTGTGCAATAAAGAACGGAGCAGAAGCGAGATGCTGGCGAAGTATTTTGATAAAATTTCGTGCGCTTTGCAGCTGGATAGAGCCTGGCTACCAAAAAGATGAGGAACCACCGTAAATTTCTCGAAATATCTGCAGATCTGCCCCGTCGGCAGTCGAGGCCGTGGGCAACGGAGGCGAGTCGTAAAACGTAACAACAATAAAAAATAATAAATCGACATATCCACAAAATGGCAGCCCAAAGTGCTCAGTATGCACAGAAAGGAGTAAGTATCGGGCAAATGCCACCAGAAGGAAGGCGGATTGATGAAATCCCCCTGCATTGGGGCAATGTGGTAAATGAAGCAAGCATCGGAATGCTGTGCGGAATATCTCCGGACTGGGGAACACGGAATACGGACCCAGGAGAAGGGAATGGATTCGGGGACGGGTGTGATGCAAATGCACGCTGAGCAGACAATATAAAATCTTTGGCAACGGGAATGGAAATAGAAAGGAGCAGAAACAGTGTTTTAATGAGCCACAATACCAGACGCAGATGTGATGAGTTCCCAGGAGCTGGCCGAGCAGTGGCTGATTTTTTAAATTATTTAGAGTGGAACAAAGTTTGGTATGTTTTTATGTACTCACATATTTCCTATCATCGGTGTACTCAGTTTAAATTTAAATATATATTTTTTAGCATGTTCCGCGACAACTTACTGCTATATTACAAGCAGTGTTTCCTGCACGCAGGCGCGATTTGTTGTGTTTAGGTTCATAGCCGCCCAAATATGAAAACATGCATGACAATTTTTCTTTTTACATAATTCTTGCATGAGCGCAGGAACTTATTTTAACTACAAACTTATCGCTAGCATTAGCGAGTTGAATATACCATTATGTCAACTCATTACTAACCCGATTTTGTAGGCCTTGCAGAAAGTATTATAATGTTGTGCAAAAGTCCAAGCCCATAAGAAAGGTTTAAGGTGTTAGTATTAGATACTAGAATTTTTAAAAATGATTTTATATAAAAAATCTTATTAAACATATAATAATTGTCAGTAATTCATATCATGATTTGCAAATTAGTTGAGTTCAGGTAGTACATATGATATTAATGCTGACTCAGCGAATTTTGCCATTCCTTATAAATTTAATTATTATTCAAGACAATACAGAACTGAAAAACACGCATAAAACCTAAACTTTACGAGGACAACAATTGTAATTATTTCTAAAAATTCAAACCATTTGAATGGCGTCATAAGGAAGTGAAAATTCTAGAAAAAAGCTTAACACTGATTAAAAGTCTTCAATGGGTAAACGTATTTCTTTGCGAACAATAGCTCCCACGTTTATAACTATTGAAGCAGTAAACCGGGAAAGTAACCATCGCCAGATTGCATTCACCTTTTCATTTGTTATTCATTGCCTCACCTTCAATTGAGTTAAATTCCCGAACACTAAACCCCTCGGCCAATATCCGCTGGCTGGTTCACCTTTTGCCGGTGAGCTTTTCCTTTGCCGCTGTGGAAGAGCTCGTTCCAGAAGAGCTCTTTGTGCATTCGTCAACACAACTGCAGTAAAGGCTAATAAAAGTGCATGTAGCATGCAGCCTTTTTACGAGACTTGCGAATAGAGGGGTTTTTTCTGGGATGAGTATGGGATTGGGGATGGATGTCGCCCGTCCTTGCCAAAAGGCGGAAGTTTGAAGTTGGCTTTGACAGGGGAGCCGTGGCAAGTCGCTTGGCTTGCTTTCTTTTAGCCAAGTTGAGCTTGTTAAGCTCGGCACGAAAGCTGTTTTAATCTCAAAATTAAAACGTTTGCAATTTTCGAGAGACTTTACGAGTTATATAAAGAAAAGGCGAGAGCTTCGCCTGCCCGTCTTTGTCGTCGTTTTCGTAATCGTTGTCGTTTTTGTTACCCCGTCTAGAATCCTGGCTCCTTGCTTCTGACTTGTCGCATTTTCCTTGTTGTCGTAACTCACTTGAACTTGTGTCATACTTCACTCATATCCCATACTACTCGCCCACATAACCTTTTCTATCCCTCTTTTCCTGCTGCATTTTGCATGCACTTATATAATTTTTATTTTTATTAGCGAAAATAACAAGCTTTTTCTGTAGATTTATTTTTATGATCGCCGCGCTGTCGCTGGTTTTTTACTGTTGCTTGACTTAACATTTGACTTCAGCTTGTTCCCGGTAATAAAGTTTCCTTGCTTAGTTTTTTTCCACATTTTTCAGTATTGGTGGATACAAATTAGCAAAGATTAGATACGTTTTGTGTGCGTTTGGTGGCTTGTCTTTTGTTAGGGTAGCCACCCTACGGATTTTCTTTGTTTTATTGGTTTGATTTTTGGTTCGATATAAGTTTGTATTCATTATCAAATTGTTTCTAGACAAATGAACAAAGGGCTTATCAATAGTTTGTTAAGTATTATTACTTTATTGATAAGGACCTTATGTGCTTATAATTTGTAAAAAAATGTATACAGGTTGATTATTGAAACAGATATATATTTATACATATTTATACCTAATAAAAAAATACACATAATATATTTAGTGTCTAGATTAATAGTTTTTAATTCATTTTTTATTTAATTTATAATAAGGCCAATACGAAAGAATTTTGTCTTTAAAAGTACTAAATTAAGGAAAGTTATTTTTTTCATGATTAGTTTCCAAAGAAAAGTCTTATTATTCCTCTTCTTTATAAAATCAAAAACTCTTACTCAGAAACTCTACGAAACAGGGGGTGTAAATAGTCGAAGTCCATCTTTTTCATTACTAAGGCTTAACCTTGTCAAGTTCTCCTTCGGCTTAAGTAGGTCAAACAATCCTTGTAAAACACGCGACTTCTTATTTCAATGCTTATTTTCAATGCTTATTTTCAATGCTTGGTGAACTCTTTTGCAATTCAATTTCCATTGACATTCGTGTGCATTTTAATTGGAATTTTTTGGGTTGTTATGTGCACTTAGAGAAAACTATTCAATTTGTCCCGGTGACTTGGTGTGTTGACTCTCCAGTGTTTCTCCGAGTGTATTTGCTACATTGTATATGCACATTGCGATACATTTTAATTGCCAGCTAAATTCTTCATCAGAATGTGCGACAGTGCAGCAATCAAGCTGCCAAATATTTTGCTCGTACAACTCGAGTGCCTTCCTCTAATTTTATGACATTTTAATGAACGCCTCTTCCACTTATAGGCATGCTAAATTAGCCAAGTTGTCTTGCAACGACATCTCTTGTCTGATTTTAGGGAGCGTGTGTTCTTTTATTGTAATTAGCTGATTAAGTATTAAATCAAGATGTCCGACAGTCATGTAGCTATATAAACATATAGTGCACATTGGTAGTATAAAGCTTTAGTACAAGCAAGTATATATATTTATATATTTTTTTAAATCGCACAGAAAATAAATTGTTTATTGCGGTATTGCATGATAAATTTTAAGTGTACTTTAAATTGTACAACAAGTATAGCCTTTATAAGTTATTCTGATATAAACCTTTTAAAACCCTTCAAGCAATACAGAGTTTGTTAATATTCATAGGTTCTCAAGCATGAAAGACAAGTTCCTTGGGATTTCTTCAGGCGATTTCCCACCGAATTAAGTCCGAACGCCGGGCATGAAAGGCGGAAAATTCAGACGAAAGTTAGCAGGCACACCCGCTAATATAGACGTCAAACCACCAATTTGCCGGCGAGAACCGCTGACAGGGCAAAGAAAGGAAATCAAGCCAACCAAGTGCGAGAAATAGCCACAGTCCGACGAGCTGTTGCTGATTTTGGTGGCTGCCAAAATGGGAGGAGGAGCCCATATTTTCCCACCCAAACGCCACTTGTCCACTCATGCCGAGTGATGACTGTGGGGCGGCGTTTCGGGAGTGCGTCAACTGTTTATGGATTACACGTGTCGAGCATGTCAAGTTCAAGTAAAACCGGCGGTGATTGAGATCTTAGCGCTGAAATATCAAAGGCAGGAAATCCAGACGGTTTACTATTAGCAATAATTAGCTAAATTCCATTTGAGAGCCAAGCAATTTCAAGTGCAACAAAAAGTGGAATGTCGATTTCTCAATTTTATATTTCAAATACCCGCTAATGGAAGACTTATTGGGGCTTAGCCGCATTACAGCTAAGCCTTTTCATAAAAACTTCACGTTCTCAAACAAGTTGTGAAGCAATTAAAGAAATTCCAATGTTCAAGAATTTTGAATTTGTTTAACTTTTGATACAGTAATTATCTTGGTTAACAACATTCATCAATTATGAATTGTGGATACGGAGAACACTACAGCTAAACAAAGGCAACGTCGCCAAAATAAGCTTCCGGTATAAAAATATATAAACAAATATAAATATTCAAGTAAGCAAAGCTGGATCATAAACTTTTCAATATTATTTCCTGTAGACCATCATTTCATATACATTTTAAATACGTTCGGTGTTGAGTGCATATAATTTTGGACATTTTGTAATTTCATATTGGGTAATTGGCCAAGAGTGGATGCCGCCGACGACGTTGGAAATTGCGCGTGAATTGCATAAAGAGCGCTCTTTTAGGTGAATTGGATGAAGGAGCCTAGAGCTCCTACCCGAGAAAATCTTCGGCGCCAAATGAAGCGTCCATCTGGCTGACATGGTTCGTTCAGAGTTAACTATAAATTATAGAGCAGATTATTCAAATGTATGAGGGCTATTTTTATTTCCGGGTCCCAACGCACGCACAACCCGCGCCGTTTTCATTTGCCAACTGCCTGCATGCCCAAACACCTTTCATGAGTGAATGTGCCAAGTAGAATCTGACATTCAAGATCAGCGGAATGCTCATATCGATTAACAGCAATGTATACGAAATAGCTAGCAATTAATAAATATTTCTAGACGCTTTTCAAATTTGCAATGCAATTTTTTGCCAACATTTTGCTTTTAATAATTTACTTTAAAGCTGTTACCTTCAGTTTAAATATCAAGAAATTAGTTCATAAAAAATGTTAGCCAGCATTCTACGTAATTTAATTTGCTTCACATAGAATAACATATGAATTTTAGTCAGAACATAAGAACATCACATTAGTTAGCTAAGCTACAACATTAAACAATCATTTATTCAATTAGTCCCTACATTTATATTAAACTCATGTTAAAAGCTTGCCAAGATTTTTAAATTTCTCACAGCAAGCGGATTGCTTGAGTGACTGTGGACTGGGAAATGGCATGGGATGCATCCCTGGCGATATATTTTGGCAGCCAGTATTCGCAGAGGATATTTTTAGCAGGCCAAAAATGAATCTGAATCGAATACATCCGTCAGCGGAACCCACCAACTGACGGGGAGAAAGGGAACCCACTTTCACTTTCAAATGCACATGTCCCACTCAGCACTTATCGTTGTTATCAGCGCTTGTGCTTGCTATTTGCCCTTTTCCATGGCTGATGATGATCGCGATAAGCGGATGGGGCTTAGGGCCTTATCGACCAGAGTTGCCAGGAGTTGCCAATATGAAGAACGTGACGCGCCGTCATTGTTGCACTTGGTACATGGAAAAAAATTATATAAAAGTTGAGTATGATTCAATTGAACGAATCAATGTTTAAAAAGTATTTATGTGCTTTGCCTTCCAAGAAAATGTCAGTCAACCTTTATGAAAGATTTTTCAAGTAAAAAATAAAGGATAGTCTTATAAATTTATTTAAGAACTGTATAAACCGTTTATACGCGGTTGATGTGTATATACAGAATTATACACGTTACTCGTAGAGTAAAAGGGCTTACTAGATTCGTCGGAAAGTATGTAACAGGTAGCAGGAAGCGTTTCCGACCCCATAAAGAAGATATATTCTTGATCAGGATAACTAGCCGTGTCGATCTAGCCATGTCCATCTATCCGTATGAACGCTGAGATCTCGGACTTTGTACTTATTATCAAAAACAATCTACATAAGTACATGCCAAAAATGATTGAAATCGGACCATTGATTAAAAAGTTTAAAAATATAATAATCAATATTATATAAGCCGTTGGGGGCGCTATAGGCTAATTGGCGCTATAGGCTAGGTTGCGCTACAGGCTAGTTAACGCTTTAGGCTAGAAGTGTTCGTGAAGAAAACAGAGTTACTTTAAGCATACCTTCATCCCTCTCGCACTCCCTTTAGCTGTGTAACGGGTATCTAATAGTCAATGCCTTCGACTAAAGGGTTTTCTCTTGTTTTACCAATAGTTCCTATGATAACTTTTTTCCATCGTTCATATGGCAGCTGTATGTTATAGTCAACTGAATAACAAAACAATTTAATTTAAAATTTAACGAAATGGGATCCAAATATGATAAAGAGCAACGAAGCTAGAATTTGTTGACATTATTTCTCCGATCCTTCCTGCTTGGCTTCTGACTAAACTTATAATACCCTCGGCTAGGGTATAACTATTTCAAGTATTGGTACCAAATAAAATAGTAGTTTTCTAAGATCTTTTCTCAGTGCATTCCTAGAAGTATTTAATTGAATTCGGGATGTGTTCGTGCTGCGTATGGTCCCGGAACCCCATTAAGCCCAATTGCCAATTGGCTCTGGCTTAAGTACATGAATGCTTGGCGAGAGAGATTTTCCTTGGCTACTGTGTAGGGCCACTAATTTCATACATCATCGGAGGGTTAGGGTTCCGAGATCCTCGGGCTCGAGCTCGGGAGGTGGTGGTAAGTCAGCGCTTTTGTCTTTGGGCTTAGCCTCCTTGGACAGACGGCAAATGCTTGCTAGACTGTGGCATCGTAAAGTTTTCCTCTTGCGCTTTTTACGAGCAGCCCGAAAATCGTTCACGTCAACGTTGACGGTTGATGATGACGACCCAAGTCGAACAACTACAACGACAACTGCGGCAAACATATTTATTTGGCTTTGCCCGCAAGGTTTTTGGCACTCGTAAAATTAAGAATGAAAAGGGCCAAAACAAAAATTTTCCAAACAGCGTGGATTTCTTTTCTTCCGAGTTTTCCCCCAACTTGGTTTTTACTGCCGCCCGTTACATTCGCGTTAATTGCTGTGACTGTGATATAAATCAGTTGATATGACGCCCGTGTCCTTTCAACTTTAGATACATCATGTGAAGGGCCCTGCCCGAAAATTGATTTTCGGTTCAACCCCCAAGTAAATTTTGAAAATCTCCTTTAATGTATGCGGTAAATAACGTGTATTTGCTTTGATCTTTAAATGGATTAAGATTGAAAATTTTGTCTAGCAAGCAAAATAAGTCATGATCAAAGTGGCTTTGCACTTATCACAATATTAAGTTTCCAGACAACACGTTTATAACATTATTAAAATAAGTAATATAAATATTACCTTTAATTGTCTTTGCTTTAGCCATATTTTAATAAAACAATTCATAGACAGACCATTAACCTTATAGAAATGTAGAGTAGCCAAAATTTTAATATATTTTGTTTAACTAAGAATTCTTTTAAATTTCAAAAAAGCTATTCTAAAATTCAAAGACAAAAGTGCGTTTAAAACACTATAAATTTTGTTTGCCAGAAATAAATGAGCACATAATTTTTATTTAATAGTCTTTTTATAAGCTTTGTTCGCCGTGAACGAACACCAACTGAACTAAGTTTCTCATTGGACTAAGCAGCACACCTAGATAAACCCCACAGAATTTGCATGCCAAATTCTTCTTATTAAGATAAATATGTATTTTTATGTATCCCCATTCGTGTGCACTGCGAATAGAGGTAAATTCTTGCGCAATTGAAGCGACAAAAAATCGTAAAGTTAATGAATCAATTAAAGCGAAAAACACTGTGCTGCGGGCGTTTCACAAACCAGATTCGGATTTTGCATGGATATGAGAATAAAATCGAAATTTATTGTGCGTCAATTGAGTGATAGGCAACATGTTATTCGAATTAAGAAACCTGCCTAATTGTCAAACGGTTGTGGCCAGAGCGGCTGTATGTTTTTTAAATATTTTAATAGCGTTGGCCAGTCAGTTGCATTTAGCAATTAGCGAAAGAATTGAACAAAGTGCACAATTTGCATGTAAGCCATTAAAATAAATATATTGAATTATTGCCCGGCAATTGGTGAGTGGCAAATGGCACGTGGGGAGGTGGCATTAAATATTGAGCATACGCCGTGATGGCCATAAATCAGGGTGCAGAGATACAAAGCCATGGCTGCGGGCGGATTGTCATAAATCCAGGCTAGTCTCAAGACAATTAACGGTATAATTATATCTGCCGAGCATAATTGGATAATTTTGTTGCATCTCTCGAAATTTGTCCCGAGGCTTGTCCAATGAGCAGGGCCCATAAATCATGCCTGCGATTGTGCCTTTCCCATAAATAAACCAGCTAAATTACTCGAAAAATGTGGATCTGTCTAAGACATTCTCGGCACTTAATGTTTCATTTAAATAAGCACTCGGCCAGCGTACGGTGGGCGGTCGAGCATAAATGCATTGGGAAAATGCCATTTTCATTGCGCACTTTCTGTTGCCAAGGAGGCCCGTCGCAAACAATCGAGAGAAACTCGTGTGGCTTTCGAGCAGTGAGACCCACTGCAGTTTTCCCCGCCGAGAGCGTAGGAAATGCACTTCGAGAGTGCATTTGTTTGCGATTACGCCAACAAATTGCTTACACGTGCCGAATGTCGTGGCCGGGGACGGGTCGGGGCTGGGGCCCCAACTATACCTATAGTCACAGCTATATCTATACTATATCTGCGGCCGAGAGAGCGGATTCGAGAGCCAGACAGCTGTGGGTGCCCGCTGGTGTGCGTACTATATGTCTGCCATAAACAAATGCATTTGACTTTGCCTTCACACCGCACTCACACGCGCACAAAGTGCAGTGCTAGTTTCTTGTGTGCTCAAAGCCAACTGTTTTATTTCAATCCCGTCCCTGGCTTATTCCAATTTATTGGCCAATAATGTGTCTTTTTAGTGGGTCCAGACTTACAGAATTTACATTGCAAAGGTGGGATAAAAATTGTTGCAATGGTGAAAAGTAAAAGACTAGAAATGTATTATTTATATATTTTGTAATATTTCAATTTTTAAACCTATTATGAGTTCATGATTTATTTCTATCCCGTCACTGGCTTATTCCATTTTATTGGCCAATAATGCGTCTTTTTAGTGGGTCCAGATTTATAGAACTTACAAAGAAAAAGTGGAATAAAAAATTGTTACAATGGGAAAATGTAAAATGTAGCACGCAAAAACAAGAAATGTATTATTTGGAGAATTGATTATTTTTATTTCTAAAACCTGCTTTAAAATGGGATACAAATGTTAAGAGGCTTTAACTTTTATTCTTACTTTAATTTTTCAAAATATTACTAATAAGTACCAAAATTTCAGATGACCATGGCTTGTGCGTCTAAAAGCATTAATGATTGCCAATTTGATTCTGAATCCCCGCCCATCAGATAGTACCATCAAAGCGGAATGCCACTCTGAAAAATGCTGAATATAATTTTTATGGTGAGGTGGGTGGTTAGGGCGATGAAACTTTTAATGCTCTCACATATCTGAAAATGTTTGTTTTATTTTTCCCTGGTCACTGCAAAGTGGGCAAGGAATCTCCCGTCATCGTCTGTGGTCAATTTTAGCGCCTGTCGACAGCGGGTAAATAAATTTCCCCCAGCTCAGACGTGTCTGCAGTGCCCCTGATAGAGATTCCTCACCCAGTATTTCCCACCCGTACCCCTACCAAACTGTCCACTACGTGCCCCTGTTGGCCTTATAATTTGAGATGTATTGAACAAGTCGGTTGTAGTGTGTTTGGGATGATAAATTGACAAGCTGATAAAAAGGTTCTGGAAAAACAATGAGAGGTCGCCTCTACAGTGGGTTGAGTTTAGTTGATTTTCTCCAAGTTGGCACTCAAGAGTGCCACCGTCGATGATTTAAATAGCTGAACGACATGGACAATTTGTACATTCGACTAATTTGCTAATATTCCTTCGCCTTGCGAATTTATTTTTATACCTACAAGTTGTTACAACTGCTGAAATTGCTGAAATGTTAATGGAGAGTCTGTGGCCTGGGCTCATTAAAATCCATGACCGCGCTCGTAAATTTCGAGCGCAACACTCTGTGGGGCGGCGAAATTGAAATTACAAAATAAATCGCACCGTCTTTATAGTTGTCTGGTATATAGTAGTCTTGGCCAGGAATTTGTTGGAAAATTAAATTAATTGGCTCGTGGACAGGCTGTCAGAAGTTTTGACACAAAAAGTATGTCACATATACCGATTTAAAAATATGAATAATTTAAAAATTTATTTAATTTGATATAAGCAAGAAATGACTAATTAATGATATAAATTATAGGACATATGAATAAAACAATGTATTTTAATTGCGGATATCGATATCTTTTATGGATGTCAGCGAGTAATATTAATAATCTTTTTAATTGATCAAATTAAAAGTACATTCCTTTTAAAATAACATTTATTACACATAGTGAGTGGTTTTTAATGGGCATCGTTAAAAATTTAATTTACATCTTGTGAGACATTGCTCGAACCTAATCTCAAATATAGTGACTATCACTTATTAAGCCGATTATATGCATTTTAAAATGTAACAGTTGTGCGAACATATCACATATCCATAAAATTCCCACTGAGTAATCAAAACTATAGGCAGTTTGATTTGAAAAATTTGCTAAACAAAACTGACCAGTTCGATATAATTTCAATTTCAAATATGAAATGTTTTCACTTTTCCTCACTCGACTGCCTTGGTTTTTGCTAGTGGGGACTGAACTGCCCCACGTGCCAACCCTTGGCCATGTGTGTTTGTGCATCGGTAGCGGAATGGGGGTTTGTTGAAATGCAAATACCCCAGTCAGAACTGTTATATATACATATATATATAGATATAAACACTTCGATATGAATAAGCAATGCAGTGGAAACTAATTCAAGTTCAAGGTGAATTTCGCCGACGCTCGCCGCTCAGCGGATTCGATGATGATAATAGCGAAGATGATGATTCCGTTCTTTCTGCAGCTGTCAATGTTCGTCTTGCTATCCATATTATGCAATATGTTTCCATTCTCCACCCCGCGTAATTGAATGGAAATGAGCGCATATGTAGTAGAATATGGTGTGCGCCGACCGAGTAGCCAGATACTTGGGGTTCAATAACCGCTCGAAGGTTGCATAGATAAGATGTGTAAACATCGCTATGCGAGGTTCGGGTGAACCATGACCTATCATAGGATTAGTTGGAACTCTGGTATTTTTGCAATATGCTGACAAATTATTGGTAAAGCTTGTATTATTGATTGGTTTGGAAATCATTTAAATGAACAATCTACATAGGTAGATATATCTTTAAAACTATACAAACTAATACCAAGCAGATCTAGTTAAAAATGAAGTGTAGTTTAAACATAAGGGCATCCAATTGTAATGCCACAAGGTGTTTTCTTTTAAGCTACACTCACTATATACTTTTGAAACATTATCTCTTGCTATGTTGGTGATCATTATTTTATGTTCACACGCTTGACTCACAAGGATTTGGAATTCCCAGTATTGGTTTGACCGGCAGCTTGAACCCTACCTAGGGGATTGCCAAGATATGACATAAAATCTAAATGGCAACGCTTTAAAATTAAATCCCAACATCATTTCGCAGGCAATCACAAAAGCCACAAGCAGAGCTAATTAAATTATTTTGCCAAGATGTATAGCGAACCTCGGGGAAGTGGCGATCGGCGGTTGAGGACCCACCGGCTTAGGGTGATATTACGCTTCCATCTCCATGTTCATCTTCGTCTTCATGGATCTCCATCTCCATTGCCATCTGTTTGCTGCGCATTTCATGAAATTACGCGCTGTTAAAATCAACTTAAAAAGACTCCACGTAGTTTTATGTTTTTCCTCTCCAGCCAACGAACAAAAAACAAAGTTGTAAATTATAATTTTATGTTTGAAATCTCAAACCAATAATGTGGAGCCGCAAGAGTCTGCGAAAGGGTAACCAATTGGCAAGGGGCATGTGATCTACGACCCTGAGAGATATGTGGTCTGCATTGGACTCATGTTGAAAATCAAGATTCGGCTAAGTAAATTATTAATCGGCACACAATGTGTGTATACATGCCAATACACTGCAGAAAAACAAAAACCATATGTGTGAGAAAACCGATTAAGAAATTAAATCAACAATAATCAGATATTTAGGTCACTGTTTCGAAACCGTTTAAGATGTTATTTAAAATTGTTTAAAATTGTTATGATTTTTACACTAAAATATTAACGATACTTTTTAAAGAGTGCTAATATTTGTAAGGCATTTAGATTACATTGACTGGGATTTTAAATTTGTAAAATAATATTAAGGACTTATCTATACAATTATCATTTACAAAAAGCAATGATATTTAAGGGTTATTTCGTAGATTTCATAGACATTTCCCAATAAAGCTTTGTCTTGGACTTTGGAGATACTTTTTTTCAGTGCTCGACTTAGTCGTAAGTCGTAAAGAACCTTACAAAAATATTGTAGAAATTGAGCAAAACATCGTAAAAGAAACTCAGCTCAGGCCGCTGCAACTCAGCGGCGCGCAGCTCATTAAATGCGTCTGCGCAACGTAATTTGCCTTTGAGGCGCGCACGTTTCCAACGTTAAGTTCCTGCGCAGGTTCCCGACATATTCCCCGTATCGTTACACCCCATATACCCTCCATATATACCTCCCTATACTTGCAAGACTCACTCACACATCGGCGTACACCCTATACGTTTACGACACAGCGCGACATTTACAACTTTGATGCCCAGGAACGAGATGCAAAAAATGTTTTAGAATTGTAAAAATGTTGAAAATAAATTAAAAATGTGCTAAAAATTTCGAGCAGTCGGTAAGAGGAGGAAAGTGGGTACAGGCACGGCCACTTTTATGAGCCTCTTTGCGAGCATTTTGGTGCTAGTTAATAGCTCCTATATATATGCGGGAATAAATGCGTGTGGGCGAGGCCGAAGCTTTGCCATCGTTTCGAATTTAATGAAGGCAACAAAAACCGATTTTCAAATGGGTCTGAATACATGAGTTCTAGTTTAATGCATTAAGAACTTCTTAGGCCAAGGGGGAGACTATTCATTAGGACTTCCTTATTAAGGGAAGGTATTTTCAAGGCGGCATTAAAAAGATTGGGATATTTTGGAATGATTGACTGCTTCTTTATTTTAAGGAATCGATCTAAGCTGATAGTTAAGTTTACTATCCCCAGATAAACATAGTGGTAAAGAACCTTAAGCATGCGAAATAAAAAAGCACTATTTCTTATATTTTGAGGGTCGAACTTATAGGAGTATAAAAAATCGTGGGTATGAAGATCTTAATTGTACTTGACTTAAATAATATTATAATATATTGAACTGGCAGTCAAATTTACTATCCTTACAGATAAGCATAGATTTAAGTAGTAAAAAACCTTTAGCATGCGAAATAAAAAAATAATATTTTTTATATTTCAACGCTTCAAATTATAGGGGACTAAAGAATTTTAGGTATGTATGTAGATCTTAATTGTGCTTAATTAATATAATATTATATCTACTTTGACTTGGCTCTATAGGTGAAACAATCTAATTTAGCCCAAATAGTATTTTATGATCTATCAACCTTCATATCATGCAAGTTGAGTTTGACATCATATCCATATCCTATCTAAATCATCTTTCGATGTGACAGGAAGCGCCACATCCATTAAAACTGTTTATGCACAAATGTAATTTATTCACTCCCAGTTTAAATGCTCGAGTTTGCCCGCCACAATTTAGCGGCTATTTACGACTTCTCAGCCAAGCATTCACACTTGGACCAGAACTGACCAGACTTGGAGGCCACTAATCCGGCTGGAAGAGCAGGTATCCCCGCGTGTTCACTGGTCAGTATCCATTAATGTAAATCAACGTGTGCAATTTCGTTTTCAATGCAACAAGCGGGGGAATTCGGTCTTTTTTCGCCCAGCCGCTGAATTGGCTTAAAATTGAAATGGCAACAAGTTTTTAATGAAGTGAATGGGGTGCACCGGAGTCCAAATTGTTGGACTTCTGATAGACAAGGGCGGTGGAGGTGGAGGCGCCTGCGAGTGACAGAATGGTCGCGTGTTGAGGGCGTTGGTCGGCTGTCCGCCGGCGACCGAGAACCGTGGTTTGTCTGTGGCCGAATATGCAAATTCACATGTTTACTTTAATGGCCATCGACATGCTCCACGTTGTCGGGGCTCCTGGCCATGGCCTATCAATCATTGATTTCTGGACATTAAAGACCGTATTCAAGACGAAATAAAGTCGTTTAGCCGGACGCCTTCAGTCAGGTCAAGATTCGCGCCGTGCATCAATCAGTCTTTATGTTTTTGGCCAACGATCCGATACCGGTTAGACCAGCCTGGAGCCTTGGCGCTGCAGATGCAGATACATTTCAAGCAATCCAGAGATAATATCGAACATGACCAAACAAAGGTGTGTGCGCCTGCTATGATTACATCCCATTGCGGGCGCCCAGCCCCTTGGTTTGATTTGGTAATTTATGAATTCGATGATCTGGCATATGGCATACCAAACGACCATCATTCGGCACAATTAGCCGGCAAAGGAAGTGCAATGGCATCGGCGTAACCAGAGGAGGTGGACCAAACAAATGGCTAAGTGGCATGGCGAACATGTTCTCTTATGTGCGAAGTGGCTGAGAACAATGCATACTAATGAAGGAGGGCTGGGTCGCAATCAGTTAGTTTTTCGCATTCAGTTCGTACATTTTAACCCTATTGGGCGGATCTAAATTAAGATTAGTTGGTAAAGTGCATTTGAAATTTATGAAATTCTGTGAGTTGAGCAGCCGTGACGGTACTCCAAAATATTTTACAAATTCACCCAATAAAGAGCAATATAAATACAAAATCTAATTTAATAATTTGCATATTTTGATGATATTTCCTGCTCTTTACAGGCAATTGCCAAAGTGCAAATAGGTTGAACGAATCACAAACTGCAGTCAATCGAACAGGAGCACTGAAACAAATGACTACACAGAGGGAAATATTCAAGTACATTGTTCTTGAATTGAGAACATTCGTTCTTAAAAACCGTGTAAGTACAATTTGGTGTCAATGTTTTGAGTATCAGAACGAAATGGTGAGAAAACAAAGATTAAATTAAGTTTATTTAACAACTTTTTAATAAGTATACACTACTGACCGGATTAAAAGTTTAGTTGTTAACATATACAATGTAAATACCGCCATTTTAACTTGATTCAAGGACAATGAAAACATTTTCAAGTTCAAAAATTTCGTTTTATTTTTAAGAACATTTTCAACTCAGATGGGAACGTTAGAATTCTCTCTGTGTATAAGTCTTTTATTGTTCTTGCTATCTTTTTTTATATCGACTAATTGGACCTTATTCAGTATCATATGAATTTCTAATAAAATTCTAAAAACATGGTTAAATTATTCGTTTGCAATATTAAATTTATTTATCCTCTGCTCGAAATAAAATGTATCTAAGAGCATTTTTTGCTGTGCATGAGGTGAGTCCCTTATTCATTTCGCTCATTGGTTTCGGCACGTATAATGTTGCTGTTGACATTCCGCTTAAAATAAAGATGTACTTTATGCGAAGCAGCTTGAATTTCGATCACTTGGAAACCGGTTTCCCCTGCGGCCTGTAGTCAGCTGATCAATGTAACTATTTATGCAGCTAACTGTTTGCCCCGATCTTTGTATAGCCAACAGGCTAGGGAAAACTGGCTAAAACGAACTGGGCGGTTGGCTCATAAGTTCTGGAAATTATTACTGACAGTTTTGTAGCTGGAAGTTTAATTGTTGGGATATGAAACCGAATGCAAAGCGTAAGTGTGTTGAAGAAGGGGTAAAAGATAGGAGTATAGGGAAGCGTGAAGAACGTTGAACTTGTTTAAGATCACTTTAGCATTCAGTGAATAAAAACAGTTTTATGGCTAAATAGGTTACTTTTACTGCATGCTTTTAATTACTTTGTTTTGCATAAATAAAAATCTAAATTTTAAATACGCGAATAAAGAAAGCCCATGGGGTATACTAAAGGAAAATTAAACATAAATACATAATACAGTTTGTACTTTGTTTGATTAATCTTAATCTCACTTTATGGAATGCATTTGGCTTTATTTACGTGATTTATATTTGAAAAATATATGTGGCTTATTAAATATTTATAGATTGAAAACCAATGAAAGCCATATTTTTAGGAAATTCTTAAGTATTTAAACACATACCATTATATTAAATTGGTGCCTTTAAATAAAAAATATGTTCTAGACATTCAATTAAAAAAGAATTTCTAAAAAATGTAAATCAATGCGAATTAAATGTCTGCTTTTTACCTCTTTATGCTCACATACTCATTTTCCACATCTTTTTTGTTGCACTGACTGGTTGTTTGCTTTTCTAATTAAACCACCCTGTTTCTAAATCGCAGATTGGGCAATCAATCCCCGAAGATTATATCATTTGCAGGCACAAACCTCTTCCGATTTAGCAATTGATAACTGCTAGCACACATCCGCAAAAGACCATAAATCATTTTCGCCGGCGGCAAGACCAATCACACACTCGGATTATAAAGTAAGTTCTTAGCACCTTTGGGCAGATGCCTGCCATAAATCTGCGAGTGCTTTGCTCGGCCGATCCGAAATTCCAGTTCGGAGTGAGAGTACTCGCACTCATTTCAATCTGCCCCAGGGGAGGGGCAGGTTGCAACTAGCGATGCAGCGAACAATGCCTGCCCCAAGCCGAATCATAAATTGCGTGTCTGTGGAAATGTAAACAGAGTCAAGTCGAAGGCAACCCGAGACGGCGACCGATAACTAAGTGGCAACAGAAAGTCCCAGTGCCAGGGCCCCAATCTTTCGGGGGGTCCAACATTGTTGTTTTAAGCAGTGCCTCGCATGCAGCTACACCATTTGCAGCAACACAATTTTATATGTAATGCTGCTTAGCCGGCTTCATAAATATTTAATAAATTTAATAAATTGAGTGGCAAAGAATCCAGCCCGGAGGAACAATTATGTGAAGTACCTTGCTATTTTAATAATACGAATAAAAGAAGGAGGCGGGATGAACCATCCTGCTCAATCTTCTTGATCTTGTCAATACGGCAAACGTAATTACATTTAATGCGTTCGGAATGCATTTTCTTTGCTATAATGATAAATGACTCTGTTTTCGTGATTGGAAGCTCCTCCTCAAACGATAGCACGCGTTTCACAAAGAAAAACCCACTCAAAAACTAAACTAAACCTACTATGTTATTCAAAAACAATCTTGTTAAAATATATAGCGGTAAAGAAAAAAATGATTAAAATGTTGAATGAAAGTCAATCTTTGAATGAATTTAAGTTTAAGCCGAGTACCTCTACCAATCCAAATTTTGTACCATGCACAACATATATTTATTGGTAACGTTCTTAAACACCATAATTTAACTCACTTAAAAGGCCGTTGAAACTCACACATGCTAATTTAGTATTTTTTCTTGGGGTCCTTTTCAAGGCTTCAGAAACTTTAAACCTGAGTAAAAAACGACTGCGAAATTTGAGGCCCGCATTCTGTCAAGCCAGTGCTTAATTAATTATTTTCATTTTTTTTTACAAAAATTTAATATTTTGAATGATGTGAGAAAATAAAATTAAGCAGAAGAGGTGTGTCGAGCGAACATTTTTGTTTCGTTCATGGATTTTATATTTTTGAAAATACTCTTATAACCCCTAATTTAAGTCACTTATAAAGCCGTGGAAACTTCACACATGCTAATTTAGTTTTTTTGGGGGTCCGCTTTCACGGCTTCAGAAATATTAAGCCTGTGTAAAAACCAAGTGCGAAATTTAATGGCCCGCATTTCGGAAATGCACCTCAATTGAATGCATCGGGGCCTAGAACTTGGGCTAAAAAGGGGGTTTGGTTTTGCTGAGAGCCCTCTAATTGGTGCCCTCTGGATGATAGCTGATTATGCCTGTACTCCGATGCAAATGACTTTAGCAGGTTGTAAATACCGCCAACAAGGAATGCTTAAGCTTATTAGCCCTATACCTCCATCAGCTGCAGCTGCCGCGTGTTTAGGGCCACTCTAAAGGGTCCAGAGGCCAGTCGGCGAACTTCGACTACACTAATTTTCTGCTCGTAAAAACCACTTTAATTGCGAAAAAAGAAAACCATATTTTTATTGTTCGTGCTGCAAAAAAAAGTATTTTGTGGTCTGTTCCCGGCTAGATTCTGGCCATATAATTAAGCTCCATTCCGGGCGAATGTAATCCCGACTTGGCGTAGTCCGCCAGCCAGCCCGATCCATCGCGAACAAAGTCCGGCGAAGAGTATTAAAAGTAATGCCAACATATTAACTGGAAATCTCGTAAATTATCCAACCAAATGACCTGTCAAAGCTGCCAAGCGCTGCTCCCGAGCGCATTTCTCAAATATGAGAAATAATAAAAATGCAAACTACGCTCTTCGGCTGGAAGCCGGCAAATGCGAGTGTGCGGGCCATTTGAAACGAAATCGAAAACAAAATCGGGCAGAATGTATGAGCCCACAATATATATTCCTACCAAAAATACATTTTACAACTTTATTTTACGAGCGCAGCAAAGTTTTTGTTTTTTGCCGGGGGTTTTTCAGCCGAATTGGCGGCACTAAATGTTCTAGACAGACAACTGAGAGATGGTCTTTGGGTCTGCGGGACTTTGGGACTTTGGGCCTGGCCAGGAGCGCTGCCTGTCTTAAGAGCCCGAAATTAGCACTGGCCATTAAATTAATTAACTGAAGTCGAAGTTTATCGATTGCCGGTCATGGTTACCTTGACTTTGTGGGCTCGCCACCAGGGTCTGATTCTTATCGAGTCTCAAGCCTTTCGAATTTTACGTCTTTCCATTTTTATATTTTTATTAAAAGTTAAGAAGTTATTCTACATTTTAATGCCATGACTGTTTTTATATCCTGAGCTTGTTTAAATAATGTATGTTTTAGGTTAATTGTGTCCTTATGCATCTTTAATGCGATTTGGTATCAACATAAAGTGTGTTTTGCAATCACTTATTTTTTAATTTTCAGAATTTAATATTTGCAGACAGGGAAGGGTATTTAACATGTTGAAAGAATTTAATTGAAGCTTAATAACATTTGTATCCTTTGCTTCTAATATAAAAGATATTTAATTTAATTCTGGAGACATTTTTAAACGATATATGTAGGGTCCACTGACCTGGATAATATTATTGAAGTTTAAGATACATAATTTAGCTTAGATATATATAGTCCTGACTTACAAAATTATCTATTTTCCTTTAAAGACACCTCCCAATCTAAAACCTCTTGTAGTTTGCAGTCTAATGGCAGTTTAAATCAATGACTGTTTAACCAGATGTTTAAAATGCACTAATCGAATTAAAGTGACCTTAGCCTGGTGTTTTTTAAATTATCTTGAATGTAGAAAAGCCTTAAGCGTAGAGTTATAGATTGTTCTACAATATTGGCACTCAACCATTATCGGTGGGCTATGATACCCATCAGAATTAATGACAAAATGATACCCCTGGTGCTGGAACAAGTGCTGCAAGAACCGGGCATCCAGGACAGAGTGCCAAGTGTGTAACCTCGCGTCTGGAGGTGACTCGCGGCCCGCGTGACTAATTCCGGAGTCGGACAGCGCCAGTGTGGGCAGCAGCAACGGGCCAAACTAATGAGCCGTCCGACTCGTTTTGGGGGGACTAGGAAAATCTGCAACAAAGTTGCAGCGAGAAAACTCGATCTCGGTTCCTGTTTGAAGACGGGTTATTTAACTCCCGGCCGGCGATCGAGATTACGAATAAGTTTACACGTTTGTAGACATCGGGGCCACAACCTGGCTACTGGAGACACAGACACTCGAGGAACTGAATCGGTGGAGCTTCAAGACCTGGAAGAGCCTGAAGAGCTGGAGCGGTGTTCAATTGATTGACGAACTGCCTGCAGTTGACAGACATCGGTTGTATTGTCTGCACTTATGCTAAACGATCGCCGTAATGCCGATCCATGTCTGGCTGCCATTACGCGCTGATAATATGCATAAAGCAGTCATCGGCGAGTGGAAAATGCAACTGTGAATAAGTTTCATGCCTGCTTAGCAGTTTGATGGATGGTCTTGTTGGATTGGCCCGACAGCTCCGCTTGTAATTGTCCGAAGATTATGCTGCATTTGTATGCCGCGTTGTGTGCCGAGATGCAATTAGGGGAACGTGTTCAGCCGAGCGTTGGATGGTCCTCATAGCACCTGATTCGAGGGATTCGGATTCGGATTCGGAATCCACACCCCTAGACGGAATTCAGCCGCTAATGAGCTTTAATACCAGTGACTCCATTCTTAGTTCTTGGGAACTACGATCATAAATGCTACTCCGAAGGAATCAACGGATAAAGTTATAGCTTGCTTAAGAAAGGGAATTATTCATAAGCGGTCGTTTTTCTTCATTTATCCGTGTCTACAAGATTAAATGGCATAGACTTAGGTACTATATTTCACTAGCACTGAGGGTGTAGCTATCTCAATAATCCAAAATGAATACATGTTAGTCCTTAGTCATGCTAAGTTCTTATGCAAACTATATTTCAAGATTAAATGATTAAAATTCGTTTTGTTTTATAACTCTTAAATTAAAAGTTATGCATCGACTTTAGCTTGAATTTGTAAAATATTCCATCCTAAAATACTCTTTAATTTATGCTGAGTTTACTTATCTGCTTAAGAGTATCGCGAATATGAATAATGAAGTAAATGGCATGTTTCCCACACATAAATAAGGCTTAACTGCTTTAGGATCAGCCGATCAAATCACTTAATAAAGAAAAGGCGGCAATGGTGCCTTCAGGTGTCAACTGTTGACAGCTTGGTCTACCCATGTTAATTGATTGTTTCATGCACCGTCACCGACGGCACAATGCCTGTCCTGCCAAGCATTTCCAAGTTGGTTCGTGCAGGGCTAAGTCTCACTATTCTGTATTTTAAGGACTGTAGGTGAACAGTTTAGAAGAATGCTTTTTACCTCCTAAATTAAGCATGTTAATTATGTTTATCTGGGAAAACAAACTCTAGTGGCAATCAACAAATTGAATTACCCTCGATTGCTTGGAATATTTTAATTCCTTTTAGGCCAACTAAAAATTCTTATGATTCTGAATGCATCTTTTAAATGATTGTTACTACGTAAAAAAGTGTATAACCTAATATTTTAAAATAACTATTACGAAAATTAAAAAAAAATTATTGTTTAATCAAAATATTCTTAAGGTATTCTTATAGGCATTTTACTTGAAATTAATTCAAATTGGTAGGATTAAATGGTTGAATATGTTCACCATGGGTATCGATTAGTCGAAAGCGTTCGCATTAGCATTCCTGCTCGCTTCTTTTGTTATTTACTAGTCTGGGCCCCGAGAACAACAACAACTTGATTAGGCCTTCTGTCGGAGGCGTCTCTGCCCCAGATGCCCATAGTACGTGCCGCGACGCCGCGTGGTTTCATGGATCTGTCCTCGTTGCTCCCAGCGGCGGCATTTGCGGCCTATAATTAGGTGGCAATCATTTAGAGGCGCGAGATGCACGGCCACTCCTTGCCAGACTCCTCTGTGTGGCTAGGGCCAGGATGGAAATGCTGTGCAATCTTCTTTGTGCTTTCATTTCATTTTCAATTTTCCCTCTGCACTTTACTAAATGAGCCATAAATATGGCTAGATACTTGCTAAGATCACAGATTAGGCAAGTTTCACGATTCATCATACAATCTTTGGACCCATGCAATAGAGTGTCTTTACATGACAGAAACAACCACAGACAACATGACCCTAATTAATTATAATGGACCACAACAAGATTACTCACAGTCGGGACTTTACTTAAGCGAAGAACTAATATCATTAAATATACTTAAATTGATTTTAATACGTTGTACTTTATTTTGAATAACGTTCCTTTTAGTATAAATGCTTTTGCTTTCCCCTCAGCGGAATACAAAAGTTGTTTACCGTATTTTTATATTATTAAAAAACTCGGTTGAGCAAAGAGAATAACGAACTTTTTAGGGTATTATTTTGAAAATCACCAATAAATATTACTGTTTGATCTGGTCAAAAACAAAACGTTACATAAATTATAAAAGAGCAGACTGATCCCTTCGTCCAAACTACAATTTATAAATTAAATAATAACCCTTCCACATCTACTCCCTTCTTTAGATTCTCAGGAACTCCAACATTCAAATGGGAATTCAAACGACACAAGGGATGAAGTTAATTTTTGACTAATATTTTTATTACACTGATAGGGTGATCATTATAAATATAAATACTATCCAAATTATTATTATTATCTGTTCAGTAATCAGTTGAAATTTTCAACTTGAATGTAATTTAGAATTTTTCTATATACTTGTACATAGATCATGCGTGGAAACACTGGGGGATAGATTCCCCCACTCGGGTAAAAAATGTATATGTAATATGTATTATATTCCAAAATTGTGATTTCTACTCAACAATATTTTTGTATATCCCCACAAAACCAAATAATGGACTTAAATGTATTTAAAAAGCACTCACCCAAGGGCACATTGGCGCCATTCTTGCGATTGACGGAAACTGAGATCGGCAAAATGGCGGCGCCGGAAGTGGATGATGGCGAGGGCGAGGACGAGTCGCAGGAGCCCTCCAGCGATTGGGCGGGCGTTGGCACCGTGCTCATGTGATGGTCGGCACTGGTGATCACCGAGGTGCCCGAGGACCTTCCTCCTGCTGCCCCGCCGCCCGAGCTGGCTGCACCACCTCCTCCTCCTCCACCTCCACCTGCACCTCCTCCTCCTCCTCCCCCTCCATTGCTATTGCTGGAGCCGTTGCTCGAGGTGGCCGGTGCGGCGTTGCTGGAACTGGCCGCTCCTCCGCCGGAGCTGCTGCTGGCCGGACCCACACTTCCGCCATGCTCGCTGTGCGGCGGCGATCGCAGCGCGGTGTGCTGCGGTGGCGCCTGCTGATGCGGATGTGGGTGGTGGTGCTGGTGGTGGTGGTGGTTGTGCGAGTGTGGGTGGCTCTGGTGCTGGTGCTGGGCCACCGAGGCGGCTGCGGCGGCCGCCATGTGGACGTGGTGCGCATGGGCGTGGCCATGGAGGCTGGAGGCGGCCGCGGAGGAGCCCCCGAGATGGGAGGCCGGAGCCGACGGAGCTGCTGCTGCGGCTGCTGCTGCCGCAGCGGCCTGCTGGTGGTGCAGGACGTGTCCATGATGCGAGTGGTGTCCGTGGGCGTGATGGGCATGCACATGGTGGGCGTGGACGTGGGCGGGAGCAGCGGCATGGTGGTGGTGGCTCAGCAGGGTTGTGGTGGCCGTTCCCGAGGGCGGCACCTCGTGCATGTGCAGCGCCCGCTGCTCGTCCTGCGCCTGGGCTCGTCTCAAGGCCGTTTGCAGGGCCATCACCCGCTGGCGATCCGCCGTCAGGCGGCACTTCTCGCAAGTGCAGTAGCGGAACTTGCAGTACCGCTTGTGTCCCTTCAGGGTGATCTTCAGGCCGTGGTTGCGGCAGCGGGCGCAGTTGGGCGGCGTCCTGGGCGAAATGGAACTCCCGCTGGAGCTGGAGGCCCCCCCGCACACGTCGTTCTTCGAGTCGATCATGTCCGAGTCGGACATTGTGTCGCTGTTCCAGTTCTCCTCCGAAACCATGTCTGCTGCTTCTGGTATCCTTGATAAAAGTTCGAGTGTCTTAGTTTACTTTCCCGTGTTTTAAGCTAATTTAAAAAGCATTTTCTGCAATCGATTACTAAGTGTTTCTGGTTAAATCACTGGGATTGTTAGTTATTTAACATTCAAGAGTGTATATTAATAAAACTTGTCTTATTTGGGAGCTTTAAGTATTAACGTTGCGATTAAATCTGAATTTGATTATGGATAAGTTTCGGTATTTATGTTTATGTAGATATTTGTCTGTAGATTACTGAGAAATATAAGACTTTAGGTTTCACTTTTCTGTGTTTGCTGGTTTACTTTAAATTTGTAAGCCCCTGAAAAGAAAAGATATTTACATTTGTTATAAAATGGATTGAAGAAATGTGGGAAACAAGTTAAATAGGAAATAACACATTTTCGAAGATCCGGCCTATTTTTGTACAAGTGCACTCTACTCAGCTAATGAAATTCCAATGCATTCATCTACTTCAAAGACCAGGCACAAATATTTATTTACGATTGGGAAATTGTGTTTTCCTTTGTATGCTTGACTAGCGGTAGCAAACAATTTACATTTGTATTGTTAACGCCAGAAAATGTTTGCAATATTTTTGCATACACCTCACTCCGAAATAAAAGTTTAATGAGATCAGGCGGCGAAACTTTAATTCGATTGGCCGTGGAATATTGCATGTCATAAGGGAATAAAGTAAAAATAAATATTTTGATTCGATCAGCCACGCCCCATTTACATAAGATCTCGGAGGTTAGATTATTATTGGATATTAGAAACAACTCAAAGGCGGAGTCGGATATGTAGACAGTATCTACTAGATACATTGTATTGATAGAAGTAATGAATTTGTCACAGCGTCATATAATACTGTCTCAGACAGATCTAATGGGAGAATAAAATGCTAATGGGAGAGAGTGGTATACAATTATGGCTGGCTTTTGCCTCTTTAACCTGGCAAGCTATAATTTTTACAAATTCTTTTTAACTCGGTTAATAATGTAATCATGTAATATACATTTTTAATGGGAGAGATTTTACAGGCAAACATATGATAACGAAAACTACTTTTTTCCTAATACAATTTTTGATCATGTTCATCAACTTTTCTAAAATGGGACTTCTTTCAAGAATGATACGAGTTCTGTCAAGTATAAAAAAAATATTCTTAAAAAGGCGTTTCACTCCTCGTCAATTTTTATTTTTACATAACATATCCAAATTTCTTTTAAACTAAACTATTTATATTAAAAAGCAATGTGAGCACAACTCAATTTTTTCAGGCTTCACCAAATAAAACTTTTGTATACTTTAATGAATTGAAACATTTTTTTTTAGTCCTGATAGGAATGCAAAATAAATCAACTACATTTTTAAATCACATATTAAGTTTTTGAATATTTGTTTCCATAAACTATTTTGAATTATAAGCTACGTGGTTTAAATTGCTAAAGACTTTCAATCAATCAATTTACCTGTTTAGCGAATATGTATGTTGAAAGACTTTATATTTTATTTTAAAAATACTTTTAGTAATATTCGAAAATATTATATTTTCAAACGATTTTTTTTATAAAGTTAACTTTATTTATTTTTAGGGTTTATTGATTGTGGTTAGAAATATGGTGTATTTGCCGGATTACTTTTGGTGATATAGTAGAATAAATGGTAGGCTTAGCTTTTGGAGAATTTTGCACATAGCACTTGATTTACACAATTCCAATTATACAGTCACTCCAGCTGTATGTATTTAAATATCAATGAATAGTCGTCACACAACAAACAAAAAATCACACTTTAAGTGTTGCACGATCGCGGTCGCCCTGCAAAAAGCCGCCGGTGAAACGCGCGACTGAAGAAACCGACTGCGTCCAGTCGAACGATTAAGTCGGCTACGATAGGCAACGTGCAAAAAATCAATATTTATAGGGCTGCTTAGATCTGGTATTTGGGCGTACAACTTCTCAAAAAAGTTCCGCGAGTCGCGAGCCGAGCTTTTGCTGCTGCTGCTGCTGCTGCTGACCGATCTGAAATCTTTGGCATGCACAAGGCAACTCACATTGGGCCGCAAGACGCGGATGCAAAGAACTCAAAAGCGCCGAGCACAGCGGTCGGCGAGTGCGCCAGTATTGGTGCCCGGCCCGCGGGGTGCGAGTGTGTGTGTGCGGCCGATGTTTGCCTGTGTTTGCGTGGAAGCGGGCACCGCCAACGAAACGGAACCGAAAATCGCATCGAGAGAGCAAGAGCAGCGCACCCAAACTATGGCACAGTGGCCCGAAAGTCCTTGATAATCCTGCGAAGCTTTGCTACTGCTTGAAATGTGAAACAACAGTTTTTAATCGGTTTTTGAAAGTTCAATTTTAAATTTTTGCAGTTTTATAAGAACGAAGAATTTTTAATTTTTTTTAATTTCAGTTTAATTAATATATCAAAAAGTTAATCTATTAAAATGACTTTTGATAACTTCAGGGATGTCCTAATAGAACTGTCCCCGACAGCTTAAACATGTTGGGAATTTCAGCGATCCATAAGCAGATAAGTTTGAAAAATTAGCACTTGCTTTTGTTTTATAAAAACGAAGCATTTTTGATCAATGATCATATTTCGAAAGCTATTTAAGTTCTTCATTGCCAGATTTATTAATATATCATAATGTGTATTGCTTATAACTATTTTCTGATCACTTTTAGAATATCTTAAAGGAAAGCTGTGCAGTGTACAGCCTAAACACGTTGAGAATTACAGAGAGCTAGAGGCAGATAACTTCGAAAAGCTAATAAAATCAAAGATAAGTTTTTATAATCAGCGACTAAAAATTCTAAGTACAAGCAAATCATAATCAAGGACTTTGAAATTTATGTAATTCTTCTTCAGTAATGTTTTAATCTTTATGTAACCATTTTTAAAAAAAATGTATAACAGTCTGTTAATTCGTTTAACCGAAGTGATTTGGAAAAAACAAAAGTATTGTTCTAATTTAATACTTAATGCTTGGCTTGAAAAGGGCTTGAATATTTTTGCAATGAGCCCCACGTTTTGGGTCCACTGTGCAACGTCGACGCTGCGTGCATTTGGAGAAATGTGGGGGCTGCACACCAATACACCTTCGCACTCGCACATGCAGCACACACTCGCGATGACATAGTAGTACATAGTACTAGTACATAGGCAGCCTCACACACATTGGCTGGCTCTGCGGCGTTGTTGCTTCCGTTGTCGTTGTTGTTGTCTCGTTGCTCGCTGCACTTGTGTGTAGATGTGTTAAAAAAAAGTCGCCTTGCAACTTGTCCAAGTTCGAGTTGCAGTTCGAACGCGTTGCATCGACTTTTGCTTAATTGCTTTTTGCATTTCTGCTCGCCCGCTTTGTGCTGCGAATTTTATTGCATTTGTTTTGGTTATTTCTTCGTTCTAGAAGGCGTATGAGTGATGTGCATATTTGTAGATAGCACTCGGGCATTATGGTCTTTCGGTGGCTTGTGCACCGTCCTAACAAAGGGTTTTCAAACATGACTATACAGTCGATAGCAACTACGTGGAAACGTACCAAGTGGGCTATTGGAACTGGGGTTTCGTTAAAGATATGGCCATGAAATCTGGTATATAGACCGCTTGTCTAACTAGGTTGATTATAATACTACAAGACTGAAATTGGTTGCACTTCGAGGTTTATTTTCCATATATGTACGCAATACAGGATTTAAAAGAAAAACGGGGTCATATTTAACGGCTTAAGATGTTCTTCCTTTAAGCTCTTGAAATGTCTGTATAAAATGATAAATGACTCTTCATTAAGCAGATATTAATATTCTGGACAACGAAATTTATGCATAAGAAACGTGTAATTTTAAGACCTGTATTACTTAAACGGATCTTTTATAGTGCTTAATACCAATCAAATAATTATTCTATACAGACCCTGTTATTATGTAAATTTAATTAATAATTAATTAATTTTTTCTAAGTTATTAAAGGGGTCCCTTTAAGTTTTAGTTTAAATATTTACATAAATTTTCCTTTGCCAGAATATTTTTATTAATATTTTCTGTAACTTGTTGAAAGGTGTCTATTAATTACACGTAATTCATTTTATAAATTGAATATACATTTTTTAAAACATTCGTTAGGGAATAAAAGATTCATTCTGCATGTTTTATTCCATTTTTCCTACATGGGCTGGCGTGTTTAATTCGTGTTTAATCTAATTTGCACTTAGTTTGACATTAGGGAGGCTCATTGAACTTGCCTATACATATTTACACTTAAAATGTTTGACGACTGATTAGAGCCGAGTGAAAGAGAGATAAGGGGAGAAAAAATGAGCAAAAAGAAAAGCCTTCAATAACTAAATATTTCAACCTTATTAGCTAGTTGATGTGGAGTGTTTGTCTGTCTCAATTTTAGTTGCCCTTAATTACTTATTTTCGGAGACTAAAGCGCTAATACCCTGTGTTTAAAAGGAGGGTAAATTGGGCATGAAAGATGTGCTGATAACGGGTCTCACATTTCGTGCTACCACCAGATACCCGCCCCCTTTCTTCCACCACCCTCCTCCCGGTGGCCACGTCAAAATGTTGTTACTTCGCCTCTGTGTTTTAAAAATGCACACGATCGCTTATCTTGCATGTCGCCTCTAATTTGTATTTGCGGAGAGTCCCGGAGAGAAAGAATCGCTTGGAAGAGAATGACCCGGGGCCTATCGGTAGAACGGCGATTCAATATTTGCTAATTATGTGACGGGCGACTTGGGGGGAAATGTAAAATGTCAAGGGAATCGCCTTTTTAGTCGCGAAAGGAGGAGCGGATTAAATTGATTGCAGGTGAGCATAAAAGACGCGCAGCTTGTGCAATTAATTTGTCTAAAGCGGAAGAGATCCCGATAAGAGCCCACTTCAGGTTATTAATGGGCCAAGGGCAACTTGGCGTTATAAATGGCAAACGCGCCTTAAGTCGTTTATATGATAATTGCAAGTGCGGCGCAGCTTATAAAATATATATTGAAAATGTAAAGATCATTATGACTTGCACTCAGAAAAATATATATCAAATTAATAGAAAATTCTGACTGGGATATAACATTGATAAATGTTTTGATTTAATTATCATTCGTTTCATTCCATTAAGTTATAAAACAAGAACGCTTAAGTCGACGGTCTGAGATACACGGTTATCAGCTAAAGAGAGTGCGAGGGAATGGAGATATGCAAGCAGCAAGCGACTGCTCCCAAAACTGCACACCCCGCAACAGCGCCACCTACCGTCGATTCTTTTGTTTGCTTATAACTTTCTAACGGGTGGTCCGATTTAAGCATTTGGCTGAAGATAGATATTAATATATTAAAACAAAAAACACAATCAAAACAAATCAGCTAAAAATCTTAAAAGATTTGATTTAAACTTGCGCTGTCGAAGAACCTCTAGAATTTGCATCCCAAATCCCAACTTTTTAGCTTTTATAGATGCTGAGATCTCAGTGCTCATACGGACAGACAGACACACAGACGGCAAGTGAGCCTGATCAATAACATAACGGGTATAACTACAAAATGTCTTCAGGCTATAGACCCTTTCTTCTATAGGTGCAGTTAGTTTACGCTCAGTTTCATTCATAAGAAATTAATCATGATCATTGCCATGTGCAAATTTCCTTTAATTTATACAACGTTCTTCATGTCAGTCTTCATTTAAAATTATAACAAAAAGTGAGCCTTATAACATAGTATGGGCTATCTCATGTATAATTTCTCTTCCGTATACCTCATTTCCAAGTGAAATTAAGACTTGATTATATTTTCATGAGTGTAGAACCTCCCGGATAATCGATGGTAAGCTTTTCTAGTGTCAAAAACCGGCTTGTGCTGAACTGTCTATTGAATGCGAATTCTAAGCCTTTGCTGCGTAGTCTTGGGCAAGTCGATTTCCGCATTTCGCATTTGCATATCCCTCATAACCATTCAGACTTTGGTCCAATTTGCCTTATAAGCACCCATCACTGGTCTCCGATCACCGCCCCCGCAATCGCAATTGGAATTGAAATGGCAATCGCCTGGACCGTCCTAATGGTGTCTTAGAATCCCATGGCGCTACGCGGGAGTCTACCGATTGCGGCTGTAAAACACGACCTGTTGCTCGTTTCCTGTTCAATTTGGTAGTCAAACAATGGCCCGGTCCCCTGCCCCTGCCCCTGCCCCTGCTATCCAGCCCCCCGCTGCCCCAGAGACGTCATACCGCGGTTGTAGATGGCAATCGGGGAGCGAACCTGCCGCTATCGCCATTAAGGCTTGTACACACGAGCATTTTTGTCAGGCAATTACAAGGCAGTTTGCAACGCCCCCGAAGCAGGCCGAAAAGGGTGGCAAAACGGAGGGGCAGGGGTGGGACATTTGGTAGCAGACACCGAGCGGTCATAACTATAACTCATTGTTCACTTACCGGGCACAATGACAATTGCATGCACTCGCCAAAATATCTGCGGGTCCACTCCTAGGCGCAGTATCTGTATCTGCATCTGCAATCTGCTCCCGTGCGGTGTGTTTTGCTCTTGGTTATGCAAGCAATGTGAGAGAAAATAGCACTCGGAGCGAGAGATACGGGGAGTACGTTCGCATCAGATCGGTTGGGATCGGATGCAATCGCGCAAGACCGAGACCGAGAGTGAGAGTGTGGAGCCGGTAGAATTTTGTTTTTTTTTCTTCTCACATTTGTATCTTTTATTTGTTTTCTTAAGCCGTACAAACTGTGGCCACAAACGGCATTGCTTAGCATGGCACTCGCGTTTCGACTTGTTTCCCTATAGGACCGCGCATTCTCTAGATATTTTCGGAATTTGCACTGTAACTAAAAAAACTATCGCACACAATTTCGGACTTGATTCCGCTCCAGTTCTGTTCTGTTGAGGTTCAGATAGCGATTTCGAGCACGGAACGCAGCTGAGCAGCGCGCACACGAGCGCAAAGGACGATCGGTGCCAGCAAACTGGTTGCGGGGCCACGAAGCGCTGGGCACGACCAGTACCAGTCCGACTAGCAGACCAGCGAAACCCACAGCAAGAGCCGGCGGACAGGCAGACGGACAGGCAGACGGACTTGCAGGCGGACGGGCGGACCTAAAACTGAGCATGTGTCGCTGGCACAGAGACGGGCCCACCGACTGACGTCGCCATGCTCTTGCTATTTGCACTCCGGTGCACCGCGAAAAAGAAACGATTGCGGTCGCAACCGACCCGCACGACTGCTGGATATTCTGCACATCAGAACTAGCATGGGAAAAAAAGTTTAATGTATATTAATTCGATAAAAAATAGTCCTCCATTTTTAGGTTTATTTTGAAGGTGGTTTACACTATTTATTTTATAAAAATGGTATATGACCTTATTGAGGCTGTAAATACTCGTGGAAATTAATTACAAAAAGTTTAATATATGATTATTTTCTTTGAATATTAATATTTTTATTAAAGTACTTCCACTTACGCTTGATAAAATAAACCAAAGTTGTGCCAAAAAGTATGCTACAAAAAGTTATGGATCCCGCATTGCGTATACTTATTATTTACTTTCAAAATTAGTTGCATACTTGTAAGGGCTTACAGCGTTTTTTAAATTAAAACAACTGGAAAACCAGATTTATTAAAGAAAAAAAAGTAATTTTTCCATTTGGGAGAACTAAAAAAAGAAAAGGTAGAACTTAGCAATATGCTTAGGAGTAAATAAAAAAAGTTGCATTTTTTTTTTTTACCTAACATACCTCTTGGCCATAGTAATTTTAACATGATTTAATTCTGAATCAAGTTACGATAATATTATATTATATTATTTACTTTTATGTGCATATTAATACCTATTATATTAATGGTATATTTGTTCCCTAAGCCTAAGCGTTTTAGCAAACCAATAGGCTCAATAAAAGATTGGAATTCGGAGAACTCAGACGAAAGCATCTTGGGAGCGAAACGGGTCTGCAAGAGCGAAAAGTGCATTTGCCCCATTAATTAGAGAGCATAAAAGCTGAAAACATCGCTCTCCCAACCAGAGCTCTTCATCTCTGTGCGAATTTCTCTTAGAATCCGCATGTGTGTTTGCCAATCTCTGCGAGAAACTCGGGTGGAGCAACTTTGTTGCCGTCCATTGACGTCTCCGTCTGCATGTGTCGATCGTAAATCTGCACTCTCGTCAGACTCTCTTTCTCTGGCTCTCTGGGCGGGAGAAGAGCCAGCGCCAGATACGGGGAGAATCGGGTTTTAACGTCTAGCCAACGATATAGGTCGAACCACTCAGCTGGGCTTCGGCCTGCTCCGAATATTGATGACACCTCCAGACGAACCGATTTGCGTGTGTCGCACTCGCATTTATCACATTCAAAGGCCCCTTTCATCGTCAGCCGTTTTATTAGTCGGGATCGTTTATTCAGTCCGCAGGAGATAATTGAAGTTACTTTCGCCCCCGGGCGGTGCACGCAACTTTCAAGCCGATTCCCGAAAATGTTCGAAAAGTGGCCGCACTTTCGGTAGTTTCTCATCGGTAAGCGAGTTGAAGTGGAAATTATGGTTCAGCCGTCAGGAGTTATGAAAATAATATTAATCATCTCCGATCCCTTATTTGAATAATATTTCAAAATTGGAAGCAATTTTTAAATCGTCTTTAGTTAAATTTAAATTTTGAAAAGTATTTTCTAGTGGGATCTGACTTTATTTTTTAAGAACCGGTAGATGTTTTTGGGCCACTGGGCTTGAACTCATTTATTGATGTTTCGGAGACAAATATCTTGAAGTATTTAATTTAAATACAGCCCTATATAAGATACAAAATTGTTGGAAAATTAGTTAATTTTCTAAATAAAATTAGAATACATTTCTTATATAAAATAGATAATGTGTTTGTCAGATCTTAGTGCAGATAAATTATTTTTAAAATTCGAATATATATTATTATTATATCATTGTGTAATGTTCCGAAGGCCCACCGGCGGATATTACAGATACATTAGCGCATTTTCTGCATACTCAAGCTATGGGTCTCACGCATTTTAGCCAACATTAAGGCCAAGTGGCGAAAGAGCGTGGCTGGAGGCATCTGCAGTTGCAATCTCATAAATCAATTAGCGAAGAGCGGCGCGGGAAGAGTATCTCGCCGATACCGAGTCCAATCCTAATCCGAATCGAAACTCGTTTGGATGTATTCGCTCTCAAAAAACGCCAACAATCTTGGAGCAGAACGGCAAACAAAAATACTCGAACCAGAGGAGCAGAGAAAATGCAAATGGTAAAGAAACCGGCAAATATTTATTTAAGACTTGCTCTCTCGCTCCCTGTTCCACTCTCTGCATCTGACAGATACTCTACCTCAACTCTTTTTCATAGTGGGATCCGTGGCCGTGCGACCCCCGCATCGATCAGCTTGCATTGAGCATGTTTTATTTTTAACGACTCCACATTCACCGCAACCATCGGTGGCAATTGCAAACATTTATACAAATTGACGTTTAGCTGTCGCAGTTGTCACCTCGAAAGCCGCACCAAAGATACACGACACACCGACGACATCGGGGAATGCTGCCCAGTGCGCGGCGCTGAATTCTCCGGATGACCCGGCGAGGTAATGGTAATCCAAGTTGCCGACCGCAGTCTGTCTCCAACGCTCCCGCCTCCTTCCCCAGTCCCAATCCCATTTCCAGCCTCACTCGCATTGCCATGGCCCATTCCCCGCCAGCGGCTCGTGTTCGTGTTTTATAATTGTTATGGCCATTCTACAAGTTGTTGTACATTGTTAGCGGCTTGGAAGGAGGGTTTTCGGCTGCGATGAGGCTTGGTGTGCGGTGCGGGAAGAAAGGTGCACAAGGAAAAATTAGATCGATGGCAAAGAAAAGTGTGGAGTTTAAATGTTTAAAAATTAAACTTAAAATAAAGTTACTCTGGGTGGGTTCAAGAAATCTAAAATTATAAAATTGTTAACAAATATGGTTTCTTTGAAGCTCAAAAAAAGATCAACAGAGTGAAACCAATTTAAAAGCACAAAGCTGCAGAAGATATCTGAAGCACCGCCAAATCCAATAAACAATAAAAAAATACCACTTCTACCGAAAATGTTATAATCTGTTGCAATGCAGATAATTTTCAGGGTCCAAAACCCTTTGCTTTTATTTAATAATTGTATTATAATACTTTATTAATAAATATAAGTGCCAAAAATATTATTTTTACATTTTCTTTCAATTAAATGTAAACTTCCCCTGACATGTTACAGATGATAAGTAAAGTCGTTAAAATTATATAAATTTTTTTCTGTACAGCTGGGTAGCCTTTAGAGTTGCTTAGGCGTGCGAATCGCACACATGTCTGGCGCCAAGTTCGGAAATGTATATCAACCACTGTCAGTTTGCATTTCCTCTGAAAGCCTAGTTCGGAACGGATCGAGTGCATATCTACACGAAGACAAAACTGCTTCCGTGAAATTGTTCAACCTGGCGACGATGAATTATGTAAAGAATTTTGGAGCTCATCTAAAGTAATTTTGATTATATCTTGAATTATACAACAGTGAATTAGACAAGAGGTTAAATTGTACAGAAAAGAGCAATAAGGCAACAAATTATTTACAACCGTATGATATATTATTTTATACTTTGATTTGACAATTATTTATTAGGTCATACTTACAATAAAATTGAATAATATTTACAATGTGTAATTGATAGTTTAAGTACTAATATGGGCTTTAATAATAACTTTGTGTATATATTTTGTTATAATACTTTCATTTTGCAGGCATAAATCCTTACCTTACCTTACCTTTTTGGGGCATGCTTCTATACATCCTCGAAGCACACGTCGCTTGCTTTTTGATCTTGCTTCTTCGGGCTCTTAACCTTGTTAATTTTCAGCCCCCCTCTCGTCCAATCGATGGGAAATTTGAGATGTTCTTGAAGCCGAGCAAATTGGTAGCTTAATGACAAATGGGGTGCCAAAAAACGTGTTTTATGTTCATAACCAAGATACGCAGAGTTATTTAAAGCGGCCAGGCACAAGATTCCGTGAGGCCAAAACAACGACGAGGAGGAAGAATGGAGCAGTCCTCCAAAGCGAAGGCAATCTGCATATAGAACGCAACCAAAGGACAAACCTTTTAACCGACCAGCGGGAGGAATCCGGGTGGGAATGGAAAGGGAGTGAGGATGAGGATGAGGATGAGAACTGCTCTTCAAGGAAGGGGTCTCGAACCGAGAGTAATTTACGCCTGCATGCAAATTGAAAAACAGTCGAGAGCAGGCACTGGACATATGGGATTGGGAATCTGGATGGAGATGGGGAGGAGTTCCGGGCTGATTGAGCGCCGGGGTGATGCATTTTAAAACAAATTGGCACAGTTTGTGAGAGGTGGCCGGTCGGTCTGGTCTGGTGTTATGGCGTGGCGTGTTTGTCACTCAATTAGATGCAACTCATTTAGCCGCTCTCGCATTTGGCCGCCATTTGTGTGCACAAAATGTTAATCAAAGCCTGATGGGATTTTTTAGGCCAACTAATGATGCCATGCTGTGATGAGGACATAGTTGGGGGGATGGCCAATGGGGGGGGGCTGGGTTGCCAGGGCTGGCACAGACATATTGATGACAGTCGCTCAATTAATATGCAAAATTTATGCATGGGAAAGTTCAAAACAAACAAACAAACGCACCAACAACATAGAGCTAAAAAAGTGGGAGAAGCAAGAAAAAAGGGGGATCGCGTGTTCGAAAAAAAATCAATACAAATTAGCCGACTCATTTTGTTGTTTTTGCCCATCGAATTGAGTTGTTGTCGCTGGTGCGTATGTGCCCCATAATCCGGTGTAATGCCTTCAAAGGAAGCTAAAGCTGCTATCGTGCGTGTCATTTGTGACACCTATGAAATGGGGTATCAAGTGCTTCTTCTCTATAAATAATATGCTGATTTGAACTACATTTAATTGCTAGTAACATTTTATTTTTCAAGGGTGTACTTAACTTAATTATAAAATACACATAACCTGCCTCTTGGTGTAAGCATTAAAAATATTAAGCAATTAGGAGGAAGCATGCAACATGAAACACGTAATTTTTATTCAATATATTATACAAAATTAAATAAAAGAGATGAGTATGTGTCCCCTAATCCGGGTAAAACATAAAAAGGGCGCTTAAGCTGCTATTCAATGGTACATTCTTGCCCCAAGACTTTCGTGTTAATATGCAGATTAAAATTGCATTGCATTTTTCTAGGCAGATTAAATTCTAAAGGGTATATTTAAAATAATTAAAATATTTACATTAACTGCAACAAAGTGTAACACTAAAACTGTTAGACAATCAACAGGAAGCATGCAACATAAGACACGCCAATATCAATTTGGATATGTTATTTATTATTAAAATAGACTTTAATAAATGAGATGCAGATCGTGACAGGTGTTATTATCTCAATAAATTGTATTTTCCTTGGAGTTTATTTTTACAGAAAATACATGTGTAAAATAAAGAACTTTATACTCAAGGGTCTTTTCTTTGTTATACTTAACTGGCTACTTCCGCATTTAAAAAAAAACGTTTTTTAACAATACAAAACGTAAGCCTTTTCCATTTATTTAAAATACAAAACCTGCATGACCTTGACGATATCAATCTAAAATGTAGAGGCTTAAACACAACTAAAGCTAAGCATTTAATCCCCTAGCTTATCACAAGGACATGGCCAGGATGTAAATAAAAACTTTATTTAAAATCGGTTGGCCCATGCCCCCTGCCCTCCTGACATCGCAACAGATGTGTGTTGCACATTGCAATTAAATCAGTGGCCAGCCCGAGTTGGCCTGTCCTGAAGGGTTGGTGCTGCATTTGATGACTGCCTGATGGAAAAGTTGTAGCGACAAAATAATTTCGCAGCGGACAAGGCCAGGTCCAAAGTTGTGGGTGGAAGTCAGTTTGGGTGTGTGTGGGAAAAGGGGCGGAATGCCAGTTCAGAAGTTCGGAGCTCCGAGGTAATGATGATATGGACGATGATGACGACCTGCGCAACAATAGTTTGCATCTCAGAGATACCCAAAATGAAGTTGTTCTCCTCGGTCGTCGCTTTTTCTTGTTATTGTAGCTGGCTTGCCGCAATCAACTGCACTGCATGTTGCGGTTCCTCGAACAAGTCGCCTTTTCCAGCACGCTGGTGTTTGTGTATCTAATCACATTAGCACGTGCGCATATCCTTTTGGCCTTTTGGTGGTGTAGTGCAGTGTAGATGGGGGCGAAGTCCTTGCTCCCCAGACTGCCATTCGGAGCCAGTACTGTGCAAACTAAAAACATTTTGGCCGCTTTGTTTTTGGCTCATTTCGTTTGTCGATTTTGATTATTTGTCTGTGGCTGCCCGCACAGACTTTTGTTCCTGCCAGCTCGCCCAAACTATTTGTATCTCAAAGTTGGCCCACCCACGTATGCCACATGCATACGCCAGCTATTTTCTTTGAGCACTTCAAACTTTTCCACAAAGGCTAAATAATTTCGCTTCAAG